>NC_048893.1:147013701-147059698 GCF_011077185.1 Oxyura jamaicensis | reverse complement strand
CAGCATTCTCCTCAGGAAACTGGCTGCTCATGGCTTGGACTGGCGTACGCTTTGTTGGGTTAAGAGCTGGCTGGATGGCCGGGCCCAGAGAGTTGTGGTGAATGGAGTCAAATCCAGTTGGAGGCCGGTCACTAGTGGAGTCCCCCAGGGCTCGGTACTGGGACCAGTCCTCTTTAACATCTTCATTGACGATCTGGACGAGGGGATCAAGTGCGCCCTCAGCAAGTTTGCAGACGACACCAAGTTAGGTGCGTGTGTCGATCTGCTCGAGGGTAGGAAGGCTCTGCAGGAGGATCTGGATAGGCTGGACCGATGGGCCGAGGCCAACGGTATGAAGTTCAACAAGGCCAAGTGCCGGGTCCTGCACCTGGGATACAACAACCCCAAAGAGCGCTACAGGCTGGGAGATGTGTGGTTAGGAAGCTGCCTGGCAGAGAAGGACCTGGGAGTAGTGGTTGACAGTCGGCTGAATATGAGCCAGCAGTGTGCTCAAGCAGCCAAGAAGGACAGCAGCATCCTGGCTTGCATAAGAAACGGCGTGGCCAGCAGGTCCAGGGAAGTGATTGTTCCCCTGTACTTGGCTCTGGTGAGGCCGCACCTCGAGTACTGTGTTCAGTTTTGGGCCCCTCGCTACAAGAAGGACATGGAGGTGCTCGAGCGAGTCCAGAGAAGGGCAACGAAGCTGGTGAAGGGTCTGGAGAACAAGTCTTACAAGGAGCGGCTGAGGGAGCTGGGACTGTTTAGCCTGGAGAAGAGGAGGCTCAGGGGTGACCTTATCGCACTCTACAGTACCTTAAAGGAGGCTGTAACGAGGTGGGGGTTGGTCTATTCTCCCACGTGCCTGGTGACAGGACGAGGGGGAATGGGCTAAAGTTGCGCCAGGGGAGGTTTAGGTTAGATATTAGGAAGAACTTCTTTACTGAACGGGATGTTAGTCACTGGAATAGGCTGCCCAGGGAAGTGGTGGAGTCACCATCCCTGGAGGTCTTTAAAAGACGTTTAGATGTAGAGCTTAGGGATATGGTTTAGTGGAAGATTTGTTAGTGTTAGGTCAGAGGTTGGACTCGGTGATCTTGGAGGTCTCTTCCAACCTAGACTACTCTGTGATTCTGTGATTCTGTGATTATCTTGCTAGAATAGCTGAAGCATATGTAGCAGAAAAAAAAAAAAAAAAAAAAAAAAAAAATCATTACTATTTTTGAAAGCAATTTTGAATTTAACATATTTCTCTCTAAGTAGGTATTCCCTGGGTTGGACAGGAGAAATGAACAGTGACTTGCAAATTACCAAAAAATGTAGTGTAAAGATAATATGAGCAATGCAAAGGTGAGTGAGTATATCCCAAAATCTGTCATGATTTTTTTCATAGATAAGCTTTGTGGTTTTGGAACTGCTAAAAGAAGAGGCTCCATTAAGACCTTTTGATATTAATCTTTCTCAAAAATGTAAAGAACTTTACCATTGATTTCTGTACTTGAATTTAAGTTTTAACAGTGGATGAAGTCGGAGAACAATGATTAAAATGTTTTTATCAGTCAAAATTTGTAAATAAAATAGATTGCTTCATTTAAATTTGTAGGTCTGTATTTTAGCTGGACCTAGGTATGATAGCCAGCATATTACAGAGATGGAAGTAAATCAACTTAATTCAAGATTTTCAAGTATACAGCAATGCATTTAAATAAGTGGGTGTCATCTTAAAAGCTTTTGTTCATTCAAGATCTATGCCATGAAAAATATAATAAAGAAAATCTGGCAGCATAAGACAATTTAAGTGAGGCTTCAAGTGTTGCAGAACAATTATTGAGAGCCTCTGGGTAAGGATTAAGGGACGAACAAATAAAGGGGATGTCGTTGTGGCAGTCTATTACAGACCACCTGGCCGGGACGACATTGCCGATGAATTCTTCTTTGCAGAACTGAGACATGCGTCGAGATCAACTCCCCTTCTCCTTATGGGGGACTTCAACTTGCCAGATGTCAACGGGGATCACCACACAACTGACACGGGCAAGTCCAGGATGTTCATAAAGGACCTAGATGATAACTTCTTGGTGCGGGTGCTAAGGGAGCCAACTAGGAAAGGTGCCCTCCTAGATCTGTTGCTGGAGAACATCATACGATGGGTGAGCAATTGGCTGACGGGCAGGACTCAAAGGGTTGTGGTAAATGGGGCCACATCAGGCTGGCAGATGGTCACTAGTGGGGTCCCTCAAGGCTCCATTTTAGGGCCAGTCCTCTTCAGTGTTTTTATCAATGATTTGGATGTAGGACTAGAAGGTGTTTTGAGCAAATTTGCCAATGACACCAAACTTGGAGGAGTTGGGGCCTCGGATGAGGGTGGAAAGGTCTTGCAGAGAGATCTGGACAAATTGGAGAGCTGGGCAATCACCAACTGCATGAAGTTTAACAAAAGCATGTGCCGGGTCCTGCACCTGGGATGCGGCAACCCTGGCTATACATACAGACTGGGTGATGAGATGCTGGAGAGCAGCCTTGCAGAGAGGGGTCTAGGGGGTTTGGTTGATAGCAAGTTGAATGTGAGCCAGCAGTGTGCCCTGGCAGCCAGGAGGGCCAACCGTATCCTGGGATGCATCAAGCAAAGCATTGCTAGTCGGTCAAGGGAAGTGATTGTCCTGCTCTACTCTGCGCTCGTGCAGCCTCACCTCAAGTACTGTGTGCAGTTCTGGGCACCACAGTGCAAAAAGGACATTAAACTGTTGGAGAGTGTCCAGAGGAGGGTGATGAAGATGATGAAGGGGCTGGAGAGGAAAACCTATGCGGAGTGGCTGAGGTCACTGGGCCTATTCAGCCTGGAGAAGAGGAGGCTGAGTGGGGACCTCATCACAGTCCACAACTTCCTTGCGAGGGGGAGTAGAGTGGCAGGTGACCTATTCTCCATAAACCCCAGTGTTAGGACCCATGGGAACGGTGTTAAGCTGAGGTAGGGGAAGTTTAGACTAGACATGAGGAGGATGTTCTTCACTGAGAAGGTGGTTGCACACTGGAACAGGCTCCCCAGGGAAGTAGTCACTGCTCCAAGCCTGTCTGATTTTAAGAAGAGTCACTTAGTCACATGGCCTGAACTTTTGGGTAGACCTGTGTGGTGCAAGGAGTTGGACTTGATTATCCTTATGGGTCCCTTCCAACTTAGGATATTCTATGTTTCTAAGATTCTATGAATTATTATGTTCTTTATCCAGAGCCTGTAAAATGATCCCTTGACAAAACATTACAGATCTGAACATTTTTTCATTCTAGATGTGATATGTACCAAACAAAGGGATGATTTACAGTGCCTAGGGTTAATAAATAAAATACATTTCCCACCCCAAAATTTTGAGACAATTTGAGATTCATAAATCTGTCATACATACATAAATATACATATATATATTCTACATGTCTGTAAATTGAAGAACTTGAGTCACAGTGGGGATCACAATGCAGTGCTGGATTTGAGTATGGTGTACTATCAATCATAATAATTATATGTAATGTCACAAACATGTTTGTATTGCAGATGGAAAAGGGGTTGAGTTTTGAAGGCTTTCCATGACTAACCTTTTGAAAGATTCTTTAAAATCCTGAAACTAATGCCAAGGGAATTAATTTAAATGTGAAACAACAACAACAAATCACTTTTTGTTTTGTTTTGTTTTGTTTCTAATGGGATAAATAAATGAAAAGAAGAGCAGAGGGAGATAAGTGTACTGGTGCTAGATAGAAGTAGACTAGAAAGTCACTGAAGCATATCAAAATGATGAAATTAAACATCTGGAGAGTCAGCCAGTAACCTGAGAGAGGTTGCTGTAGTGAACTACATCAAGACCACCTGTCAATTATTAAAAGAGCTCAGAGGAAATGAAAAGCAGAATTCATAAGTCAAAAGAAAACTGATAATAGCAAAGTACCTTCAGATTATGATGTATTCAAATAAAGAAAATGTCTTTTGCAATGGATTAGCAATCACACTACCCAAATCCCAGGAAATAACTATCAAAATCAAGCCTATTCCCTTAACACCTTCCAAGCAGCAATCACATAAAATATGGGTTGGGTGACAGCATGCACCAGCAAAACAGGTGTATAAAAACCGCTTTATGTACATGGAGAAGGTGTTATAGCAAAGATGCTTTCAGGACTGAAGTTTTCAGGTCAATGTGTTATTTTTAAGAACAAGCACTCATTGCTGATTAATTATTAAAGCATGAGCCTGCTGTTAATTTTTGCAAAGATTTACAATTAAATTCTTTTGAAGTTATTTTATGCACATTTTTGATGCAAAAGATTAAAGATAACATAAAAAAGAGGAAGTATACCAAGCACTTAATTGCATTCTTTGTACTGAGATGGATAACCTAAGGTCAACATAGCTTTCATATACTTTCAGATAGGCTTATTACTTTGAAACTGTATAGCATGTTCAACATGGTATTTAAAGAACATAGAAACTTTTTTTTTTTTTTTTTTTCCTAGATGTCTTACATAATTTTAAGTGTTCTCTCCCTGTAGTATCCTTATCACTTCAAATCTCATTTTGTCTTTATTGACATATTGACATGTGTATGTTAGTTTAATCCGCTTAGTGATCTTATCAGCTGATGTGCCCACTCTAACACTTTTCATTTAAAATTTTGAATAACTGTAGGTAGCTTTATTCAAATGCCAATGTTCACAGTGTAGCATTCAGCTACTTGTCATGCTTGGCTAATCTAGTTTTCTTTGAGTTATTATCTCCAGATAATTTGTGGAGCATGTGGTTGTGATGTCTCTCTTTGGACATTTAAATAATTATCTTCTGAATGTGTTTTAAAGCTGGAGTCTAGAGCTGTTCCAAAATGGGACTCTTCTGTTCCCTTCTGCTTCTCTTTGAACAGTATCATTAACTGGGTGCCGTGACTCAGTGAACAAAAGAATTCACTTGTTTATAGAATGTTAGCCAGTCTCTCTTACCATGCAGAGTGGTTAGCATGCTCACCTGAGAAGAATAAAAGTCAGTTTAATATAACTGTATAGAATTTATATCTACTTTGTGTGTGTTAAGCTTAGAAAATTAGGCCCCTTTCTCGATACGCCTGGCCTAAGCTCCTAAAGTCCAGTCACAGGACTGCTTCAACCTTATCTCTGACCAAAAAAAAAAAAAAGAAAGCGAACAAATAAATGTAACTCTTTGTCATTTATCCACCCACCTAGAACTTATTCTCAAGTCATCTATGTGCTACCCCTAGCAATAAGTCAACTATATATGAGGTTGTGATATAAACACAACAAAATAACATGCTAAATGCAGGTCTTCCTGGGTCAACAGCTGTGAGGCTAGGAGAGGGCTGAATCATGGAATTTGCTATACCTGAGGTTACTGCTTCTGTTGTGCACAATGGAAAGCATGGTATTCACTGCTAAGTTCTGTACTTATTCTCTCAGTCCTATAAATTAATAGATGTATTTAAATGACACATTATATTAGACTTTTTGTTGTTGCTGATATATGAGTATATTTCACACATTTACACTATGTCTTTCTTGTCTTCCAGGATCTTACATGTCAGATACTGGGACCAATATGAGGACAGTTTCTGAGAATCTGTCACCACAACATAAAACACCTTGTCCATGAAAAAAATTTGGAGTGATCAGTTTTGCAAAGAAGTGCTGAGAGGTACACAAAAGCTAAAAAGCAGACTTTATAATCAAACAGGTACTTGTTTTAAAGGGCATGTCTGATGGCATAGAAAAATCAATACATTTAAATTGACTGTCCATATATACCCTGATACTGTGTACAAATACATTCAAACACATTTTTGAAAATTTCTAAATTAACATTGCCTCTCTAGATGGAGCATGTACTTATACAGTTCTAGAAGAGTTGTAGTTGTTAAGAACATCTGTTTTACTCATTAAATGATGGAACAGTTCTTACATAGTTCAGCTTTTTACACTTATCTTTGCTGGTTATACCCACTTAAAACAATGGAAATCTGCTGTTTTCATTTAAAAATATATATGAACACTACATGAATTAATTTTAGTTAATTAAACCTATTACTGCACTGTTTTTCATAAGGTCACCATGGTTTAAAGCTTCAGGATCTAAAATCCTTCTTGTATCAAAATTGCTTTGGAAATTCCTACCTCAAGAATGCTTTGAAAGAAGATAAATCTTTTTCTGTTACTAAAAGAGAGTACACATAAGGCAGACAGAAAGTGATCAGAAAATTGACGTAATTCAATTTGCTTCTGATTATGTAGTGCATTTGTGTTATTATTTTATTAATTCTGATGTTATACAAGAGATTTCAGTAATCCAATTGTACCTCAGATTTAGCCCCTGTAATGGGTTCCTTGACAAGGATGAGCTCATATAACTTTCCATTAACGTATGTTCCTTCTTTGTATGCAACTACTCTCAGTATTATGTGAATTAGATATTGCAATGGCTCATTGCTCTTGCTCTCTCAGTGAGTACTTCCATGGATTTCTATTATTTCCTACTTAATAAATGTGCTGCAGATTTCAGTTGGGAATGTTAGAGACAAATTTGTCTTTTGAAGAAGTCCAGAGGCATGACTTAGATTCCCTGAGGCATGACAGTTTCCCCAATGCATTTCTGAAATTTCTGCCCAATTTCAGTGTAATGGAAAAAAAAAAAAAAAAAAAAAAAAAAAAGGAAAGAAAGAAAAAAATCCATCCTAGTAAAGTGGATCTGTTATGTGGTTTTGAGAGTAGGTTACCTGCTTTAACAAAGCAAACTGTAATGAATCTAAATGGACAGCACTTAGGCACTCTTTTTCTCTGTCTAGCACTTTAGTACCTTGTTGACATTTTGATCCAATATCATATCTATGTTTCCCTATTTTTTTATTTTTTATTTTTTTTTCTGTAGATAATAATAACATATTGAGTCATGTCATCATAATTAAAGGAGTGGACAAAATTCTTCCACTACCTTCTAGTCCTTACTTCCACGCCCCTGTGCTGGATTTGAAAGTTAACGTTTAATGAAGGTATTTTTTATGCTCTCATATGCAACTGCCAGAAAGGAACCTGATAAGAATATTTTTCACTCTTACTGAAGAATTTGGACTAACTGCAAGATGTTGTTCAACAGGTTATTAGTCCATCTTCCATGCTCAAAGCTATTACACACTACATAAATGCTAGATAAATAAAATGAAAAAAATTACATAAAAATATTAAGAAAGGACTGATTTTCATTTACAGTTGGGAGCAAAAGTGCTAATCTACTAAGAAGATGTTGCACTGGGGATATGCTATGCAGACTTAAAGTCATTTAGATGAATTCAGACTTTCTTTGTCCACCATAAAATTTGCTTTGGGAGTGAAAATTATCTCACTGAGGAGCTGAAAATTTTCTGAAATTTTGGGTAATCATGGATTCTGTATAGTGAGTGTTCACAGCAGCCTGTGCAGTAACTGGCTGCAAGCAATCTAGCCAAGTACCAACTTACATATTCATAGCAACATTTTTTAATTGTGCATTTACACGGTGTCTTTTACTATAAAAACATGATTCTGACTGTAGAGATGATATTGCAAGTAACTAATATATAGATTTTTATTTTACATATTTGTAGATAATTTGCAGATTTAATAAATTAATAACACTTTTGACCTAGTCTGAAGAACACTGTCTACTAGTAATGCAAATAGGACAACATTTATTGGTGTGAAGTACAGTATTATTTATGAAGCAATATAATATTCTGTGCAAACTGAGAACCACTAGAAAGACAGATGAGGAGAAGTCCTAGCCATACTATAAGGCTGCAGACTGACTATGTTACGATGAAGAAGAAAGCAACTACATCTGAAGAAAAATCACAGAATCATAGAATAGTTTCTATTGGAAGGAGCCTTAAAGAACATCTAATTTCCACCACCCTTCCATGGACAGGGACACGTACCACTAGACCAAGTTGTTCAAAGTCCTTTTCAACCTGGACTTGGACACCTTCAATGATGGGACAACCACAGCTTCTCTGGTCAACCTGTTCCAATGCCTTACAACCCTCTGAGAAAATAATGTCTTTACATTTAATCTAAATCTAAATCTATACTTTTTTTTTTTTCTTTTTTTTTGTTAGTATAAAACGAATCCCCATTGTCCTATCACTACATTCACTGACAAAAAGTCCCTCCCCAGGTTCCTTGTAGGCTCCCCTTTAGGTACTAGATGGCTGCTATAAGATCTCCCTGGAGCCTTCTCTCTTCTTCAGTCTGAACATCTCCAGGTCTCGAAGCCTGTCTTCATAAGAGAGGTGTTCCAGCCCTTTGACCATACTCATGGCCCTCTTCTGAACTCACTCTAATAGGGCCATGTTCTTCTTGTGCTGGGGACCCCAGAGCTGAACACAGCACTCCAGGTGGGGTCTCACAAAAACAGAGTAGAGGGAAAGAATCATCTCCTTCGACCTGCTTGCCATGTTTCTATTATAGCATCCCAGAATATGGTTGGCTTAGTGGGCTACAAGCATACATTGCTTGAAATCAGTCAACACTCCCAAATCCTCCTTAGAGATGTTCTCAATACATTTTCCACCAAGCCTGTATTTGTGCTTGGGATTGTCCTGACCCTTGTGCAGCACCTTGCACTTGGCCTTTGTTGAACCTCGTGAGGTTCACCTCATGAAGGTGAACCTCATGGTGAACCCACCTCTCAAGCCTGTCCAGGTCGCTCTGGATGGCATCCCTTCCCTTCAGTGTGTTGAACTGACACAGCTTAGTGTCATCAGCAGACTTGATGAGGGTGCACTCAGTCTCATTATCCATGTCACTGACTAGGGTGTTAAACGGCTCTGGTCCCAGTACTACCCCCGGAGGAACACCACTTGTAACTGATCTCCACTTGGACATTGAGCTGTTGACTGCAACTCTTTGAGTGCAAATATCCAGCCAATTCCTTACCAACCAAGTGGTCCATCCATCAAATCCATATCTCTCCAATTTAGAGATGAAGATATCATGGGGGACAGTGTCAAATGCTTTTCACAAGTCCAGGTAGATTATGTCAGTTGCTCTCCCCTTATCCACCAGTGGTGCAACCTCTTTGTGGAAGGCCACCAGATTTATCAGGCACAATCTGCCCTTAATGAAGCCATATTGGCTGTCACTGATCACCTCCTTATTTTCTGTGTGTCTTAGCATAGTTTCCAGGATGATCTGCTCCATGATCTAGCTGGGCACAGATGTGAGACTAACTGGCCTGTAATTCCCTGGCCCTTCCTTTTTTCACTTTTTAAAAATGAAGGTTATGTTTCTTCTCTTCCAGTCAGTGGGAACTTCACCAAAATACCACAACTTCTCAATTATGATACAGAGAGGCTAAGCAACTACCTCCACCAGTTCCTTCAGGACTCACAGATATATCTCACTGGATCCTTGGATCCCATGGACTTGTGAATCTTCAGGTTCCTTAGATGGTCTCAGACCTGTTCTCCTACACTAGGTGTTTTTTTTATCCTCCAAGTACCTGTCTTTGCGTTCTTGATCTTGGGTTCTATGGCTAGAGCTCTTTCCAATGAAGACTGAGACAAAAAAGTCATTGAGCACCTCAGCTTTCTCCATCACTCATTTTTATTTTAATTATTATTTCTAATTCTCAAGTTCTTCTTAAGCTCTTGTGTGCTTTTAAGGGACGTTTGACATATATATTGCTATCAATATTCATATTTGTGGTGGTTTTACTTGGGTGGGCAGTCGAGCTCCACCACAACCACTCTCTCACTCCCTCTTCTCAAAGAGGAGTGGGGAGAAAATACGATGAAAAGGGCTCAAGGATTGAGATAAGGACAGGGAGATAGCACAATAGTTATTGTGACAGGGAAAACAGACTCAACATAGGGAGATAGTAAGATTGATTACCTATTACTAACAAGCTAGAGAAGCGAGAAACAAAGGAAAGAAGGCAAAAGCACCTTTCTCCCCACCTCCACCCCCATCCCCCCATACACTCTCTTCTACCTCCTCCCCCTGAGCGGTGCAGGGGAATGAGTGAATGGGGGTTATGGTCAATCTATAGCGCTTCTTCTCCAGAGCTCCTTCTTGGTTACTCTCGTTCCCTGTGCTGTGGGATCCCTCCCACGGGATGCAGTCCTTGCTGAAATGATCTGGTGTGGGCTTTCCACAGGCAGCAACTCTTCAAGAACTGTTCCAGAGATGGGTCCACAGGGTACCACAGGGTACCACAGATGGGTACCACAGGGTCCATCCCTAAGGAGCAAATTGCTCCAAACTGGATCCCCCACAGGCAGCAGCTCCTGCCAGGTCACCTGCTCCTGTGTGGTCTCCTCTCCACAGGCTCCACCATGGTACTCCATGGGCTGCAGGGGGACAGCCTGTTTCACCATGGTCCTCACCACAGGCCGCAGGGGACTTCTGGTCCAGTGCCTAGAGCACCTCTCCTCCTCCTTCTTCACTGACCTTGGTGCCTGCAAGCTTCATGTCTTCATCTGCATCAGAAATTTCTCATGTTTTACCACTGGAAAAATGGAAGAGATTACCTGCCTATTATTTATTTATTTATTTATTAGACATGGGTATCCAAACATGACATAAGGCGAAACTCTGGAAGACTGCAGATCAAAGTGAATGAAAACATTAAAACACTGACAAGACACTGTAACTGAACATTCTGACTTTAGTCCAGGGAGACCCTCAAAAGTAATCATGGTAACTAAACACACTGTATAATGTACTGCTCTGTTTGTAGAAAGCACTCATTAGGGTTCTTTGGGACAGTCTTTTCACAGTACCGGAAAAATTAATTTCAGAAATCAATATATATCTTTCAGTGTACCCTTCTAAATTCTCTAGAATTTATTATTATTATTATTATTATTATTATTTTAATCAAGATATTGCTCTTAGTGTTTGTTGTTTATCTTTGTTTAATTATTATTATTTTCATTTTTTAATGCTAACATTAGGCAGTATTGTTCTTAATTACCTCTTTCATTTGTTCTGCCTTTTCAACACATGTAGAAAGAATTATTATTATTTTTTTTTCAGAGACAATCGATTATTAAAAAAAGATTTATTTTTTTTTGTCTTTTAATAGGTGAATATCTAGCTTGAATCATTTGCATAAATCAACATTCAGTATTTCTGAAGCATAACAGAAACCTACAGTAGGGCAGACCTGCAGTTTAGCATGTTTTGACTCTGCAATGGTGACAGAGACTTTATGGATATTTTTCACCAAAAGATTTTCTTACCACAAGACAGTTCCCAAAACTACAACTGGAAAAAAGTGAGATGACTCCTCCTGTATCCTACAAGCTGAAACAAAAACAAAAACAAAGAAACAAAAAAACACAAACAAACAAACAAAAAAACACTTCTATGGCACACACAGAACCATATGATACAGATTAATGTTAACCTAAAATTTATATATAATGACTCTCAAAAGATGCAAATACTCTCACTACTCTCCCATTTCTACTTCTGTCCAGTGGAAATCTAAATGGGTAGATTTTTATGTGAAATGAGGCAGTACTCTGAAGAAACCAACCACCTAACTCAGGAATTCATATATCTCTCAAAAGTAAATTTCAGACAGTTTAACCAGTAGACAATTTCTAAATCCAACCATGTTTTTTTTTTTTTATTTATTTTTTATTTTATTTTAATTTTTTCCTTATATGAACACTTTCTAAATTAGGATTAGTGCAAAGTGTTGTACTTCCAGCAAGTCTATTCCAAATTTGATTGTAGAAAGTGTATAAAACACAAAAAAAATATGTTAAGAATCCGACTGGCAGTTTATTTGAGCATCAAAGACAGAAAACAAAATCTTGCATTAACCTAACCATCCATAAATCCTATAACTGAGCAGCTGTAATGTGATAGACTTAGAAATAGCTATATTTTACAGAAACTTGAAACAACTCTGTATAGTAAAGCACTTGTAGCAACATATTACCTTCCTTTTGTTCTTTGCAGATTGATTTATACTAAAGACATTTTCTTCCTCTGGAGATCACAGAAGACATTCTTAGAGAGTCTACTCTGAGGGAAAAAAAAAGGGGGAGGGGAGGGGGAACAAAAAACAATCAGGTACCTTGGTGCTGTGCCAGAAATCTCATTGACTCCCAACACATGCAGGCTACCTGGCTTTTCTCCAGGCCTGGAAGATGCTATCTTTAAAAGATGAGATGACAAAGGCTTATTGACCATAGAGACATTTTTCAGGGCACACTTCTTACCTCTGAACAGGTCAGAATTAAATTTAATGTGCTATCTTTAGATTTTCAGTATGAATATATCTGCAAGAGAAACATTTCCTAGACACCTGCAAAAAAAAGGAAAGTTCATCCACATGGATGGTATTAATTAAAAACAAAACAAAACAAAACAAAACAAATGCATGCAGAAATTTAGTCTGAATAGACAATCTATATAAATTCTTTAGTGAGAAAAAATTGTAAATGTGCATTCCACATGCAATATTCTGCTTGTAAGATTTCAATATACTTAAGGGCAATCAATAAAAGAAAGCACAGGAATGAACCTTTTTAAAAAATGCAGTACTTTTTTTCTGCATAGATTTGCTTCTTTTTTATTTTTTTTTTCTCATGCTGAACAAAATGAGCTAAGAATCACATTAAAATACTCTAGATTTGATTATGGTTCACCCCCACTCAGACATTGTTTATACAACTGCCATTACATACACTAATTTAGAGAAACTAATACACAATTTATTTTTCTCAGGCTGACTTATAGATTCAGTATTTATTGCTGCACTGTACTTTCTAGGAGTCTGTATACAGAAAAGATATAGAAAAGTTTTGAGATCCCAAGCACACAGTCTCCAGTGGTGTGTGTGTGTGTGCGTCTTAATTTTAATACTTATATCTTAAATAGATTTATTAAGTTTAATACTTTTTAATGTATATAACCATAAAATGATACAATGCTTTGGGCTAGAAGGTAATCTAATTCCAACCCCATTCCGTGGGCAGAGACACCTCCCACTAGACCAGGTTGCCCAAAGCCCCATCCAACCTAGCCTTGAATACTTCCAGGGATGGGGCATCTGAAACTACTCTGGGAAACCTATTCCAATGCCTTACCACTGACTGAGTAAAGGATGTCTCCCTTACATCTGATCTAAATCTAGACTTTTTTTTTTTTTTTTAATATAAAACCATTCCCCCTTTTCTTAACACTACACTCCCTGACAAAGAATCCCTTCCCAGCTTTCTTGTAGGCCCCCATTTAGGTACTGGGTGGCAGCCATGCCCTGCAGGGTATCAGGGTGATTGAAGTCCCCCATGAGGACCAGAGCTTGTGAACATGAGGTTGCCTCTGTCTGTTCATCTGTTTGGTCTTCCTGATCTGGTGGCCTGTAGCAGACCCCCACTACAATGTCACCTGTCCTTGCCTTCTCTTGCCTTACCTGTCAGCTCCTCATCCATCCCAGGCAGAGTTCCATGCACCCCAGATACTCATTGACATAGTGGGCGACACCACCTCCTCATCACCCCTGTCTGTCCTTCCTAACAAGCCTGAATCCTTCCATTCCAACACTCCAGTTTTGGGAGCCATCCCACCATGTTTTTGTAATGCAAATTAGGTTAGCACACCCTGCATATCTAACTCCTCTTGTTTATTCTCCATGACACACACTTTTGCATAAAGACATTTATGTTGGGTCCCTGATGATGCTCAATTACTTAAATATAATAGTTTATAACACTTTGAAGATATAACACTGTGAACCATTAAACAATACTTACGAAAAATCAAGCTTCAAACAATGATGCTAAAAATTATGTGGTATATTTATAAAATGGGGTGCCTGATCATATTTTAAAGGATATTCTGGAGTAGTGCTTCTGTCTTGGATTTTAATGCTCTGCTGGGTACCAGCAGACTGTCAGAACTGAATACAAATATTTATTTTTAAGTTCACTTGTGTCCTAATAAGCCCAGAAACAAAGAAAGATGAGGGAAATTAAATGATAAATGCAAACATTCAAGGTGTAGTTTATTTTTGTTAGGTTGTAAACAAAATTCCTCATTGTAAGATTGCATAGAGGTATGTGTACATTTTATTAAAAGATTGTCTCCTTTCCTTCAGAAAATGTTGAGAAACAATGACTTAGAGATGCACAAAATATATTCAGATTAATCAATCATCAAAATACTTCCAGTTTAGGTGTTTGGACTTTGTAAAAATTTCTTGCTGGCTGAGGGAAATTGTGTTAGTGAGATATTTTTAATTAATATGGGAGAAAAAATATACAGTTTTTTAGCTAGAAGTTATACCAAATCATTGTTGTCCAACAGAAATTTTAATACTTTCTGATCCTATAAAAAATCCCGATGGAGGAATTGAAAAAAAAAAAAAAAATCTTTAAAAACATCAGACTTTTAGCTTTTACAGTTTAAAATCTTCTTGTACAAATTTACATTGCTTTTCTTTATGATTTATTTCTTTATTTAGAAGTTTGTTTTGACCAAGGAGTGATAAGATTCTAACAAATAAGGTTTGACTGGAGAAAGTTTATTTTATTATTATTATTATTATTATTATTATTATTTTTCTTATTGGAACTTTGTGCTGTGGATACATTTGTTTCAGACAGTACATGTGAAATCAGCAATGTACTTTAGTACGTTTTATTTCAGTTAAAGTTACAGGCTCCTCTGCTTTTCTTTGTACGAACAGAACAGGTTAATGAATCCTGTGATTACTCAGAGTATTAATCTGTTGTTGTCACACCTGTATATAAGTTTAAATGTCTCTGATAGTACTTTCTCTGGCAAGGAACCTACTTTCATATCGAATTCTAACTAATGTCTTTCATCACTGAACCCCAGCTTAGCTTGAAATGCAAGAAGAAACATGAAGAACAAAATGAGATCACAGAAAGAAAAAACAGAGTAAAGCAAAGCAAATCAAAGTAAAGTAATGTCAAACCAAAATAAAATAAAATACAATTTAAAATATTTCATTTTAATTTTTAATTTTTTGTTCATGAATCTTTGGTCTTCCAGACATCATAGGTTTTCCTTAATATCCTTGAATATCCTTCAGAGCGCAACTTGGGCAAAATAACCGTAAAACAAACAGTGACTTTCCAGTACCTTTCTGGTTTTGAAATTAATTCTGCAATTCATATGTACCATTCTGATCTTGCTGCAGTGATTTCTGAAGGTAAGCAACTTACTGAAATTTTCTGCCAATACCATACTTTAAAAAAAAGTTTTGAAATGTTGCTGGCATTCTTACAGTTGTTTCAGGAAATCAAACTGAAGAGGGATATTTCAGATGAATATCCATAAAATGTTAAAATGTTATTCTTACTTTACATGGCTTTTTTTTTTTTTTTTTTTTTTTTTTTTTTTTGGTCTGTGCAGTTGGCAAGAGTCCTGTTTTCTATTTACCTCAATATACCACACAAACAGTTTTTGCTGTTTTACTTTTTAGTTTTCCTGTTCATTATTCATACTTTGAGACCAAACAGTGATAAACTATGTGGAAGTGAAGGGAATCAATCCAGCATCTGAATATATTTCCATATCAAAGGAATATATAATGGCAGAATGGGGTCTGGAATTTGGAAGAAGGGTAAAAAGACTAGCAACTGGTATATGCTCTCAGTGAGATGATGTAGTAAAATGGACTAATGAGTCTCTTGGATGCATAAATTGGCATAAGGGGAGGCCAGGATAATATAATGAAATACAATACCTTAAGTAGTATTTTTTTATTAGCTAGGTACATAGACTCTTTTTATCTTTTTAGTTACAAGTCTGATGTTCATATTTTAAAAAAGATATTAAAAATTTGAGGAAAAATAATTCACTAATTATTTAATATTTTTATTCTACAGTCAGAGATTTAATGCAGCCAAATAATGAGCTTATTTTATCACCATAAGTAATTAGGAAATGATTTGGGTATAGTATATACATACTTTCTAAAGATAAAAACAGTAGTATGAATGGATACTTCAGGATTTATTAGTTTAGTGGAAGACAAAATTAGAACTTTGAAGCTGAAATCATATACACGACTGTTATGAAAAAGAAGATACTCACCTTAAAACGTGAGATATTACCTCTTGGAACATATTACTGCATGAGGTAGTTGATGTTCCACCTCTAATGGCTTTAAATCAAGATGAAATGCCTTTCTGCATAAGATCCTTTAGGTAAACACAAGTTATGTTTCAGTGAAAGACAAGTTGTTGGTCTCAAAAAGATTTAATGAGATGAAATGGAATAACCTGTGATAGCAAGGCACAATCTAATAGTTCTCTGGCCTTAAACACCATGAACTTATGAAGAAAAAATAAAATAAAAGTATCGTAGGTTCTTTTATGAAATGCATTTACTATGGATATTTTTGTTGCAATTCCTATTTTCACCCATTCTATACACATTCACGCACACTTGCATTCTTATAAGTAAATTAACACAGCAGACCAGTGAAGTCATGCTATGTAATATTTATTTTAAATGAATATTTTATTTCTGTTCAGTAACTCGGGGAAAGAAAATGTTAGACTGTTGGATGTATTTACATTTAACTTGTTTTACTATTCCTTTGTAGTTATACCAGTAAAAACTGTTTAATAAGAAAAATACCATAGTGAAACCTTTAACTTAAGTCAGTCTCAGAAAGGCAAAAAACATTTGGCATTCCAGTCCTTACTGTTCTGTCTGATTGTTAATATATGAGCTTTTCACCTTAGTGTTATGAGATACAATTTGTGGATAAAAAAGATCTATGTCACCAGTAATGGAACATATCTGAAAATCATCTTTTATCTAAATAATTATTCCTAGCTTTTTAATCCTCATTTACTTTTTCTTTCTTTTATTTTTCCTCTATATTGGATAAAATATGAATCAATTCACCATACTAGATGATTTGGCTACTACATTGTCATTGAACTCCTATATAGGTGTTCAGTATATAAAATATCAGTTAAAATCATGTCATCAAATATTGCTTTTGATATATTGTTGCCTAAATCGTCCTAATACATCCACGCATATGACTGCAGTGACTGATGTGTATTTTAAAATCACAACGCATAATATTTGTTTCATAAATGCATATCTTGGTTTATGTATCAGATATTTTTATTTCTGACTAAGGGAATTACACAAGAAAGTTTCAGGAGAAAGGCAAGGAAGGAGCAAATGCAGATCTAAGGCTCCTTCAGAAAAATAAAAATTATAAAAACTGGGAACAGATGAATGCCCCTGCCCAACTTTAAGTAAGCAGTGAAGGTTTCACAGCTCCATTTCTGATCAAAGGTGATTCTCTCCTCTTTTGGGGAAAGAATGGGGAGTCTGCAATCCTGAGCAGTTTGGCTGAGGGTAATCTTCTGAATGCTGTTGGGATATTGATGCTGATGAATTAGTTAGGAGGGTCCTGTGAGAGATTTATTCTAAGAGATTTCATATCACACACACAGGGAAAGAAGAAAATGGTGAAATTTGTAGACAGACAAGAAGATAGGGGAGGGCCTGAGCTTCTTTGGACTAGTCTCTCAAGATTCAAGAAGTATTTCAGATTCATAGTGTCTTATCGTTTTCTATGCTGGGGCAGTCAACTACATCTGAAACTGATTCAGTTTCGTGGTATCACAAACCATGCATCTCAGTGTAATCTCCTTAGTTTTTTTTTTTTTTTTTTTTTTTTTTTTCTCATAACCATATTTCTGTCTACAGAGAAAAAGTCCTCCATTTTAACTTGGAACTTATACTTGATGTTTCTGTTTTCATAGAAAGCCCACTGGGGTGAGAGTATCCAAGGCGTGAGAAGTGTCTGCCCTATTGTCTAGTTTGAATGCAGATTACTGTCTAAAAGAGTCTTGCCATTTTTATTTTGCCCACGTTTTCTCTTTGCTTTCTCTCCTCTAAATCATAACGAATGCTGATGTCTCTGGTCCTTTACTCATACCCTAGCCACCGTCAATCAATCATAGCAGTTAAGAAAACAGTCAGTAGATACAGTTAAGCCTTGTCACTGGCTACTGCTTAATCAAGCAAACCAGAATGAGAGCAAACTCTTGACTCTCCCTTCCCTGCTGTGGCAATGACACTATTTCTTTACCCATCAATAGCATGCTTTCCCATAGAATAGCAGTGCCAATTCTGGTAACTAACCCATGGAAACACAATCATACTAAATAACTCTACAGCCAAAGCGCTTTTTCTATTTTATTTTATTTTATTTTATTTTATTTTATTTTATTTTATTTTATTTTATTTTATTTTATTTTATTTTATTTTATTTTTTCTGTTTAATGAATAAAAGTCATAAAACATGTTAGAGAAAATAATAATAATAATAAAATCATGTTAGATTATGCTATTTATTCAGCAGACCCAAGTAGGTGAATTGTGCAGCTAAGCACATCAAGAACTTCAGGAAAAATACTGATGTGAAAGACACTTTGGCAGACATCTTGCATCTTCTGAAAGACTGCAAATACTGTTTTGGTGTGAAGCTGTATGTACCCTGTTTCTTGGCTTTCTATTTCCACAGGACTGATGGCAGTGGAGATTATTGTCTCTGAGTGTGAGTCTGTATATTTACTTAGGGGAATGTGAAAAACATTCCCTTTCGTCTACCTAAAACATTTTACCAAAGCTGGACTCCATGGAAACTCGGCCATAGAAAATAATGTAAAGAGAAATCTGAAATTCTCTGCATGAAGTAGTAGTAGTAGTGGCTGTGGAGAGTGTGCAAACCAGATTTATAAAGATTTTAAAGGAGATGAAGTAAATTCATCTAAAAGACCTCATAAAAACAACAAATGAGTTGAAATTAGTTGATGCCTTTTTCCTTTTTTATTTTATTTATTTATTTATTTTAATAAGTCTTTCATGCTTCTGTAGTCAAGAAATCAATGCATTTTGGAGAGGGCAGGGCTGAAATCCATCATGTAAAAATATATAATTGAAGCTTATTTTCACCAGTTAACCCATTCTAAAGTGTTTCTTTCCACAGACAACACTCACTAGCTTCATCAGAAATTGAATGAAAGTAATTCTGAAGCACAGCAAAATGAATTTTTGACAAACAAACATATGAAACACAAATGAAAAACAGACAATTAACTCCAACTGAAGTGTGTAAATATTTGAAATTCTATAAGAGAATAATTCTATAAGACTTGGTTCTTTGTATTCAGGTAAATCCAGATATAAGGTGGAAAAAAAAAAAAAAAAGTTTTCTTCTGTCTGTAATATGAATGAAATTGATCTGTAAAATTCACCATTTAAAAGTAAATTTGAAATTTTAATTTCTCAATTATTTGCGTGCATAAAATTTTACATTTCTAGACATAAGAATTTGTGCCTTAAGAGCCTACATGTTAATTTAAATGTATCATAATTCACTAATGATAGAATTGTAGCAAATGAAATGAAAAGTAGCAAGTTTTTGGGCTTCACAGTATGCTCACAAATATTCCACAAGTAAATTAAAATATAAAGCTAACTGAAACACAGAATCACATAATTGAAGAACTTGAAAGACAACTCTGGAGATAATCTCATCTAACCCTCCTGGCTCAATGCAGGGTCACCCAGAGCAAGGTGGTCAGGCTTGTATCCAGTTGGTTTTAAATATCCACAAGGAATGAGACTCCACAACCTACCTGGATGACCTGTTCTGGTGTGTAAAAACCCTCACAGAAAATAAATATATAGATAGATAGATAGATAGATAGATAGATAGATAGATAGATAGATAAAAATGCTTCATATATTTAAGAACAATTCCATTTGTTTTAGTTTGTGCCCTCCAGTCTCTTACTCTGTCACTAGATACCACTGAGATAAGTCTGGTTCCCCTCATTAGGGGAGCTTACACACATAGATGAGATCCCACAAAACCTTCTCGTCAAGTGAGTCACAGCTCTGAGGCTTGCCTCATGTGACAGTTGCTCCACCACCTTCATACACCTTCATAATCTTCACAGTCCTGCCTGAGACTTGCTCTGGTAAATCTATGTCTCAAATTACTAAGGCTAATTTGAAGTTTGGAGGTTTTAGTTATAAATTGCTTTCTATTGCACACAGTGTATACAGCATTTAAAAAAAAATAATATTGTCTTCATATGTTCAACACACATAACTGTAGAATATAAAGGCTTAAATGTAGTTGTTTGGAGAGCTGTTCTATGGATCTGTGGTGGTTTTACTCAAGTGGGCAGCTGAGCTCCACCACAACTGCTCTCTCACTCCCCCGCTCCTCAAAGAGGAAGGGGAGAAAAGTCAACACCAAGAGCTCGAGGTTTGAGATGAGAATTATTTAATTAAAGGGAAAGGCAATGGGAAGAAAAATAAACAAAAGAAACAACAAGGCTGTGCGGAAGCACAGAGAGAAAGGAAAAAAAAAATGTTATTCTCTACTTCCCATCAACAAGTGATGTTTGGCCACTTCCTGGGAAGTAGGGCCTCAAAACGTGTACCGGTTGTTCAGGAGGACTGCCCTCCCCCACAAGAGCCCCCCTTTTATTGCTGAGTGTGACAACAGGTGTTACGGAATATCCCTTTGGTCGGTTTAGGTCAGCTGCCTTGGTGATGTCCCCTCCCCACCAATTGCCCACCCCCAGCCTGCTGGCTCTTGGGGGCTTGGAGGGAGTCCTGATGTTGTGCCAGCACTATGCAGCAATAGACACAACATTGGAGTAATACTAGTGCTGTTCCAG
Organism: Oxyura jamaicensis; assembly: GCF_011077185.1. Taxonomy (NCBI): domain Eukaryota; kingdom Metazoa; phylum Chordata; class Aves; order Anseriformes; family Anatidae; genus Oxyura; species Oxyura jamaicensis. Next base: position 147,038,981 of record NC_048893.1, on the reverse strand, counting down.
CTACGAGTGCAGAGAACAGCACTGTGTGGGCTGCTGCGGGGAAAGGTGACTGCATCCCAGACAGACCCAACACAGGATCACATTGATTTTTATGGAATAAAAAATGTACGATACAGAATTCTGTACAATGACTCTTTACCTTTAATTGAGAAAAATTAAAAGCTGCCCTGTTCAGTCAGGAAAAATGTGTCCAAAACTGTTGCTTATTTATTCAACTTCTATAATAATAGTAGCACAAAATTTATGGAGATGATACATATGTTAACTGCAGGGCACTATATTGTGATTGCAGCTGTGTTTAGGATACATTTCTATCTAGTTATATAGAAATATATATAGAAAAAAAATTAAGTATACTGTCTCCCCTGTCATGAGGTTTGAATTCATGTCATCTAATTTTAGATGTCTACCATCTGAATAGTCATTTAGACTCCCTTCAGAAACTTTAAAAGGAATTTGTAATTAAGGAGCACATGTCATCTGACATGTATTAGATTTTCCCATTCAGATGAGTGGACTCATGGGAAAATATATTCACTTTTATCTGTTTAATAAAATTGGTTAATATCTCCTTTTGTCTGTCATAAACAGTTTTTTTTTTTTTTTCTTCCTTTTTTTTTTTCTGTTATTACACAAATATCATGTGGCAATAAGGGACTGTGCATCGTTACAAATATATATATATATATATTATTAGTATGCAATTCTGAGATAAAAAAATCAGCAAGATTTTTTTTTCCACATTTTTCTCTTTTATTTTCACCCTTGTTTGACAATACTAATGACACCAACTATTATCTTTTCAATTTGCCTAGCTTTTGGGTTATGGTTGAAAAGTGAATCTGTTTACTTTTATAAACAGTGAATAGTTAAATTAGTTGGGCAAGGTTCAAAACAAGTAGTAATAAGGCAAAATAGGTATATTCTATGTCCCACATCATTGTTTAAGCTCCTTCTGTAAGAAGGGTTTGTTTCTTTGAGAAGTACCCTGCTTTCTCTTACACTTTTTTTCTTTAGTCAAAGGAGTTTGGAATTGCATGAAAGTGAACAGTGTTGCATAATAGAAAATTAAAGAAATAGAAAATTAAAGTAGGATGTAAATTTCAGGAATGAATGATGGGAAATGCTAAGACAAGACTATTTTAATAAGCCAGATCTCTAAAAATTTTAAAGCACAAAATCAGGAGAGTAAAAGAACAAAGGTTTAGTTTCTTGGGAACTAATGTGAGAAAATGCACTTCAGGAATTTACCTATTTCCTAAAATTTTCCCAGGGAAACATAGTGTTTACTTACAATTATTGTAATAATATATATCTGTATGTATTTGTTTATTTGACCTTTAAAAGTCTCATCTGTTTTACAATATGGTGAAAACTATGTATTGCATCAGTCAAGTGGCGTGTTTTCATATTCTGCTTAAGCTTTCAGCAATATTTTTTGTACTTTTGGGCTAAGAAACCCACAGGAGAGAAAATAACTCACAGGAAACCATAGGCAAGTCTACCAGTCACAATGTTGATCTGCTGATAGGAGATGAAAGTTATATCTCCAGGACCTCTTCATTATAACAACTAAATTTGTGTTTAAGGACCTTCAAAACAGCTATAGATCCAGACTGACTTTGGCAGCTGAATATCTGAATATATCATCTAAGTAAGCGGCCCACAATTTTAATTTTATAACCATTGAAAAAAAATGTTATTTGAATGTTAGGAAGTGAAAGCTTTTATATTTTATAACATGGTTTTAATAATAGCATAGTAATTAAAAAGACGGTTTCAAAAGCCATAAACCATTATAAAAGTGTGTAGGAAACACTATAAATCTTGTTATCATTGACTGTACTTTGAGCTTGGAAAGTAAACAGTATTGTTTTGTATTAATTTTATTTTTTTCTTGATATATTTTACATATTAAATAAAATTATTTAAACACAGATAAGGTAATACTTAAAATCACCCATAAAAGCCTTATGATATCTAGGCATTACCATGTGTCCTCTTCTTACTAAACTTATTTTATGGAATCATTGTTTGTGCTGGTGCAATAGTCACTCAAATGGAATTAGCATGCAAATGATAACCACAGACTAGATCATTTTAAATCATGTTACTTGTCAGATTTCTTTTTGAATCTAAAATGTAAATTAATGTCCTATGAGGTCCTTATTTACTCCTTTTTAGACTTGCTTGTGTACTGGCCACTTGAGGAAGCTGCAGGATAATATACAATTTCCTTGGAGCACAAATGATAACTTTCTGAAGTAAGAAGATATTTCTTTGGACATTTTTCTTGATGTCCAAAGAGCTGGATACCATAGTGGATAGGTTCTGTCCTTTTATCTTTAAACTGTCCAAAGTCCATTATGTAAAGATGAATGTGACATCAGATGGAATTCAGTTGAGGTATTTCTAACGCACCTATCACTATGATATCTAATTAATGTCTAGCAATGCAGAAGTGCACATTTCCAATTACCAGGTGTCTAAGAACTAGGACCAGGTATTCTCCTAATGCAACCATTATGCTATTTAACAAGACGAGTAAATAATTGAAACCTTTTAATCTAAATCTAGCACATTTCAGGGTTGCAGTACATCTGTTTTTAAATGCATCTTCATGATGACCTGTCTGAGGCTGATTCCACAATTTGAAGGTGTCAACTATTTTAAACATCACAGTTCAACTCTTTTTGTTTCCAGTGTATGCCTGTGTGTTTCAAAGAACTGTTTTATGTTTATTATTTACTGGCTGTATATGTGGGAACATTCTTGTTTTCAAAGCTACTAAGCTACTGCACCTCAGATGAGTGGGACAGAAACTGTGTGCTTTCAAGGACCTTTTTCTTTTTCTTTTTGGACATTCAGTGCTATGTGTGCTGGAGTATGAAATTCCTCATGCTTTCTCCTTTCCCTAGGTTTAGCTGCAGATTTTCGTCTATACCACCACTCCTGAAAGTGTTATGGAAGAAAATTACATAATTAAATATATCTTTTACACAGGAGATACACAGTCACAGTCATCTTAATTCCAAATGTGTATTTATTGTATTTATTTTAAAATCTGTAGCTAAATTCCTTGCAGAAACTTGCCATTTGTTTGTTATATATCTATCTTCAATGCAAGTATGAACAGTAAATATTTCTAGATTTTTTTGTGTTTATGGAGTTATTTTGCCTTGTAAAAACCCTAACAATAACTGACATAGGTGACACTCCATAAGTAAAAGATAGAGAGAAAGCATTTCCTTTATGAGTTTTGGATAATGCTACAAAAAAGAATTTCCCTTAAATTGTTAAGGTAACCTTTTACTAATGATAAAACATGACAACAAATAAAGCATAATCTAAAAGTCAATAGCTGTCCAGAGTTAAGTAAATTATTTCTTGGTCTAATTATTAGTTAGGTGATAGCATACCTAAACTATAATAATTGTCATTGTGACAATGCTAGAAGGGTGCTAGAAGACTTCAATGTTCTAAAGAAATTGTTTTTAATTAACTAGAAAATCAGATATTCATGCTATATAATAGAGTTTCAACCAAATATGGTTGAAAAATGAAAGAAAATATTTTGATTATTTGATTAGATTCCAAATAGCAGTTTTGTCTGGCAGTACCAATTCTCTGTATAATTAAGGGGTTTCCATTCACACAGTGTTTGAGGAAAGCTAGTTTTTCACATTCTTTTAATGTTCATATCTGAATAAGTCTATTGTCTGTTCTGTTTTCATTTGTTGACCATTATTCTGTACTCCTTTTTTCCACCAAAGTCAGTGTAGAAGAAAATCTAAGCAATGTGTTTTATATGTGGAATGATATCTGGCAGCAACAAAACATGTTGATAAAAGAATATGCTGAATTTCTCCTTTCATAGAAATTCTAAGTAGAAACACTTTCAATATTCTCAGCACTTTCCAGGAATATTTTCAGTCACAATTTTTCTAGGAAATCTGTCTACAAAAAACTTTTAGAATTATTTGTTAAAATGAGAGAAGATTTGAGTTACTTAGTCTAAGTAACATAGCCTAAACATAAACGGAGTCGCTTAGTACACACACACAAAAAAATTCTTAATAATGAAAAACAGAGTTGGAGAAATTATGGTGTCTGTGGGAGACAGACATAAGAAGAAGGAAGTCTAATTTCCAGATGCTAAGACATTAGCATATTTCATTGTCTTTTTATGTCATAATGGGGTTTAACACTGCTCCTATTTCTACTTCCTACTGTTCATTTCATTAGAATCCAATCCTATTGTAAGTGCTGCTCAATATTACATCTGGAATATCATCTAAGGGTGTCCTTGTAATAAACTATTTCTAGTTCTTTCCTAAAAATATTTTTTCCTAGTGAGTATGAACAAAGCAAGGAGTTTGAGCAGACATTAATATGTTTTCCAAGTTAGCTGAAATTCTTAGATTTTGAAACTTAGGCCCAGATGAGATATATTATTATATTATTATTTTCCTGTTCTTGTTCTTTAAATCATAATATACTTTATATATTTATTGCAATGTTGTTGTTGTTGTTTTTTCCTAGTGGTTAGGATCCAAGAAATTTTCTTGGATTCTTCTCACTGAAAGTCTGAAAAAACTTATAGGAACATATATTTTTATGTATATATTTTATATCATAGACAAATTGCTGGCCTTCTTAATGAATATATTATACTCACAAAGAATAGTTATGTATTTGTCACCATCTTATTCCATTGTCAGTCATATTAAAGTGTTCCGTGGACAGTTATATTAAAGTGTTCTGTGGAGGCCCATTGAACATGGGCTCCTCATGAAATGAAGCATTGAAGTAGTGTAGTTTGAAAAAAATATTACCACCCTAGCAGATGGAACATCAGTAATTTAGTACTAACAGCTCAACTGGTTTTACAAAGTTTCAGCTTTTAATGTTATGTTCCTTCATTGTGTGTAATTTACATCTGATGAGTATAGTTTCAAAGGCTGGCAGCTATCAGTAGCCAACATTAAAGCCACCTTTTAACACCGTCCCAAGATTAGGTGATCAGGAAGACTCAGGTTGTGCAGCACACCTATAAAATGAGATTCCTCATACAACTCTAAACTATGATTAGGCAGATAAAGGGCAGTTTGCATTGCAGACCACCTAGACACCATACTGTTATCCTGTCAATTTGCAGGGCTGGGAGGACAGATGAAGACATATGGCCCCCTTTGCCCAGGCGCAGTTGTATGAAATGTCAAAGTTAGGGTCATTCTTAGACTACAGCAGCTGCTAACTTGTCATAAGTGCATCAGTCACTACAGCCATTTGAATTATGATTAATATCACCATCTTTTTGTCAGAGCTGTTAAATGTTGTCTTTCATGTAGGGCTGTAAAACATCTGTACAGAAGCATTTTATGGAACTCAATAATTTTGATTTGTTTCCTCTGCAATTATTTTTATTTTTATTTTTTTCATTTCATTTTTACTAAACATATTTTACCTATTGAAGAACTGATTTTTAACAGAGCTGTTATACTGTAATTACCTGTGCATACTGCTGTAATTGTAGTAATGCATAGTCCTCTGAAAAGAAGAGCGTCTTATTTTAATTGCTCATTCACTCTTGTATATTGAATACTCTGGAATGTGTAAGTATGTGTTTATATATATATATACACCACAAAATACACATAACTCTATATGTAGATGTGTCTTCAAAAATTCTGTTTTTAAATTTCATTCGGGAAGTAATCTGAAGAATATTTAACATGTAAGTATTGTATAGATATAGACAGAAGGCTGAAAATTCTTGCTGAAATTTTCTTCCCACTTCTATTTTTGTGTTTTTAAGTCATTATAAAGTTATTTTATTGATATATTTATCAGAATCAAAATAATTTACAGACTTATAGAAGATAAGACAGCATTTTTACAAGTATGAGAAGGGTCTGGCATATCTAATTTAGTCACTTGGACTTTTAAATGACAGATGAAATAGTTCTGAAGTCCTTGCTAAGTTCCTAGTACAGGCAATGGAAAAAGAAAGTGTATTAGAAGGTCTCTAGGGAGACTTTCTGAGCCCAGACTTACATTTCTTCAAAGGTTAAATGTAGATTGTGTAGTGCTTTGATTTAATTTAATTTAATTTAATTTTATTTTATTTTATTTTATTTTTTTTTATTTTTTTTTTTTCTGTGTGTGTATGTATGTGTTTTAACTTATCTACAGGTAACACCAATTTACTTTGATTCACACTGGCTATGACCTTACATTTCAGCAGTTCTCTTGATAACAGTAAGACAACTGTAGACTACTTGTTAGTCTGAGAAAGGATATCAGTGGGGGCCAATCTGGCATTACCTAACTTCTGCTGATTAAATTTTCATTCAATAGAAATCAACTTAGAAATTCCACTTGAGTGAGGAACTAGGTTTTAGCATTTAGCTAATGATTTTGACTTTCACATATTTGCAGAATAGAACGGAGAATGTTAAGCTACATGTGATGGTTTTAAAAAATCATAGTATCCTCTGACTGTTCCTTGACTATCAGGGTTTTGAAAATAGCATTCCAGTTCTTTTTGGCATAATCAGAAAAACTATACAGAATGAAAGACATGATAATGTTAATAAAATATTTAGATAAATATTTTGAAGAGATTTCCAGGAAAATAAAAGTATAATGTTAGCTTATGAAGACATAAAAAAAAGTCTCCCCAAAATGTGAAAAACAACAACTGAAAGCAAATTAAAGATTAAAAGTGTAAGAGTTGAATATAAACATTGAAATCCATCTGTCTCATATCCTTTCACTTGCTGTTCTAGAGAAAAATTGCGTTATCAGGAAAGAACCAAAAAAAGAAAAACAAAACAAAATCAATCAATCAATCAAAAAACACGGATAGCAACAACAAAGAAGCACATACACTTTCCCTGATCTTTAGGGAGTAATCTGAATTTTGACTTCTTTGTGTATCAGTTTCTATTCTGAGAAACTAAATGAAAGTCTGTTCAATGCAATGCAAATTTGTCAACATGGCATCAATGCCTAAACAAGGAGAAATATGACTTTGGAAAGTGAATTACCTGGTATTAGGTGCTTTGTGAAATGTGGACCAATGTTTTCCAGGAAACTGTTTATAACAGGCAGAGTACATGTTGTACCCACATGTCAGATGAAATTCAGAAATTAATTAAATCAACATCTTTCAAATGTGCGTGGTAAATGTGGTAAGGCTTTGATAAGAAAGGTAGGGAATAGGAAAAGCCTTCTTTCACTGATTCTATAGTGGGTAATATACCTTTTCATCTTCTTTTTTAGTAGAATTGCTCTTAATAAATTAGACATGTACAAAATATATAGGATGCACTAAGGATGAGTCTTCCCAAACCCTTTTTTATATTCTACTGCTGATTTCCCTCACAGAGACAGTTAAATTATTTCTGATAATTCTTTTAGTTAACTATGCTAATGCAGAAGAAAAGAGCAGTGTAACACTTCTCTTGGCTTTCATCATGAGAAACACTTTAGGTTAAGCCATTCTACCAAAGAACATCTTAGATTAAAGATACACACCTAAAATTGTGCCAGATATGCCTATCCTTTACTTTTGTGCTTCTGAAACCTCTTGTCTATCAAATATCCAGATGTTAGCAAGTCTAAATCTGGAAAGGATTGATATTTACAGAACAGATATAGCATCTGGAACTTTTCTACCTTATACTGATATATATTAACTGATAAAATTTTTGGTAGGAGTTCTGAAGAGAGTAGTGGTAGTTGCTCAGTCAAGTCTATACTTGGATATTTCAGGGTCTTTTGGGGTAGATAATTGTCAAGGGAAAGTCCTGAAAATAGTAGAATTCTGGATGCTAGCAGGTTGATCTGCAAAACAAAGTTATTTATTTCGTATAACAAAAAGGCACAGAAGAACCTTTGATAATAACTTTAACTTGTCACTAACAAATTGCATTTTACTCTAACTACTTAGAGTAATAGTCACTTAGTCACTTATAGTATAGTCACTTAGAGTGACTATCTTGTTATCTAACCTCCTTCTGCCCCTCCAGGCATTTTCTGCCATGTGTATATTTTGCCTACATGTGAACAGAATAAGGAAAAAAATGAAAAAGAAAATCACAATTATATTAAGGAAAATTAGAAAAATCTCAGATATAATGAGAATTGCACAGAAGAAGGAAAATTATTTTATTAAGATTTAAATACTTTGTAAGTATTTAAATCCAAAATCCAAAAGGAGTTGAGCTAGGTCAATAGAGAGTAAAGTCAAAAATGACTTGCCCACTTCTAAAATATGATTTAGGAACTACAAAAATGCTCAAGCAGCACTTAAATTTATTTTTAATTTTTTTTTTTTTTTTTTTTTTTGAAGAGAGAGACAGTGATGGGTTGTGTGTTACAGTTACACTTGCTTTAAAAAGTGCCTTGTTCTAGATTTGTTCTTGATTAATAATAAAAAAAATTAAACTCAGTATACAAATTATTTTAAAACATGAACACTGATGCTGGCTGTGTCATCAGCAAAACATTTAGTATCTGATATAGTCTTGCAACCTCACTGTCCTGGAATTGATGACACAGACTGACCACCATGGTGAGCTTCAAGGTCAATGTTTCCTGGTGGTTAAGGTGAGTGAAGAAAACCTACAAAAAGTAATTAGGAAATGTCAAGGGTAAGTGTCCCTGACACACAAATAGTCTGATTCTCCTGCTGTGAAAGATATTGTTGTGGAATCCAATGAGCAGCCTCATTAATGCTGCTAATTATCTCCCGCTGTTTTGAAATGTGCATTATTTTTTAAAAAACTTTGTTTAGCTAGGAATGTGTCAAAAGTCACCAATAGCACTAGAAGGTCACTAAGTAGATGCAGAACCCTATGGTAACATGAAGGCGCATGCAGACATTACGTTTTTCCATTCCCAGTGAAATCCAAGTATAATTGCAGCTAAAACCAGCAGTAGGCTATTTCTACTGTTTATTGGTTCTCAAATACAAAAAAATTAGAAATGTGAGCAAAGCAAACTTTTGCATATTCCAGAGCTTTCTTTATTTCACTAAGACACTGATGGCTCAGATAGAGAAAATGTAAACTAGTTTAGAAAGAAAAAGTGCAAATATAATGAACTTGATTTTTTAGGAACAAGCTCAATTAAACCTAAGAATATATTCAATTATATTAAAAACAGGGTCAAGAAATCCCTTTGAGTTTCAAAGGAGTGATAAAATTAAGAACAAACAAGTTTTTTAGTGAATGTCAAAATCAGTGTTTTATAACTTTGGTATCTCTACTAATTATTTTAGATGATTTTGTTTTATTATATATATATATATATAATAAATATATATAAATATATATATAATAGTATAATATAATAATATTTTTATTTTTATAATATTTTTATTATTTCTTAATAATTATATAATAATATAATAATAATATAATATATAATATACAAATATATACATATATATATAACATATATATATGTTTTATTATATATATATTAGGATGGGAATTTATATATTTATATTAAAAGTAGCTTTGTTGTAGTTCTAAAAATATTGTTTCTGTCTACTATACTTTTAGAGCATAGCCACTATTGTAATAAATTTAAATACTGCAAATGAAAACAAGAACAGAAACAAATCAACACAACATAGTGAAAAATATTTATATTTTCTAGTTTTTTATTATTATTATTATTTACTGGGATTTTTGTGAAAGAGTCAATATGGTTTGGAAACAAGGGAATACTTCAGGATGCTCTGCAGGGAACTGTTTTTTTCTTTCTTTTCTTTCCTTTTTTTCTTTTTTTTTTTGGGGGGGGGGGGGCATGGAAATTCATCAGTTCTGCTCACAGCAATGAGCAGACTTTGGGAATTTTATTATATTTTTTAAATTGATATACAAAGAGCTTGTTGTTTCCCAAATATTCTGAAGATTTTTTGTTTATGTTGTAGGCAGTGGAGTTGAGGGGAAACGAGCTCAAAGCTTAACAGTGTGTGTCATTTCATCTTGTAGAACACAATTACTTTATAAGGGAGTATTATGCAAGGCTAGTTTTGAGAAAGGAGCTATTCCCCAGATCAGTACAATGTATAAGATACAAACTATGTAGAAAGATGTATAGGATATGAATTATTTGTTCTCTTACCAAAAGTTATCAAACTAGTTACCATATTTCAACATAAGTGAAAAATTTGAAAGAGATTTGGTAAATATTTTCTAACATGCAGAGGCAAAGTAACATATTTCAAAAAGCTGTGGTTAAATGAGAAAATAATAAGAGCCAAATCTTCTCCCTAACTGATGAATGAATAAGGAAAGACTATTTTACCTTCCTTAGAAGGGTAATGTTCTCCCTTTCCACCAAAGGGCAATACTAGGTAAACACAACTCTTCTATGAAGATCAGGGCCTTAAAAGAGTAATGTTTTAATCTATTATTATATATTTATTTATTATTTTACCCATGATCTTTGCATATGGACCACATGCAGTAATACGTCCAGTGCATTTTATGGATATTAACTTTTCTCCAATATTCATTGTCCACAACGAATAGGAGTGACTGAAGAAAAAACACAACCATTGTTGCTTTCCAAAAACACTCATCCAGAACCCTGCAGTTAAGGAACATCTTGAGCCAGAAAAACATAAAAATTCTGCTTGGAGAGAAATGGAGAGAAATAATTACAAAGAACCAGAAATACTGTGTCTGAAGCAGGCTTACTTTTCACTTACTTTGGTAGCTAACAAAGCCCACCAGCCTGTGATGTGTCTATCAAGAAGAATATCTAAGTCATAAAATAAAGTTGAGGACTATATTTATTTTCACTATCATCTCTTTTTCTGTATTGGAATAGTGCAGGTCTTTAGACATCCGTATTTCCTTTTCCATGGTAATCCTAACATTTATATTTTTCCATGCTTAAAATAAAGAATATGGATTCCTTATATATATATATATTTATGTTGATAAAAGTGCAAATATTACTTAAAAAAATAGAGAATATGGTATGACCTACTCTAATAATTTGAAGGAATCAAAATAAAAATTATCCTCTGATTATTCACTACATGTTGTTGTAATGCTTTATAAATCAGTGAAGTTGTAATATAAATGTGTATTTTAAATGTGACATAAATTCAGGTTCAAATTTCCTTAGGTTATATCAGAATAAAGCATATTGTAAAATCTGTGTTGTTTTGTTTTAGATGGAACTGTGTGCCTACTTTAAGGGAGGATATTGTCCTGTGGTTTGAAACAAAATGAAATACGTAAATTGGCTGGAACATACAGTTACATTCTAGCAAGATATATGGAATTTCAGAAAACATCTGACTTTCTAGTTAAGCCCAAAGAGAGAGGAGGGAGTCTATTCTGAATGGTAAACCTCACAGGAGGAATTGAACCAACTGTTTGAAACAAGAGATGCTGTGCAGGTGTCTCATATTACCTGAATATTGATAAATATGATAAAAGTAATGTAGTTTCCAAAATTAATTTTGTGACTTACTAAATTAGTGTGATATAATATCTGCATCTCATCATTATGATGATGACACAAAAGTGGGTTTGTGTCATCACAAACCCACTTAAACCACAAAGAACCACATAAGGTTATTTGATGTCTTTTAGTGAAACATCCTATAAAAGATAAAGTGCTGTTCTTGATGAGGATTATAATAAAATAGTTGACAGAACAGTTACTGCCAAGTCAAAGTTGTTAGTATGATTAGTGAAATTAACCATGAACTCTGTTCTGTGAGCTGTATACAGCTGTATGTAGGAATTTACTCAAAAGTTAAATACCCAGAAAAAATTCTAAATCTGGAAGATTAAAAAATAAATCTTTTTTTTTTTTTTTTTTTTTTTTTTTTTTAAAAAAAGGATTAATGTTAACTTTGAATTTTACATGCTTGATTTTTCATTTTTATCTTTTTATTTATTTATTTTTATTTATTTATTTTATCTTTTGCAATGAGTAACCTCCTAAAAGTACATATCTGGAACAGCTTTTTTTCTCTCCTACTTAAATATGAAATAACATACTTAAGAGAGAATGTGAATGCCTATGGGACACTATATTTTACACACCTTTTTTTTAAAAAAAATATTCATATTAAACTTTACCTTTAAGTGTTTAGTGGTTCATATTAAACTTTGTGTTTAGTGGTTCTATTATTTATGTGCTTGTTCTCGTGGATGAAAATAAGAAAATTAGATAAGACTTTCTTATGTGATCATTCATTGATAGTACACATTTGTATTATTCTTCACTATGTTCATATTTAAACTATTTTAAAGTATTTCTCTGCTTTTTTCTCAGCAAATAATTAGCATTTTTTTTTTTTTTTTTTGATTCCTACATATTTTCTTTCAGACTTGTATCCTGTAAGAGGCAGTTAGGCAGAATTAAAGATTTATGAATTCAAATTTCAAATGAATTATGTACCAAAGTCATTATTTTCATTTTCATCTTGATGTCATTAGTGAAACCAGGTACTATGGCTGCAAGGAGCCACAAGAACATGACAGTCTCAAGTCTTCCTTTACAGTGTAGTGTTATAAAGTAATTAAAGACCACATAATGATACTGGTCAATTATTTTTCAACGATCCTGGGAATTTGGAGAGGTCCCGGTAGACTGGAAGCTGGCAAATGTCGTGCCGATTTTCAAGAAGGGTCAGAAAGAAGACCCTAGCAATTACAGGCCTGTCAGTCTCACGTCAGTGCCTGGTAAAATCATGGAGAAGATGGTTCTTGAACTTATTGAGGCGCACCTGGGGGACAAAGCAGTCATTGGTCCCAGCCAGCATGGGTTTGTGAAGGGTAGGTCCTGCCTAACTAGCCTGATTTCCTTTTATGATAAGATCACCCGTATGGTGGACCAAGGGAAACCAGCTGATGTGATTTTTTTGGACTTCAGCGAGGCTTTTGACACGGTTTCCCATAGGATCCTACTGGACAAAATGTCCACCATACAGCTAAATAAAAACATCATACAATGGGTGAGCAATTGGCTAACGGGCAGGGCCCAAAGGGTTATAGTAAATGGGGCTGCGTCAGGCTGGCGGGCGGTCACTAGTGGGGTCCCTCAAGGCTCCATTTTAGGGCCGGTACTTTTCAATATTTTTATAAACGAACTGAATGTAGGAATAGGAGGTATTTTGAGCAAGTTTGCTGATGACACCAAACTTGGAGGAGTCGTGGACTCGAATGAGGGTGGAAAGGCCTTGCAGAGGGATCTGGATAGGTTGGAGAGCTGGGCGATCACCAACCGTATGAAGTTCAATAAGAGCAAGTGCCGGGTCCTGCACCTGGGACGGGGAAACCCTGGCTGCACGTACAGACTGGGCGATGAGACGCTGGAGAGCAGCCTAGAAGAGAGGGATCTGGGGGTCGTGGTAGACAGCAAGTTAAATATGAGCCAGCAGTGTGCCCTGGCAGCCAGGAGGGCCAACCGTGTCCTGGGGTGCATCAAGCACGGCATCGCTAGTAGGTCAAGGGAGGTGATTGTCCCGCTCTACTCTGCGCTGGTGCGGCCTCACCTCGAGTACTGTGTGCAGTTCTGGGCACCACAGTATAAAAAGGACATGAAACTGTTGGAGAGTGTCCAGAGGAGGGCTACGAAGATGGTGAAAGGCCTGGAGGGGAAGACATATGAAGAACGGCTGAGGTCACTGGGCCTGTTCAGCCTGGAGAAGAGGAGGCTGAGAGGAGACCTCATCACAGTCTACAACTTCCTCGTAAGGGGGTGTCGAGAGGCAGGAGACCTTTTCTCCATTAACACCAGTGACAGGACCCGCGGGAACAGGGTTAAGCTGAGGCAGGGGAAATTTAGGCTTGACATCAGGAGGGGGTTCTTCACAGAGAGGGTGGTTGCACACTGGAACAGGCTCCCCAGGGAAGTTGTCACTGCACCGAGCCTGTCTGAATTTAAGAAGAGATTGGACTGTGCACTTAGTCACATGGTCTGAACTTTTGGGTAGACCTGTGCGGTGTCAAGAGTTGGACTTGATGATCCTTAAGCGTCCCTTCCAACTCAGGAGATTCTATGATTCTATGACTGGTGATTTCTGTCATCATTAATGCAGGATTCATATTTATTTTTGTTTTAAATCTGGAAAATATGCACCTAGATATCTCAAATAACTATGAATTATTATTAGAATTATACTAAATGTAGTATAATATGCATTATGTTATTATAATTTTCAGTTCCATTTTCCAGTTTTCTTCCTCTCCACTTGTCTTGTATTATTTCTTACTTAAAGAACAAATCTTTCAACTTTCTTTCTGTCTCTTACAGTCATTGCTTCTGCACAAAGTGCTAACACTTTTTGAGATCTCAGCACACTAGTAAGAAGAGTGATGTTAGAATATGACAGACATTGTAACACTTTGGTATTGATATGTACATAAACATTTTTTTTTTTCAGTTTTTCACGGATAGGAATGCTTTTAAATCAAATTATGTGTTTAATTCAAATTATCTCTATATAAATTTTGAATATATAAATGTGTTCAAATGCAGTCATCTCTGCATAATGTTGAGTCAGGCATTTGAATTCTATTCCTAATTTCAGTTTAGTTTGACTCAACCAGATTTTTCTCATATTTAAAATGACAAATGACACTCTGGGTGGATGAGGGAAAGGCTGTGGATGTGGTCTACCTTGATTTCATTAAGGCTTTTGACACTGTTTCCCCCAGAATTCTCCTGAAGAAACTGGCTGCTCATGGCTTGTACTGGCATATGCTTCGTTGGGTTAGAAACTGGCTGGGTACCCAGGCCCAAAGAGTTGTGGTGAATGGAGTTAAATCCAGTTGGAGGCCGGTCACTAGTGGAGTCCCCCAGGGCTCGGTACTGGGGCCAGTTCTCTTTAATATCTTTACTGATGATTTGGATGAGGGGATTGAGTACACTCTCAGTAAGTTTGCAGATGGCACCAAGCTGGGTGTGTATGTCAATCTGCTCAAGGGTAGGAAAGCTCTGCAGGAGGATCTGGATAGGCTGGACCAGTGGACTGAGGCCAACCGTATGAAGTTCCACAAGGCCAAGTGCCGGGTCCTGCACCTGGGGCACAACAACCCCAAGCAGAGCTACAGGCTGGGAGATGTGTGGTTAGGAAGCTGCCTGGCAGAGAAGAACCTGGGAGTATTGGTTGATAGTCAGGTGAATATGAGCCAGCAGTGTGCTCAGGTGGCCAAGAAGGCCAGCAGCATCCTGGCCTGTATAAGAACCAGTGTGGCCAGCAGGGCTAGGGAGGTGATCGTCCCCCTGTACTCGGCTCTGGTGAGGCTGCACCTTGAGTACAATGTTCAGTTTTTTGCCCCTTGCTACAAGAAGGACATGGAGGTGCTTGAGCGAGTCCAGAGAAGGGCTACGAAGCTGGTGAGGGGCCTGGAGAACAAGTCTTACGAGGAGCAGCTGAGGGAGCTGGGATTGTTCAGACTGGAGAAGAGGAGGCTCAGGGGTGACCTTATCGCACTCTACAGGTACCTTAAAGGAGGCTGTAGCAAGTTGGGGGTCTCTTCCAACGTAGACAATTCTGTGATTCTGTGATTCTCTGAAAATGCAGCTTAGTCAAACAGCTTTAAAACAAACATAAAATCTCCTCCCACACCAATGTGCACTATAAATACTATACTATAAATATACTATACTATAAATACTCAGAATTATGAATCATTTGTTAGTTATGATAAGGTGAATGAGAAGGAAATGGTACAAATAATATTCTGGAAGTCAGAGTCACTATTATCACAGAGGAAGTTCTGTAACAGTTAGAAAAGGCTGAGTCACTCATTCTGGTTGTGGCAGCAGTGCTCACTGTGTATATTCATTGTAATACCTTTCTTTGCTTGCCCAAAAGTACCTTTGTTTTGCTGAAGATGCTTGTTTTCTATTATGCAATTTTTGTCTTTTTATAGGGCTATTCTGTTTAACAGCAGGAAAAAAAAAAATAATACTGTCATTAAATCAGTTTTCTAACAATCATTTCAGACTATATCTCAGTACCTTAAATATTTCTGTGGATTTAATTTCTTTAAAGGCACAAATTTAATATGGTTGTAAAAAGATTAAGCTGTTTTCATAAATTTGAAACATGCAGCACAGGAGCATGTAGTAGCACTGTCACTTAAATTTATGTTAAACCACTCAGGGTAGAGAATCATAGAATAATCAAGTCCAACCATCAACCTGACCTACCAAGCCCCATTACTAAATTATGTCCACATCTCTCACTAAATGATGTCCACATCTCTTAAATGCCATTAGGGATAAGAACTCCACCACTTCCTTTGGGCAGCCCTTTCTAATGCTTCACCACCATAGAAGGAATTATTTCTATGAATTAATTCCATATTAATATAATAAATATAATATATAATATATTATATTATATATAATATAATAAATTCCATATATTAATTCCATGGAAGAAATTATTTCTAATGTCCAAACTAAATCTTCTCTTGCACAACTTGAGGCCATATAATTGAGTAGGGTAAAATTACATGTTCTCCAGTTCTGCCAGGGGAGGTTCTAGGAGCTGTATGTTGCAGTAGCACTGCTAATACAGTCTGCTGTAGGTAGAAGACTGATGACATAGTAACTGGATAACAAAATCAAGAATCAAAATTCATCTGTCAAAGATCTTCTAGGTGGAACTTCTGGGAAGATCCAAAGCTGTCAACAATTGTGTAGTATACTAATGATTTGGCATTAGAAGGTAATGAGAAGAATTTGGGAAGCCAAATGTGAAGAAGGAAGGAGAATGAAAATAAAAAGCTTTAAATAAACCCTGTATATTACAACATCATGTGGCGCTTGAAGCTTAATGAAAAATATTCTACATGTTTATACCATAAATGTTTCTTTAAAATACAAAATTCTTATGCCTGGAGAGTTAACTGGAATGTGCTATTGTTGTATGTGCAGAGAACAAAAAGGACTCTTGCTGCACATACATTTATACATTTGTACACATTTTATAATGTTATTCCTGTTCCTGTTATAACGTTCATAGATGAAGCTATTTTTGTTGAGGTATCTTATAGGAAAGCATTACTTTTTTTTTTTTTTTTTTTTTTTTTTTTTTTCTTGCAATCTGATACCTTTTTAGGTAAAAATGAAAGACTGTGGGATAATAGAAAAGAGGTTAGGAAAATAGAAGACAAAAATGAGAAAAATAAAAGTAAGAGATTCTCAGACAGTCAAAAGTTTTAGGGATTAATTGAACTAGAACTATAAATCATAGAGTGCTGATATCTGTACTGTTGGAGTGTTCAGAATTAGAGATGTCTTTATAGTCATGATACAAATGTTTTCAGGGTGCATTTACTGTCTTTGTACAACCATGTGAAATTTTGGAAAAAAAATAAAAAAGGAAAACTAAAGAAAATGAGATTTCTATGTGAGGTGTTATTTCACTAATAACTTTAATGGAGTCCATCCCAACTATCTTGTAGTAGGCAGTTGCTTTTCAAGTATTTTCCTTAAGTGGCAATGAGATTGGTGAAGCATTTTTGATAACAGAGCTTGTCACAAATCTTAGAAAACATGTTAGTGTTATAAAAAAGATGAGTACAAAGATTAGAAATAGAAAGGTTACTAAACATTTCAGTCACAAAGCTGTGATTTTTAGTAGTAGGCAATACAGTTCACTTTGCCTTTTCATTAGAAAGAAAACAGTTTTCAGAAATGTGAGTGATCTGAATGAAAGATGCTGATGTATCCTGTTTGAATTCTGTAATCTTCAATAAAGATTGTTTACATTGAAATATCTGTACATTAAAGTATCCCTACATTCAGGGATGCGTACAGATGTATTGCTACATTGCTCCTGTCCTTAAATAAATATCCTGATTTTATTTCTTAAATTGTAAACTGTGTATTAGTCAATTTAGAGTTGCTAGATGTTCAAAAGTAATGTCTTAGCAGGTCTCTGCTCAGAAAAAGTTGTTTGGATAAAGGTGAAAATTTAAAGCAGATTAACTTTGCTTGATTAATTCTATGACAAAGTGAATACCTGGCACATACTATGAAAGTAAAATTCTAGATTTGTAACTAGTAGATAAAAAAAATCTTCATAAAGATTTTAGAAAGTTTCATACCTTATTATTTAGGTGTTCTCTTTCTGTTGCTACTGTGGAAAAGTGACCATTTCAGTAATGAAGCTTGCCTAATTGTTAGTGTCATTAAGATGGACTTTGAAAGAAAAATGATTGAAATTTCCTGAAATACTTTCAAATTTGATAGGGAAGCTTGCTTCTGAGTCCAAAGATAGAAATTGTACTTGAAGCTGAGGTTGCAGTTTGTGTTCTCCTCTTTCTGTTGATCTCTTTTAGTCACTGAATATCGTTGGCAATGTTAACAGATAAATTAAAATGCTCTCAATATATTAAGTATGATAGAAACTGACAGTCTGTAGTCTTTCAAGGAGATACTGATCAATAATATAATATTAGCATGTAAATTTCATGGACTGTTATTCACTGGGACCTCTTTAAATGTGAATTGCAATCACTTGCTTAATTAAACATGAGACACAAAAAGCTCTCATAAAGAGCTTATTTCTCAAGTATTGTAAATACTTACAGAACAACTATTTCCAATTTCTGATTAGTCAGCCCATTTGGCAGAATAGGCCAGATATATTTTAAACACAAAATGGCTATTGAGATGTCATTTGTCCTTAGTATAAAAGTGCTCAACATACCAAGTTGCAAGTAATCTTGATATTCTGCATTTAAAAGCTTGTTAAACTCTATTCATGGTTAGACAGCATGTTAGTTAGACCTTATGACTGTGGTTAACAGCCATGACCTACTTTAAAGGCCTGGTTATAAGAACTACAGATTGCTACAAAGCAGAAGTACTTTAATAGTTAAAAATTCATTATCCAAATTTATCACTAATACCTTAAAATCTGCATTGTCCAGATATTTGTTAGATTCAATGCTTGTAAAAGTTTAACTTTTTTGGTGCAGTGATGTTGATCAAATGTAATAACACTAATAAGTAAATTACAAAAGCAATAACACCAATGCTTCATTTTTAAAACTATTAAAATTATATTTAAATCACTTCTTGTTGCTTTAAAATATATGGCATTGTTTGACATTTCCATTTAAAATACAGCTACAGTGTTTGCTGTGTAAAAAATATACTTTGCTACATACAGCACAGATTTGATGGGATCTAAATTTCTAAATTTAGCTTAATTTCTGAATGACTTTGTTACAGTTAGTCCTGAACAATTTCTTAGATATATGGCCATCAAGATACATGCATGTGGAAAGTAAGTTCCTATTTTTGTGTGGAAATATCAAGCTTTTTAAAAGCTATGATATGCAGCTAAGCAAAATAAAGAACGTGAAAAAAAAAGAAAAATAAATCTTAGCTGAAAAATGAAAAATACTAATGACTGAGCATGTTAAAAGAAAGGTATGTTTAAGAAAGACAAGATTGATTCATCATCTAAAATAACAAAATAAAATAGAGCTTTCAATTTATTCCAGATAATATACTTACTTAGGAAGGAATTTCTGTCTTGTACAAGTTTTCTGCTGTTTTGTTTTTTTTTGCTTGTTTGTTTGTTTTTGTTGAATGTAGCATTTTCCATTGACATTTTAACTGCCACCTGCCTTGCTTCCCCAGAGCCCTCTATTCATGTTTCTTTGATAAGTTCACTTTCTTCTGTGTTTTCAATCATGATAAAAATACAGGTTTTACACAATCTGTTATTTCTACTGCAGAAGTCCTTCAAAATTATTGCTATCTTATTACTGAAGTGTTCCTTGAAAATTATGTAGGTACTTTTATTGAATATGAAACGTTTCAGTTTCATTTTGAGATAAACATGGCCAATATATAACATGTTCTATTTATTTCCAATGTTGTATATGACTGAAGTTTTGTGTCAGCATTTTTTTTTTTTTTTCATTTATGAATAATTTGGTTTACTTTTTCAATTTACTGTATAATTTTTTTATTTAAGTTGAACAAATAATCACTTCAAATGTTTTAAGAGGGACTGTTACCTAAAGTTTTTTTATTTTTTTTCTCTATAAAAGGAACACTTTTCCTAAAAAGAGCAGGTCTAAAATTAACTGGACATGTACATTTGGGCATCCATTTTTCTAATTATTCTGTAAAGTCAGGGTCTGGCACCAAAATGCAAAGACTAGACCAAAATAAATATCAGAAAATTTATTTACTAGGAGGTTCTTGTCTATTCTGGTTGCCTGGCCAATAAATAAATAAATAAATAAAATAAAGTACTGTATCTCTCAATGCATTGCAGAAATTTCTCTTAATGTAAAAAATTGTCTGATGAAGTCTGCCTCCTTTTCTTTTCTTTTTTTTTTTTTTTTTTTTTTTTTTTTTTCAATACACTTAGAGATGAAATTCATGTTTTTAGGTCATTCCTAAATATGGTAAAGCATCTAGCTCCTCTCCAAATCAAATGCAATGTTACTTTTTTTTGGTCTTTATTTATTTATTTATTTATTTATTTATTTATTTATTTATTGTTGTCATACTTACCTTGTATTTCCCTTTGATCTGACCCCAGTTCAGAACCAGAAATGCTGATGGTCGTCAGTTTGTATAGATTTCACAGTACAAACATCTTCAGACAAAAGAAGTTGCTATGTACATTAAGGTGGTTTTAGTTAGTTATTTTGTTTGTTTTTAACTAACACAATAATGCAGGTACGAGAATATAATTCTGCTGCTTCCTAGAAATAGTGTACATGATGTCTGTGACTTTTACACATTAATATGGTGTATGCAATGCTATTAGTAACTCATTGAGGAGTTAAGATACCCCATTGCCTTACCCTTTCTTACCTAGGGGCTCAAAAGTGCACCTCTTAGTTCCCTAAGTGCACCAGATCAGATCAGAGCACCTTAAGTCACTAAAGCACCAGATCAGATCAGAGATCTCTGTATCCATACTGTGAAAGTAAATGTTGACTGGAACAGGAAGGTGCTGGACACCAGTGTTTTCCTTCTAAAACACGGGATTACAAAGAAAACATTGTGATCCGCCCCTGTGTCAGCTAGTCTCCAGCTGGCAACCTTATCAGAGCTAAAATATCCCTTTCATTCACTAGAAGACATATCAAATTCCTCAAGCCAAAGCAGCTAACACATTTCTGGAATCCATTTGGAAGAAACAGGTGGCTAAAAGGCACCTTTTACACCTAAACTGTAACTGTCTGAGTCCTTCTTTAGGTGTAACTCATTTATTGATGGGAAGAAGTATTTTAATCTTATTATAAATAAATAAATAAATGTCATTTTTTTTTGAAATACAGTTCAAAACTCAAAACCTATTCAAAACTCAAAACCAATTCAAAACCTAGAGACTCATTGTCTCTAGGGAGCAGTTTAGATTTTAACTGCAGCAAAGTGTAAACCTCATATTACTAACTTTCTACTCTCTGAACTTCTGTGTGATCTAATAAAAAAAGCAGCAGGCAGCTCCAGGTGGCAATAAAATTTAAATGCTCAGAATTAAGGAAATAAGTTCAAGGACTAAAGACTAGGAAGCATTATAAAGATGATAAAGTTAACTATTTTAGAAGTAGTATTACAGTAAGAGAAAGAGCAGAAGTTTCATTCTGTTGAGGAGAGCCAGCACAGATTTGGACAGATGGGAATGACATAGGAACATGATGAGACTGCAACCGCTATTCTTTGAAACATAGAGAAAGAGGAAAAGCAGTGATTTTAGCGTATTCTTCAGTGTTACCAGAACTCTATTAAAGTCTGAGTCCCTTGTCCTGGAGTTTGAAGCACTATGAATTCTGTTCCATATAGAAGTCTTTCCATCATAAAAAAATTATGGCTACAGAAAGAATACTATATGAATATAACCACAAATCTAAAGTCTTAAAATCCAGTAAGACAGTCAAAATAAACTAGACCTTCCCTCTTTAAAAATGATCATGCTTCTAAAATATAATGAAATATTGGTGTTACATCACAGAACTTTCATACTTACGTGGAACTTATAAAAATATCTAATCCATTTTGTCACACCTTGTAATTTGTTATGAAACCTAGTTCTCAGCTATCAATATGCTTGCCTAATTACAAGTTCAAGGATGTCTTCACACATTTGAATTGAAATATTCAGCAGCATAGGTACAACACATCAGTGGGAGATACAAATTCTGAGTGATATAAACTTGAAAGAATTGTTAAAAACTTTAAAGAGAAGGAGAAAAACATAAGTCCTGATTTTCTATGTTCATGCAACTCTTAAACAACTTAAACAACTTAAACAACTGCTATTTTCTCAAACAAACTAACAAACTAACAAAAAAAAAAAAAAAAAAGATAATCTGATACTTATTCTAAGAAATTAAACCAAATTCGAATGGAGTAGCAATAGATTCATTTTTTATATTCCTAAAAGTCAAAAATAAACTGAATGTGGGGAGTCAGGAGAAGAAGTAAGATGGGTGCAAAGGGTAGATCAGTCAAGAGGAAAATTCCAGACTCTTCAGTTTTCCAGTTATGCTGAATACTTTATCAATTGTCCTTTGTTCTTTCCTGATATCTATTTACAGTACTAAGCATTAATGTTTGAGGAAACTTTTCTTCTTCTGATTTTTTTTTCTGTAGCAACATTGGGTCAAAAAATATAAATTTAATATATTCCTTAAAAACAAACAAGCAAACAAAACCCCTATGTATACATACATACATACACCGGTAAAAATATTTTTTTTCAAAAAGAATGCCAAAAATACCATTGAAAGTGGGCAATGTAAATGCAAATTACAAAATATTTTTGCTGTGCAACATTCCAATTATCAGTTTAATATGGGTGCATTTTTACCTGCCTTGAAATCTGAGCTAAAAGGGTTCATAAAATTGCCACAGTATAGTAAAATCCTCTGCATTTTCATGTAAAGTAGAGCAATATTGAGTTATAGGTAATAAAAAAATTCTAAAGAAGTCTACTTAACACACTTCCAAATTGCCTAAATGTTCAAATTCAATTTCAGTTAGCAGAATATTTTGTTAAGTTTAGTGATTGGGCTGGACTTAAATCCTCGGAGTTTTACTTTGTCCAAAGCAGCTTATTTTGTTTTCTCTGAATGTCTCCGCTTGCTATTATGATTCTGTTTGCTGAATTTTCATAGACTAACACAGGCTTGGTTGAACGTGTCAGAGAGGAAATGACAAGATGTTTTTCCTTTGTTCCTGATCGAGTGAAGAAATGGCCTGTAATTATGATGCTCAAGCAAATGCAAAACAAACTTCAGTGACTCCCCTAGCTGAGAATGGCTGCATATTTTTTTTTGTTGTTGTTGTTCTTTTCCAGCCTCAAAGAGAAATAATCCTAATGTGAGTATGCTTCCAATGACATAGTAACTCAACAATTTATATTTTCCTTTTATTTATTTTATTTTATTTTGTTGGTTTATATAATTGTGTGAAACCAACCACACAGGGAGATGAGAAAATTTCCCCTCTCTTGGTTTAGATTTTCTTGTCCATGTTGGACCAGGAATACCCTTTTGAAAGGTGTAATTTAGTTGCATAGCATATATTGCCCAGATGTCATATTGGCTTACTTCTCAAAATCACAGGACATTTAGTTTCTGAGGTTTTCTCTAGTCAAGTAATCGATATCCACTTTTATACAATGGAATCAGGTTTTGCTTTATAACTAACTACATGCTGTCTGGCAGAGTAAAAAATGTTGTATGCTTAGTGTTTGTTTGTTTGTTTGTTTTTAGATAACATTTTCATCAAACATGTAATGTGGCTGGTGGATAAAGTATCCCACCACAGAGATGGATTTTGGGGTGTTTTTGGGGTCTCTGTTTGGGGTGTGAAAAAAGATACATTTTCCTTGTCTGGATATTCCTAACAGGAGCCAACAAAGCTTGTGACAACAGATGAGAAGATCCCCAAAGACTTCTTTTTTTGGGGGGTGACCTTGGGTTTCTCTCATGCTTCCATGGTTCATGAGACACTTCAGGTCTCAGGATACAAGGTGAAGACTAAATGTTGATTTAGAGTGGAACTGAAGCTCAGCAGAACTTCCCAAACACTCCTGTTACTCTACTCTCAGTGTTGATGCTACAGCTACGTAGAACCAAACCCTTAGGAGAAAGCCTTTTATTTCAGCACAACATCAAAATGCCTAACAACATATACATTTCATGTCTTTAGCCTTTATCTTTAAAAGTGCTTTAATGTATGTTTTTTATGCCATTTCATGAAGTGAAAATTCCCAAGTCAGAGCAAATTCAGTTGCACGGAACTCCAGTTTTTGGTTTCAGGACCTTCAGATCTGCCTACAAGATCTCTGCTGTTTGCAGTATGGGCATATTTAGCAAGGAGAGCAGACTTCTGTTATCTCCACAGGCAGGAGCTGGGGCCAATGGTCTGCTCAGAGGCATCATCAGTATTTGCTGGGCACGTGGACAGACTTTGGCCTTGGGAGATTAGATTTTAGGCTTCCATGGTTAGTCTGTGCTTACAGACTTTTTTCTCCAGCCACACAGCCCTGGTTTCCAGGCACTGCTCCTGAACTCTTTTTCATCATTTTGACTCAGGTACACACAGATTTGGATATATCTCCCTCTACATATAGATATATATATATTTATATATATATATATCAAAATCTGTGTGTATCTGAGTATAATTCTATTCTTTTTTTTTTTTTTTTTATTTTTTTTGAGGAATGATTTTGAATGCTTTCTGAACTTTTTGAACACTGAAATTTAGTGTTGCAAACAGTGACTGACCTGATGGATGCAAAAAAGATAGATCCTAAACTGACTTGTTCCTAATAACTGCTTATGTCCTCATTGATAATCTTAAAATGAAAAGAAATATTTCTGTATTAGGGATGTTATGTTAAGAGGAATTAATTTTTATTAATATAGATACCTTATTGGTGTGAACTGTAACATATGGTATATAGTTAAACGTTATAAGTACACAGTCAGGGATATTTGTTACCCTTGAAGAAAAATGTGAACTTAATGGAGTACAGGTAAACCTTCTCACTTATTTTCTGTGTATTTCACATAAACTATTTTATTTCCAGTCATGATTTTATAAGATTTGTCAACGTGACAAGTATGTTTGCATGATATTTTTTTCAGAAATACTTTCAATATGAAAGTAAGTTAAGGATTGATCCATTACCATTGGTTGTTATTAGGAATATCTTACTGATATCAGGGAGATATCACAGAATTTCTAGGTTGGAAGAGACCTCAAGATCATCGAGTCCA
>NC_048893.1:147005725-147008701 GCF_011077185.1 Oxyura jamaicensis | reverse complement strand
GCCCCAGGTGCAGGACCCGGCACTTGGCCTTGTTAAACTTCATGCATATATCACACTACAGCCTGAGTAGTCCTCACTAGTTTGTCTCATGGTCACACTGCAGGTAGGAGATCTTTAGGGGCTCCTTAGTGACATGGTGAGAACTGAAAACATATGTTGGAGTGGTTAAGAAATAAATTTAATTTTATATTTTCTCAATTAGAAAAAAAATGGGGAAAAAGACTAAGTTAAAAATATTACCAACAATGTTCATGCCCAGAATATACCAACTTTATTTTGAATAGAATCTATTTTGATTGTTAGACCCCTGAAATGTTTGGTGTACAAGTATAAAATACTTGTATTTCATATATTTTATTGAATGCATAATATTAATTTCAAAAATAAATAATTTAAATCAAGCCAGACTGAAACCTGCTTAACTAATATATCTGTGTATTGAGTGAAAAATGGATAGGAGTAGATAGGAATATGCATTATTCCTTTCAATCTTTCCAGACTTCTTTGAATAATGAATTTATTTGTAAAATCCAAAATCCATTTCCTGATAAATTGTAAACAGAAAATGATCTAAATTATTCATTGTTACTGTTATCTGTTAATTGCTTCAGATGTTCACTGAATAAACACAATATGTACTTCCTGCATTTGCTGTTACTTTATAGCATATATTACTTCTTGGTTATCTGTATACTATTATAAATTATCAAAATTGCAAGAATATGCTTATTATTATATTGTATTATGCTACATCTGTATCTACTTAAATAAGCAAGTGATTTCAAAGATGTGATTTGAAAAGACTTATCTTAAATTTATGTTTGATAACAAAAACAAGTTAACACAGGAATTCAGAACGTTTTAGTTGGGAGAAAAAATAAAAAAATCTCCAGATTTAGATTTTTGCAGTTAATGTCATTTGGAGTAAAATATTGTATGCAACTTTCTCTGAACAATTCAGAAGCACATTAGCAGTATTCATTATATAAAAAAGAAAAGCTTAATAACTGTTTATTACACAGAGTAGGCACAAGTGGGTAAAACCTTCACAACTGCAAACTGATTAATAATTAAGATAGTTTGCTAAATATGTATTCTTAATTTAGTCAAGTGGGTTTCACTCTCAAAATATTTGCTTTGAGAAAAGGAGGCTTGAAGTTCTGTCTAAGTGGGGTAGTAGGTCTGTAACTGGTGAATGGCTGCTTACATGATAAATAGTGCTACAGGTACCAGTTCTGCACTTAGATAAGTGCACACCTTAAATTACCAAAACTCTGCATTATTACTAAATTATTATTAAAAATATTTTGTTGAATTTTAAGTTATATGAAAGCAATGAACATTTAGCCACTTGGTAATCATTACTTGGAAAGTCTTTCTTTTAAATGTGCAGTGTATATACTGAGGTATAGTCATCTGTTTCCTATATTGGACACATTTACACAGAAAAAGGGGGAGTGAGGGGTTCAGTGGGCTATGAAATTGAGAAGAATTTGGAGAAGGGTGGAAGAAAGCAATAATTTGCTACTTCTAAAACAAGAGGCCATGGTTACTTAATGACTTTTGGAGGACATGGTTAAAACAAATATTTATGCTTTACAGTATGTAGACTAGGTTACCAATAGCACATTGTGGAGACCAAATGTTTCCAAAAGTCTAGATTAATGAATTAAGAGAGGACAGATTCATCAGTATTTATTAAATTCAATACTGAATATGAGAATCTGGGACAAGAAGAAGGAGGGAAGGAGAGCTCCAGGGGAAGGATCCAGCTAGACACATCTGCGTAATATTTTCCCTGAGAACTGGTGGGCATTGGTGGGCCTTCTGTTTTTCACAATTAGAGACATCAGAGTTGTGATGCATGAGCCGTAGACAAACACCAGTAGCAGTGAAATTCAAGATCTAAATGAATGAATGGTACAACCACTTCAGGTAAATCTGGATGTTATTTGGCATCCTCCAAACTTACGGGCCTCTGAGAAAACAAGAATACCTGCACCTATGCAACAAAATGCAGGTAAAAATGGAGAATGTCTAAAATTACAAAATAGAACAGAAATCTTCATTCATTGTAATTGCAATGACTGCTAACTATTCAGGTTGTTTAAAACAAAACAAAACAAAACAAAAAGACCCTTTCAATGATTTAAACTTGCAAAATATTTTTGAAAATCCCAACACAGACTTAATAAAATATTACATATAGCTACCACTATGTTTTGTGCAGAAAGTAATAAAGCAGAGCTCCAAACCTGCAGCAGATTCTTCCCTGGTGGTAGTCAATGTGTGCCAGGCACAATTCCAGTATTCAGAGTACATGTCTAATTTCAATTGATTATTCCTTGGCAACTGTACTGTGATGCTCATGTGGGGTGTTGCTGATGAGAACTATAACATATGCTTCAGGGAAAAAGCAGGTTGTGTTCTGCCACTTAACCAGAGAGATACAAATGAGCATGTTTTATACTACAATTATATAATACATACATATAATTCATTTCAAAACTGGGCCTTTTACCAAAATACATGTATTAATTGTTTCATATAATGCTTTATGAACATCCATACTTTTCATTGTACATAGTTTGGTCTTTCAGTGAAGCTTTCCTTCCTTCCCCACCCCCCTTCTTTTTTTTTTAAAGACATTTTTCAATTCTCCCTTTAACTCCCTCTGTTTACTGAATTGCTAAATTGTTGTAATATCAATACATTTAAAAATATCTTTGTGTAAAAATGAAGCAGAAAAGATCTGCACAGAAAGTTGTTTGCTTAATTCTACTTTTCCACAATCCTAACCCATCGTGTCGTCACCCCCCCCCCAACTTTTTGTTTTTGTTGTTACATTCCTGGTGAGCAAAGGGAGTAGAGGTGCTCACAGAGTATATTACAGTGGGGGAGCTCTTGCTGGATTCTTTCTTTCTTTCTTTCTTTCTTTCTTTCTTTCTTTCTTTCTTTCTTTCTTTCTTTCTTTCT
>NC_048893.1:147005216-147005625 GCF_011077185.1 Oxyura jamaicensis | reverse complement strand
CCTTCCTTCCTTCCTTCCTTCCTTCCTTCCTGCCTTCCTTCCTTCCTTCCTTCCTTCCTTCCTTCCTTCCTTCCTTCCTTCCTTCCTTCCTTCCTTCCTTCCTTCCTTCCTTCCTTCCTTCCTTCCTTCCTTCCTTCCTCCCTCCCTCCCTCCCTCCCTCCCTTCCTCCCTTCCTCCCTTCCTCCCTTCCACCCTTCCTCCCTTCCACCTTCCTTCCTTCCTTCCTTCCTTCCTTCCTTCCTTCCTTCCTTCCTTCCTTCCTTCCTTCCTTCCTTCCTTCCCTCCTTCCTTCCCTCCTTCCTTCCCTCCTTCCTTCCCTCCTTCCTTCCCTCCTCCCTTCCCTCCTCCCTTCCCTCCTTCCTCCCTTCCCTCCTTCCTTCCTTCCTTCCTTCCTTCCTTCCTTCCTTCC
>NC_048893.1:146983183-147005116 GCF_011077185.1 Oxyura jamaicensis | reverse complement strand
CCTTCCTTCCTTCCTTCCTTCCTTCCTTCCTTCCTTCCTCCCTTCCTTCCTTCCTTCCTTCCTTCCTTCCTTCCTTCCTTCCTTCCTTCCTTCCTTCCTTCCTTCCTTCCATGAGGTTAGGAAATTATTTATTATAATCACATTTGAACATGACTGAAAACTTGTGGAATGGTTTAGTTAGAGTGACTTGGTGGTTAAAATGACCTTTGAAATAAAATAAATAAATAATAATAAAAACAAAACAAAAACAACAACAAAAGAACACATAAATGCAAGGAAGGAATAAGAACTTAATATAATCAAAGGCTGTTTTTCAAGAAAACAATTTTTAATCACTATAATATCTGAAAATATAATATCAATACTCATCAATGATTGAAAATATATATTAGGAATCTTTCAGAAAAGCAACAGTAAATTAAGCTAAAACATATATTTATATATATTGAAACACAGATGAGAAAATCCCTAAGCCTTTTACTTCTGGAAACTAAAAAACTACCTCAATATTTTTGTCTGGTTTTGCTTATTTTGTTGTTGTTGTTATTTTTTTTTTGTTTGTTTTGGTTTGTTTTTTATTATTTTTTTATTTTATTTTCTGGATCATCGTTAATTCAGTACTGCAGGAGACACTATTTTAGGCTACAGAAATATTTAATCTGTCTCCTTACAGAAGTTCATATATTATATATAATAACTTACAATTTTAAAAAGAGAATATACAAAAGAAAAAAAAAATCAGACCAGATTCTCAGATTTTAATAAGCATTATTCCAATCAGACATGGGGAAGAAATATGATTTACACCAGTTGAAAATGTCTCCCACATTATTTCCAGGCATTTTCCAGTTAATAAACATTTTTTTGCTCATAATGAATTCCATTTTTGTATATTTTACTAACTTCACTCTTCTACTTCCCCTATGGCTGTTCTATTCCCAAATAGCTACAAAGAGTTTTGTTAACAAACTTTTTGGTAAAGACATCTGAGAAGTACCAGAAACAGAGGAGCATTTGAGACGTAAATTGGTCTTGTTCACAGACACTTAGGGAAAGATAAAGTACTAAAAGAATGCCAAAAGACAGTTCTGTCACTGCCAGGTCTATTTATAGTTAGCTTATTCTAAGGAGTCCCATAGAAATCAGGAGACTATCTGAAGAGCTAATTTAAAAAGTTGTATTACTCATGAGTCAAGTTAATATTTGTTTTCCTCCCTAAATAATAGGACATATATATCTGGCTATATGCTTGGGGTTAAGGAATACATCTGCAACTAAAGTGAGTCTTTAGTAGATTTCCTTTGACTGCACTTCATAATTTCTTCGCTCATTCTGTCATTCCAATCACCAGTCATGTTGGCAGATAAAAGATTAAATCAAACAGTTGAGTTCTGACTCTACTGATCATGGAGTGTGAAGCAAGCCAGGATACAGTCTTGGAAATGCACAGATGTGGAAGTATCACAGATTCACTGTTTTACAGATCCACCAGAATTTGCTGGAGAATCTGATCTATCCTATACATTTTGCTCTGCATGCTATCTCTTCTCTTCTGACAGCAGAACATGCGAAGATGTGAGAATTATGCTGTCATAGTACACATGCTTCTCTGATTATTATTAAGCTTTACACAGATTTTCCTAAATTATTCAGTGCCTTCTCAAGAGACCAGAGTTTGTATGTAACTTTATCCATAGGTCTAATTCCTATAATCTCAAAAAAGATAAGTTTCTGGTAACCCATGCAGTGACATGTACTGAAGGAGAGCAAGACTTTGCTGTTTTTAATACTGTTCACAGTGTAGATAGTATTCAAGATACTCCTGTAAAATATCCTGCTCTTTTCCTCTTCCCCATGGTGTGTACTAGCTCTTTTTAGTTCTTACAATTCTTCTGCATTAGAGATATTGTTTCCTTAGGTGAAATAACAGAGTAAAGCAGTGGAAAAAATTGTCTGGAAGTTGAGATTTAAGTATATCATGTTTCTGTACCTTAGCATGATCACCTGCTGCCTTTCTTCCTTCTCTTTTGGAGTTACATTTACTACTTGTCTCTTAGTGTCTAATGGGGCACTATAGTTTACTTTCCTTTCATGACCTCATTTAACCATTAATTTAAAATTGCTTGCAATTGCATGTGGGTTGCAAATATTTTAAGTATTTCCCTGAATAGGCTGAATCTTGAAAAGTTGAAATGAAACAAAAGTTCACCAGTGGACAGCAAATAACAAATCTTGTGTTTCCAAACTTCCTTCCTAGGACAAGTGTATTAAAAAGTCATGTTACTGAAATACAGTCAAATGTCTATCTTCAAAAGTCTATCTGATGCCATATACCCTGCATGTCTTTTGAAAAATGATTGCAAATACTGGTGAAAGCATTTTATTTTTGTTTTGTTTTGTTTTGGTTTGGTTTGGTTTTTAGCACCTCTCATCAGTTTGTCTCTTGATCTCAGTATCAACAAGACTAAAAATTTCTGTAATGCCTATACATTTCTGAGATCCAGTAATCTAGTTATGATGAATACTAATGCAGCCCAGTGACTTCAAAAAGAATCCAGCTTGAGGTTTGTTGTGTGATTTTACTATGACTTTGAACAAATAGTGTAACAGCATAGTGTTGTTATCATTGTCTTTTGCTAATCTACATCAGGCAAATGTTACCACAAGATACTATTTAGCTTATCAAGGAATAATTATTCAGATCAGAAAATCTGTCTTTTGTGCTCTTAGAATGCCCCAGAGTGGAAATTCCTGATGAGAATTGTACAGATGCTCAATGAGAGGAAAATCAGAAACATACTCCATATTTTTGGAATTAAGCCAAACTATTTATGTTCTTCTGAACTGGGACTGAGTTTGCTGGTGCTGCACAAGTATTCACTTAGAGGGTGGTTTATATATAATATACGGCATAATTTCTAAACTATTGCTGTCAACTGGGGAGTCTCCCAAAGAATTATATCTCAAATACTGAATTATATTTGAATGGGATGCTTTTCTCTGTTATTTCCCAATACATCAATTTTCATTATTGCCTTTTTAATTAGTGAATATATTGACTGTATATGTATTATTATAATTGCCTCTGCCAGCCTGCATGCTTTTAATTGTGGATACATTTATTCTATCATCTTTCCCTAATTGTAGAAGACTATGTTTACTGCAGTTGCTATTGTCTGCTGGAAAATGATCTTTCTAATCCCGAGTCTTAGCTGTTTCCATACATATGGTTGTGATTTTGTTAGATCATTTCCTGCTCTTTTCACCTTGTCTGTCTCTGATGGGTTTTAATTTTTTATGTTGTGATTGTAACACACTTCAAGAGTCCATTTTTTTGACTGTAAAAACACAAAAGATCCATGGGTAAAATATTTTATAATTGTCCTTGTGTCTAGCTTGGCTTCAGATGCAAGAATAAGTATGAACATTATCAGTAATAGTGAATTTGTCACATCATCTCACATCATCAAGCTCTAACCATATGTTTAATAGTAATTAAAATTTCCACAAAACTCACATAAATAAGGGCCAATTTTATGAATCATACTGTTAGGAAGGTGTTAAGTATTTCTATTAATTTTGAAAACAGAAAAAAGTAAGGAAAACTTTTACTTCTCAAAGACTTCCCAAGTTAAATGTCATAGCTGAAAATGACAAAACAGTGCTTGTCATGGCTCTCACATTGATCTGTACTTCATCTATGTATTATTTCTCTACTTCTTGGGTACAGCCTGATGGTAGTTTTGGAGCTGTAGGTTTTTGAATATTTTGTTCTCTGCTCCATATTTACATCATCAATATAGAACAAAAAGAATTTTATTATTGTTTTCACACTAAAGAGATGTTTAGAGATAAAAGCTAGTTTAGCATCTGGTTAAAATGTCAACATTCCAATTCTATTCCTATTATTTCCCATTACTTTTCTAAACATCTTGCTATGAGTTTTCACAATGTAAAGGTCAAGGTCTCTGTAAGAAAGAATAATATTCTCTTTGTCTCCTTTGTGATGCAAACAAAACTGGCCATAACTTAAACTTTTTCTCCTTTTTCTCTTCATTTTTTCACCATCATTCATGACACTGAATGTTGCAATTTGAAATAATTATTGCCTATTTCATAGAGATCTAAATGGTAACAAGGCATTGATGCAATAAGTGCCTAATGTTTATTTCTCAGCATAATGAGATCTATATTGCCTTGGGCCGGACAATTTAAGAACAGCAATTCTATCCTTCATAGTGGGTCATAATTTATTATTTTCAATCTTGTGTTAAAAATTACAACTTCAGCTGAGTTATATTTGTATAGTTGTGGTATTGAGTAAAAATTCAGCAACATCTCTCTCCTCTTTCACATCCTGACCTCCCTGGGGTAAGTGAGAGAGTAGGGATATATATGAGTAATCTGTTGTTTTATTGCACTTGGGTGTATATTTTTCCTATCTTAAAATTGTGAAAGATTAAACAGTAGACAGAGTCTGAAGGAGACATTGCTTATAAGTCCTCAAAAATAGGTAAAGGTTGGTGAAGATGAAACTGGTCAGACCTTTATTCTGATCTTGAAAATATTGTCCTTACTGGATAACCAATACAAATTAAACATTAAAACAAATATATAGGAATATAACTGTATTTCTGCATATCTTTTTGTTGTTGTTTTCATTTTTTTATTTATTTTTTTCTTTAAGATGACTGGTAGACTTTTTTTGAAAAAAAAAAAAAGAAAAAACTCTTTTTTTTTTTTTTGGAAAATACTACTTTTACTGTTACTCACAAACCATCTTTTTATTTGAAAGAAATATTAAAAAAAAAGTATGTGTCATCACTATGTATAATTTTGATTAACATTTTACCATTTGAATTGTTAGAAAACTCTCAAAAAGTTTTGAAAATGTTTATTTGTGGGATTACACTTTATTATGTTGTTGTTATTGGAGAATTTCAGTAATTAAAAATGGAAACAAATTCACCATTTTGAACCTAAATTTTAATGAAGAATTGGAATATGAAATCATTTTTGAAAGGAACATAGAGAGAATTTGACATTTTTAAAATGTCATCAACAAGGATTTCTTTTTCAAGTAGGTATTTAGTCATGTAAAAAGATTTAATTGTCTAAAGATTTTATAGGCAGGTATTCTGAGGATCAGGATTTGTAGATTAATTTATCTCAGTAATCTTTTTTCTTAACTTTCCATAAACATATAGAACATTTAGTTGTATATAGCTAGATGTAGGCAGAAACTCTGTCATAATATTTTGACTATTTGAACAAACTACATTTTTTGTCCCTGTGATCCCAGCATCTTCAGGAAGATATCATAGATTTACTGGTTGACCTTGTATTTTCTATTTTGTATGTAAAAGCGTGTGGAAAATTGATGTTGTCACATATAAATGAATAAATAGCTTGCTTATTTTCTAAATTAGCTTAGTGGGGCAGATTTTGTCTTCATATAAAGATGGATTTTCTACAGGTGTAGACTTTGGGTAAAAAGATGTCAGATTTAACATAGTTTCTTCTTAAAGAGGTAACAAGTGGATGAGAAAATTTGTTCATCATATATTAGATGACTCTTAAACTTTTGAATAGATTCTTCTCAAAAAGAATGCACTCTTTGTAAGAGAAGGGTAAATTAATTTTGGACTCCTGATTATTTATATTTTTCTTTCCTCTCCATCTGTGATCCCTTCTGCCTTGCCTGGACTTCTGGATGTGACAGAGTTTTTTTTTTTTTTTTTTTTTTTTTTTTTTTTTTTTTTTTTTTTTTTTCCCTTAAAATAACAATTTTAAGTTAGCCACTTTAAGAAGTTCACAAAAATGAGTAAACATGACAAAGCAATACAGTGCATTTTAAAAATAAATGCTGAGGTTATTCACAGAGAAATCTGCAGTATTATACACAAGTTAGAAGAAAGAAGAATTCAGAAGATATCTTGATCCAATACCTATAGAAAGTTATATAAAGTATTATGCATGGTAAGTACAGCTGGAAAAAGGAAAAGAAAAAAGGAAAACAAAAAGGAGAAAAAGGAAAAGGGGAAAAAGAAAAAAAAAAGAAAAAAGGAAAATGAAATGGAAAAGGAAATACTGTTTACCTAGGTATAACATAACTATGTTAACAGATTTATTCACACACCAGTGAATAAATTGAAGTATTTAACAATACTTTGAATAAAAACAACAACATATAATAATTTGAATAAATTTGACTCCTGATCAAAGTAAAATTTGAATTCATAAGGATTTTTTATTTTTATTTTTATTTTTATTTTTCTGTGGGATTTTTGGTTTTGTTTGTGTTTTGGTGGTGTTTCTTTTTTTGTTTATTTGTTTACTTGTTTTTGGTTTACACAGAGGAAAACATACATATTATTCAGATTAGTTTATCACAGAATTTAAAATGGATATATGAACAGTCTTAGGGCTCATCTGCTGATTCTCTGCAGTCAAAGCTGCAGATAATAAATTCCATTAATTTGTATTTTGCTCATCAAACTTAAACTATGGATGAAACCACATTCTGTTGCCTTTCAGTGTTCCAAACAACCTTTAAAATTATTAATAAATAAATAAAAATAAAAGTATTTTCAAATTGATTGAGGAAAAGATTGAGAAGCCTTATTAGGTCAAACATCCCCCTGAAATTCCAAGGTTGTTTGCCTATTTAAATGTATGTTATGACAATGTTTTTCCTTTCTCTTTATTTAATGATTTTTTTTGTTTGTTTGCTTGTTTTTTTTTTTTGTTTTTTTTTTTTTTTTGTTTATTCTATCCTGATTTCCTAGCATTTTACAGTTGCTGAGACAAATCTGCTGCAGGGACCCCACAGCACAGGGGATGAGAGTAACCAAGAAGGGGCGTGTGGAGAAGAAGCACTATACCATAACCCCATTCCCCTGCGCCGCTCAGGGGGAGGAGGTGGAAGAGGGTGGATGGGGGGAAGGTGCTTTTGGTTTCTTTCCTTTGTTTCTCACTTCTCTAGCTTGTTACTAATAGGTAGTAAATCTTACTGTCTCCCTATGCTGAGTCTGTTTTTCCTGTCATGATAATTACTGTGCGATCTCCTCATCCTTATCTCAACCCCTGAGCCCTTTTCATCATATTTTCTCCCCCTTCCTCTTTGAGGAGGGGAAGTGAGAGAGCGGTTGTGGTGGTGCTCAACCACCCACCTGAGTAAAACCACCACAGTGACCCACCTGGTAAATGAGGGAAAAGCAGTTTACGTAGTCTACATAGACTTCAGCAAGGCCTTTGACACAGTCTCCCATGGTATTCTTCTGGAGAAGCTGGCAGCCTGTGGCTTGGACAGGTACACTCTTTGCTGAGTTAAAAACTGGCTAGACAGCTGGGGCCAGAAAGTAGTGGTTAATGAGGTGACATCCAGCTGGCGACTGGTCACAAGTGGTGCTCCCCAGAGGTCGGTGTTGGTGCCCATCTTCTTCAAAATCTTTATTGATGATTTGGATGAGGGAACTGAGTGCACCCTCAGTAAGTCTGCAGATGTCACCAACTGAGAAAGGAAATTCTGAAAGAGGAAAATAAAAATTCCCATAAACCTTACTCCTCGCCTCCTTTTATTCTAGAAAAAAAAAAAAAGGCATGCTTCAGGGCTCATCCTTATAGAATCATAGAATTATTCAGGTTGGGAAAGACCTTTAAGATCATCTAATCCAACCTTTAACCTAGTACTGACAATTGAACCACTAAACCATTCTAATAAGTTCTAAAACTATATTTTTCTTGAAAACCTCCAGGGTTGGTGACTCAACCACTTCCCTGGGCAGCCTACACCAGTGCTGCACAACTCTTTCAGTAAAGAAATTTCCCCTAATATCCAACCTGGTTTCAATTCACTAGAAAAGTGAAAAATGAAAAACTTTTTTTTTTTTTTTTTTTTTTTTTTTTTTTGTCTTTACATTCCCAGTGGGTTGTACACCCTCCACAACATTTCTTTTCTTGAAAAGGGTAAAAGGGTTAAAAGCTGCTTCTTTTTACTATGCCTACCCACCTCAAACCATTATCACAGTATAGACCTGATTTGTGTAATTAACAGGCATTGTTTCCTGGATTTACAGTTCACTCTGGTTAATCTATTCCTCATTTATCTATATGTCCTCAGTATTTTAATGATTTAAAGTGTAACCCATTTTATATTCTGCATTTATCCAAAGATTTGTTAATTTGAATAAAGATAGAGTTTGCAGAAAGACTTGGGTTAACCAGCTTGGAATTAATACAGTTTACCGGTATAGTTTGGTTCTCTTTTTTACTTGAATCAATTTAAGTAGCTGTTCTTCTCCACTGCTCTTTTGCTGTGCTAGCTGACAAGACCACAGCTGTAGCAAATGTTTTTCCCTTTGTCAGACATCTCTCACAGTACAATCAATACATTTCATGGTGTGTTTAGCTCAGACAATGTTCAGTTATTAGTGTGCAAAGGAGAAAGAATTCACTATTCTGAAATGGTTTCTCCATCTATCAGAAGAATTACAGTGATGAAAATCTTCTGTTTGACACACTTCCCTGTAGCATGTCTGGTCCACCTTTCTGTTTTGGAGTTAGGATCTTTTTGTGTTTGTTTATTCCTTTCCCTCCTGAATAGCTATTTGTCTTCTTATTGCTCTAAAGACAACGAAATTTGACTTTTTCTTTATTTTTTTTTCCTTTTTTTTTTTTTTAAGTCAACACTGTGACATAATAGTAGAGATTAAAGAGTATGTAAACAGTTCAACAGTTGGATCTGTGTTTCAGCAGTACGATGAGAAAAAGGCTCCCCAAAAAGAGCCATAATTGTGTGTGGTTTAGTGAAAACAAAAGTGTAGTGAGTTCATAAATTGCCTTTCTTGGAGGTCACAGTAATGACAGACAAGATTCAAGGGCTCGGTTACTTGGATCTAAGATAGCAAAGCTAGTGATGATTATAAAGCATATATCATTTGCGTCAGTGGAGTGGTACGTACTACAGTCTTGATGCCTAAGAGTTGAAAGAGAGACCAATAATTATCTTGCAGTACAGAAGAGAAGACAGTAGCTCTTTCTCAAAGCAATTTAAACCATTCAGGGTAACCATGATAAACAGTTCTTATGAGGACTATGTGTTTATGTCTAGAAATTGCATCACACTTTAATCTGCAAGTCAACTTCAAGTATACTACTTTAACTGTATGAAAAAGTTTTGTGAGCAATTATTTTTAATTTTAATTGAAATCATTTTAATATTTAGATTTTAATACCTATTTTTTTGTTGTTGTCTTATTTTTACTTTGGTATTAATCTGTATGAAAAAAACATTCGTAAATCCAATCATTATCAGATATTTTGTACTCTGTTCAGAACATACCTTGGAAGCAGCATGTAAGGAAACACTGCTTATGTATTTGTCCTCTATAATGCCATACATTTCCTATAAGTGTGCCCTTTCAATCATGTAGGTTGCTCTGTGCTACTGTGAGCATGTAAACTGTGGAAGTACTTTCTTCCCAGCCATAAAAAAGCTTAAATAATAAAAAGGGAAAATGAAAGTTTAGAAAGTTTTTACTGCAAGATAGTGAAAGAAATTGCCAGTCAGTAAAGAATTTGATCTTTACATTTATTTAATAGTTTAAACTGATAAAAGACAAATCATATATTTTTCTGCATATTGGAATCATTAAACTTAAAATTAGTGGCTAGAATCTTGAACTAGACTTGACATATTTAATTAAGTAGAAACATAGCATCATAAGAGACCTTCTTGGCCATCAGTTTTACTCCTGGTTATTGCTGATAATTGTTTTTTGTTGTTGTTTTTGTTTGTTTGTTTTCCTGCCCTGACTGTTATTCTGGCAGCTTTTGGACATTCAGAATTTCACAATCCTCAATGCCACAGATGTGCATCTAGTATTACTTCCTTCCTGCTTGGTGTGTCTGGCTGGGAAGCAGAAGAAATGTTAGCCTTCAACACGTTGCCCTCTAAATGGCAAAGAAGGCATATGAGGCAGAAGGGTCTTGCAGGATAGAGAGTCCCTGTGACCTGTAAGACCCCTAGCTCTGGCCTGTGCCTGTTGTCTTGGAACCCATCTGGAGTACGTGAGATATGGTTTTCCTCACATGTCATGAGAGTAGATCTTCATTCTTCTTATGCTTTATTTTGACTTGAGACACTCATGTGAATATTTTGCAATAGCAATGATATTCACATACATAAACATTAACATCCTAGTGTGAAATTATTGTTAATTATTTTTATTAATAGTACATATGAAGAAATACACCTTGAAGTGGATCAAAAACAATAAAATAAATCAGAATGTGCTAAAGAGCCAGCGACTATTTGTTCAAATATTTAATTTGAATATTATGGTCAATGTTTATTTCCAAATATGTCACTTCTTTGTTGCAGGGATTTTATGGGTTCAATTTTTCTGTAAGGAAGAACTTGACACTATCATTCATTATTCTGTACCAAAACTGAGTATTTTTCCTGCATATGAGTCTAAAATGCCACAGAATATATATTTTTAATATAAGGAAGTTTCAATTACTTACATTTGTTCTTAAATTTTTAATTTTCCAAACATCACAATGAAAGAACATGAAAAGGACCCATACGATTTAATGAGCAACAAATTATATGGAGAATAAAAATGTACCTTGAAATGTTGTTCTCAGGAAGTTGTCACTGTCCTTTAACCTGAGCAAAAAAAGCATATCCTTACAAGATAACTATGTCAGTTCTAAAATGGCATTTTTTATTCTGACACTTTGACATGTTAGTGCTGTATTTCTTCCTTTACCCTTTAAGTGCCCTTAGCTTAATTTAACCTTGAAAGTAGTATTGGCATAGCAACTCTTTTAAAGAAAGCATCAAAGTTTCCAGTCTTTCTGCAGTTTAAAGGTTAATTATGCACACTGCCAATTTCTGCAAGCAGCCAGGCTTTGTACACCCTTCTCATGTAATGCTGAAGAGTGCTATTGGAAGAGTATACACATTTTAAAATAAAACTTGTGAAGTCCCCCCTTTCCATTCAAACAGCCTGAACTGTCAGTTTTGCTAACCTTTGTTTGCCTGTCACTGTGTTCCCATGATTAAATGTGAAGATTATAATCATTAACTGTGCCAGGGGTTCACTGTGGGTGGAATTTTGATGGGTGGATGACATTCTGTTTATACTATGAAGTCAAAAACAGACTTCATCTCTTCCAGCTCAACACCCGGAGGTCTCTAGGTTAGCTACCAAGGCCTAGCTGTATTCATGTCACCTGACTTTAATATTAAATACTGCATCCATGGCAGATTGGAAAGTATTTTGCTATATTCTTTAATCTCTGTCTTTCTTTTTAACTGGAATAATCTACTGGACATAAATGAACTTGATTTGACCTGGAGATTAACTGGTAAAAAATAGTATAATAACAATAAAGAGGGAGAAGAGAGAGAGAAGAAGAGAATCTTGTTTAATGTACAGAAAAAAGTAGTTTGTACAGATCTTGTCATTAATTTTCTTTTCTCTCTCTCTGTTAATTAGCGTTTTACATTTTAATTTCCATTTTAAAATCAGTTCATACCATCTTTTCTTTATTAATCCTACAAGAAACAAATGAAGTTTCTATTTGTATACAAAGCTAGGTCTTCAAAATATAAATTATTTTAACCTATATTTTAGATATTTTTATGTTTCTGAAAATGAAATTGTAAAAATTAATATTAGTTTACCTTTAAAGTTATAGAATATTTGAATTAACATGATATTGAAAAAAAAAAAAAAAAAAAAAAAAAAAAAACAGAAATCCCTTCTAGATATTGATGGAAGAAAAGCTATATTAGTAACTTGTTTGATGTACCTGTTTATTTTATGATATTACATTAATTTGGTAAAACGTCAGCACATATGTTGTTGTTTTTAATAACTTTAAGTATTGATTTTATGATGCTATTTAATTAACCAGCAAAGTATTAACA
Source organism: Oxyura jamaicensis (assembly GCF_011077185.1). Lineage (NCBI taxonomy): Eukaryota > Metazoa > Chordata > Aves > Anseriformes > Anatidae > Oxyura > Oxyura jamaicensis. The sequence goes on along the minus strand of NC_048893.1, from coordinate 146,993,172 downwards.
GAAAACTGTTAAAAATTAACAGAATATATTATCAAGAAACTCTCATAAACTTTAAAAGACCCATTGACCCATAGTATAATTGGTTAACATTAATAAAAAATATTTTCAGGAAGGAAGGAAGGAAGGAAGGAAGGAAGGAAGGAAGGAAGGAAGGAAGGAAGGAAGGAAGGAAGGAAGGAAGGAAGGAAGGAAGAAAAAGAAAGAAAGAAAGAAAGAAAGAAAGAAAGAAAGAAAGAAAGAAAGAAAGAAAGAAAGAAAGAAAGAAAGGAAAGAAAGAAAGAAGGAAAGAAGGAAAGAAAGAAGAAAGAAAAATATTTATTGGGCAGTTCCTTGAGTTTCTTACTAGCTAACATTGTCTTTTTCTCATTTCCTGTCATGCTTCACTATCAGATAAACACATTTCTGAATAACACTGTGGTATGTACGTATCTCCCCAAGGCTTTTCATATACCACAATCCCAATTTTGTAAGTTTGTGAATAAATTGGAGTGAATAAAATTTGGAAAGAAATTTAGACAGGTATCATAGATATAGCCTAAACGTCAGATGGCTTTTGCTGTCCTTAATAAGTGACCCTTAGAGGGCTGGAGGGCTTGTTCATCACCACTTGAACTTCTGATGAACTGCAATCTTGCCTTTAGCTATGAAGACTTGTCTTCATCATCAGCCTTAAGCTCAGTCAGAAGGAGGCTGTGCAGTAATACTTGCAAATATTCTTTGCTGTTCATTTACAGCAAATTTACATGAACTAATAAAATTTCATGATTTTATTCAGCTAAGTGTGTAAGGGAAGTGAATGATCTTAAGAAGCTCGAAAAACAAATTCCTATTTGTTCTTTTCTTGTATTCCTATTCCTTTAGATGAAATGTATCTCTCTAAATGTCTTCAGACATCTGTGCTTCCTTCCATGCTTTCTCACATTAGCAACGTTACCTGCAATGCTGCGATGGTCTTTTTTTTTTTTTTTTTTTTTTTTTTTTTTTACATATCCAGTGCATAACAAAGCAAATAGTTTCTACAGACTTTTAGCTTTTTGTAGGCGTCTTAGATTATTCTCACTTTGCAATCAAATTAATGTGGAAGGTATAATTCTTTTGTGTGGCATCATATAAAAACAATATATAAATTGTAATTGTACAAATTCAATGCAGAGAATTAAATGATTGAAATGGAACTAAATACTTTTTCACAGATATGTGTATGTATGTGTATATGGGAAACCATTGTAAGACATCACTGTGCAAGTTATATGCAGAGGCATATAATTTATTATTATTATTATTTACATAGGAACCCGTAGATTCCCACACTATAGCAAGGAAAGTCTATCTTCTTATCAGTTTACATAATATAGGAAGAATATGGTTCTAAACAATGAACAATATAAATCACATCTGAAGAATTCAACATAACCATTAAATCTTCTTATGAGGATGCATTACAGTAAATCTGTATGTTTGTATATATCTAGAAGAATAGTGCTTCCAATGGAAATGACATCTAAAGGAAAAATAAAAGAAACCTGTTCAACATTTTCCATTAAATTAAATGTAACATTGTAATCATTTCTTATGTTAATTGGACATAATTTGAAATATAGAGATTTCTAATAGATACAATGAATGTAAAATGTTGACAGCTGGAGAATATCTCTTCGACATAAAAAAGATTAAGGTAACAGTTTGGAGACTGTTAAGCTATTAATGATAATGAGTATAAAAATTGTGTAACTGGTAAAGGTGGAATACTATTTAACTATCTTCACAATGGGTTACTATAAAGCAGATTGAAGGTAAAAAGATTGCACTGAAATTGATTTCATGAATGTAGTATCAGGAATACATGCAGCTCACATGTTACTAAGTTATTTAAAAGTTTTGTATAAATAATTACTCTTGAAATTGAAAATATGCACACATGAGAACCAGGGTATAAATATATTTAACATATCAGAACATTATTTTCAACTAGCAGTTTCAAGATAAACTTTCCCCTTTTCCCTTCCCCACTTATCCCTGAAGTTTTTAAATGAATTGATGTTGAAATAAACTAATAATGACACTATGAACTGCTTTCCACCATAGCACTTTTATTGGAGCCTGATCCTGCTCCAATAAAGGTCAGTGAAAAATATCCTACTGATCTCATTTAAGTAACATAAGATAGAAATTCTTAAAAGAACTCAAAATGTTCTTTGTACTTCCAAGTTGCTTAAAGTTCACATTATTGGTCAATATTATGAAACCATGGATGTGACCTTCATTTTTTGTTTATTTTGAAATTTAGTAGTTATTCTGGCTCTCTGGTCACCTGCATTGTTACAGCATAATGAAACTACTGCACAGTACTGCAATGTATAATGTTCCTTTTAAAAATTATTTGTCCAATTATCCTGTCAGTTGAACATGTATGCACTAAAGCTGTAGGAACTGCATTTGTAGCTGATGGCTAATTTATTTTATGTAATAAAATAGGTGTTTATAAGAAAGGATCCATTGAATAAAGTAAATGAAAATATTTTGGACTCTTTTTCAGAATAATATGTATTTTTTTTACTTGCTTGTCATAAAGAATACTCATCCATGTGATGAGAATTTGCTTTTCTTAAACCTTGGTATGACAGATAAACCTTAAACCTTTTCTTAAACCTTGGTATGAGAGATATACACAAAGCATCTTCCTACTTCATTTCTCACAGAATGAGCCAGAGCAGTCCAGATTAAAGCTGTTTCTTAGCAAATGAAATTCAGTGTTTCTAATCAGCAGAGAGGTTCATGATCAAAAAACTGGTCAGCATGTTTCAAATAGAAGACAAAATCTCATAATTCAAAAGGCTAAAACCTTTTCCCTGTGCATAGACTTTAGGGAGAACTGTATATAAAAACTATAATTATAGAAAAGCTAGAACATTTTTAAAGTATTAACTTGGTAGTATGTGAAAACTCGCATCATTCATCTACTGTCTACACATTCTTTTTAGCAGAAAGAACACCAGTCTCGTGTTATCAATCTGTACTTTTGTAAGAATAAGCTCTCGAAATTAAAAAGCAAAACAAAAGAAAAATAAATAAATAAATAAATAAATAGGGTTTTCAAGTAACTGATAGCAGTGAAAATCTGTTAATCTGTTCAGTTGTATTGCTTAGTAAACATTTCTAGAAATCCAAGACTTCTTTTTTTTTTTTTTTTTTTTTTTTTTTTTTTTCTCATTCATTATTTTGGACCAGCCTAAAATGATTTATTCAGAATTTTGAGCAACTTTTAGGTTTGAGGAGAACATCCTATGCAGGTAGTAGAGGAAATGAAAATTTAGGTGACAGACATAAATAAGTAATGAACGGAGATAATTGTATAAACATCTGAAGTCATTTATCCATAGGTTCTCTTTATATATGATGTATGCAATGATTGAAAGATTTAAAATCTCTGAGTGCCTATGGATAACTCCATAAAATTTTTATCACCGTGCACTGTGGTGAATATGGACGTCAATAAACCATAGAATGTATAGAACTAGAGGAAAATGTTTTCTGAAGTATTAAACTGTAGGTCTATGGGTATACCCACACTACAGGAATGATGTTTGCAATATATTATAGAAGTTTGTACTTGTATTATATACCAGTTTGTTTTAAGCTAGCTAACTAGAGTACCAGTATCAATTAAACATGGTGGCTCAGAAAAAAAAATAAATTGTTTCTTAGAGGAATCTTACAGTGAGACGGTGCTTGAAGCATTGGCATGGTGTTCTCTCATCTTGGAGACTGAGCAGTCCTGGGCTGAAAAAAGGTTATCAGGAATGAAAAGGCTTCAGATGGAAAACAGTTTAGTGAAAAAAAAAAAAAAAAATTAATCACATAATCAACAACTTGGATTTCTAAGGTGAATGGAGTTATAGAAAATAGGATATGTTTTTTTTATAATATTAAACAGTGTACATTAGGAAAGTTATTGTTCTCAGCAGATATTCTTATTTGATTATTTTCACAGTGCAAGAACAGAAATAATGTTGCAAGTGTAGCCAGCATATTCAAAGACAGGAAGCAGACCAAGGAACTCATTGCCATCTGCCATCAAGACCAATGACATAAAAGACTGACAACTAAGTTGAAAGATTAAGCACTTATGTCTCCAGAGCAAGAACAGAGAAGCAGTATCATGAGGTCTTGGAACCCAGTATTTTCTGGGTCTTAATTCTTTACTCAGACTAGTAAATATTGCTACTCAGTTACCTTAATTAGCTGGTACTTTTTTTTTTTTTTTTTTTTTTTAATGAAAATTAAAAGTGTTTAAATTATGTCATTTGTTTTTACAATGCAAAAGTTGGAAATTATGATATACAATAATATGATTCTCTTCCTTTAATGCATTTGTCACCAAAGCTCTTCTGAAACCTGTAAATGATATTCCTCTATGGACTAAGTTACAAATAGTAAATAGATTTAAAGAAAAAAAAAATAAAGTTAAAGGAAAAAAAAAAAAGCAAAAACAAACAAACAAAAAATAAAACACCTTCCTAAAGCAAAGGGAAAAGAGATATATATGTGGCTGGAGACACAGAGAAAAGTTCAGGCAGAGGGACCAGACCCTGAAACAATGGAATCATCAGCGCAGCTTTACACTGCAGCCTAATTCAATGTGTCAGGCCATAATCAGCTCTGTTTCACAATGCTTTGCTCCATAAAAGCAGATTTGTTTAACCACAACCTCTATTTCAGCATGACTGAGAATGAAGAATAACCAATGAAGCCAGGCATATCTCACGGGTTATATTATGGGCATAGAGTGAATCCATCATTTGCTGAAGAGGCAGAGAAAAAGTGACAGGCTCATTCATGCCTTAGAGTCATTTTTAGGCCTATTGAAAATTTTAATCTGTGCACTTTGGATGAACTTCCCCTCTTCTTAACTTAGTACATGTAGCCATGTGGTACAGTCTGTCTGCCTTAGATAGGGTGGTTTTGCTTCTCTAGGACATCAGCACCTCCAAGCAGTTTTCTTCTATAGATTCAGGCTGGCTGCCTTGAGCTTTACACAGACACATAAGCCCTGTTTAGAGGAGGACTTCAGAGTTAATTAAATTCGGAATTTATTTCTGTAGCAATCTCATATACCCTAGGGCTATCATAACACCATTTCACCAATAATTTTATTTTAACATTAAATGTACTGTACATATTTATAGATATTTTCTTTGATAAATGAACATCTATACTTAGCAGAATGAATATTCTATTCCCTCAGTTTAATATAAAAGCCTTTAAAAGTAATAAAAAAGGAAAACAAAAAATGCATTAAAAATATTGCAAATCAACAAATTCAAAGAATTTGCTTATTTAAAATATGTTTGCAGCTGTCAAATAAACAAAATTACTATTAGAAATGGTGACATCTCAGAAAAATGAGGTAAAAGCATTGGTTTCTTTATAGTAGAAAAATTCACGTCTACCTCCCTATGCCATCAATTGTGTTGCAGTTTGCATTTGTTGTGCATGACAGATACACTTGAAACACTGGAAGTACTGAGGCACAATGTGTATAAACATTTGACCCAAACTTGACAGTCCATATTAATAACATCAAGTTTAAAATTAGAAACATGTAGAACGTGTTTCTATGAGATACATGTAGAAAAATGAGAAACGTAGAAAATGAGAACATGTAGAGCTTTCATTCCCTCTCCCTTCCCTCCTCCCCCCCCCCTTAGATTTTACCCTCTGCAGAAAGCATAAAAATATTACAGAAATTAATTTTTTCCTCCCCAAAATGTATCCTGAATGAAGAGCCATGCTTCTGAAATAGATTTGTTTTCAAAACATTTTCACATAAAAACAAAGAGTAAATGAAATGTCTCGTATTCATTGTATTGATATCTCTGTGTTATAATATATTCAAGATGGCTGCACGAAATATGGGTCACAGATTTATTGTGAACTTTGGAAAAGAGCAGATGAGTATGATGTTGAAATTCAAGAAGAAACAAAAATATTTACTTTTTTCTTTTTTTTTTTTTTTTTTTTTCTCGCTAAATGTTGGGTCTACATCACTTCACTTTCCACCTGCTGCTGTCTAACCTTTCATTTCCAGACACTTGAATTGAAGATTAACAAGACAAACAAATAAATCTCTGGGCCAAATGTACGGAGAGCAATGGTTGTTGCAGTATTGAAGGAGCAGTATTGAAGTTCCTTTCAAACTTCTAATTCAAATATAGAACAATGCCATTTCAACAGACTGTAAGCCAGATGAGTGTTTGCCAGGTAAAAAGTTCAATAGGTGAGGAAGTGTAGAGACAACAGCAGGTAAAATGTTTATAGTAAAACAAAACAGCTAAATCTGGGCAAATTCTGTCCAGTCTCATAAATCCTTTTAATCAGAAAATAACGTGAGCAGTGGAAGGATTTGTATACTAATTCTTAAGACTGCTTTTGCTATTCTTTATTCTGTTGAAACAGGAAAAATTATAATAATAATAATGGGAATATAAAGAGTCATTGTCAATCTGCTTATGGTATATAACATACTAATGGCAGAATAAGACTATTTTCTTTTCATTCAATTATAAGATGTTTGGAAAAGATGTTTCCATCTTTTATCTTGTAAAATTGCAGTCTTGATTGATTTCTATTCCATTTTTTTGTTTCTGTTTTTCAAACTCAGGCAAAAATGGCACTTTCTGCCATTCAGAAATGTATACATCTCTATTACAGAGTTTATGGTTTATTTGTCTCTTCTACAATTAGTTACACTCAAAGTAATTCAAGGTCCAGAATTTGAGTAGATACATTGCAGTATTAATAAGACGCACCTGACCTTATACCATGTAAATATTCTATATTTTCATAATACAAAAATGAAAAAATCTAAATATTGTCACTGTAAAATGAAATTAATAAGGAAAAGTCAATGAAATAGCATGTATAGCAATATGAAACAAGGCACAATCTTAGAAATATATTTGGATTGTCTAAGCTGAAAAAAATACAATTGAATTTAATCTTCTCAGGTAAATGAGATCATTAAGAATAGGATTTCAGAAACTGAGAGAAACTACATTAACACTTTTTGCATTATATAGATGCTATCTTAGATGAGTTTGTTATCTCTTGGAGATATCTATATTACCTGAATTACCTCTTATATCCTGCCTCATATTCTCAAGCAATAGAATGGAAAAACCAAAACCAAATAAACAAAAACCACCACCACCAATGACAACAAAACATTTTAGTAGCACTTGAAATGATAACATGCATATATTATCTATGATACAGAATTTTTTTGTGGTATAGATAAATTGTATTTACACATTTTACAGGATTAGTAATCTATATACTAAGAAATGAGGATACGTTTCTGTAGTTTGCATGCAGAAGCTGAACAAGGGAATACAGGAAATCTGGAGAAAAACAGCTTCATTTTGATTATTGCAGTGGTTTGTATAGTTCCTATTGACATCACACTTCTGCATATAAGACTGTGCACATAATCATAAAATATCAGTTATGTTTGATAGTAATTTAATTTGGTACAATTTTTTATTAAAAATTGAATTTTTTTTTGGATGATCTTTAAGTTAAAATGTCAGTTTTGGTAATGGCATATTTGTACATATCTTGTAGTACAAAGGGGAAATTTGGGACTGGAGAATGAAAGTTTTCCTTACCCCAAGACTGTGTCATGACTACCAGTCTCCAGCTGAGAAATAACTCTCAAGTCTTTGTATATGAAATTATTTTCAAAACTCTGTTAGCCTGATAGGTTTTAGCAGTGAATGATAACACACCTCCAACAGACTTCAAAGCTGAAAATAATATTTGAGATCGAATTTTTGTCCTTACATATTCTTGTTTGACTTCTATTCAACTGTTAGCAGCTATGTGTATATAGAATTTAAAAAAAAAAAAAAAAAAAAAAAAAAAGTCAAATACCCTTTACCACTGGGCATTATGTGTTAATAATTCTGCCTTTCATACAAAATATATTATATATATTATTCTAAAAACAGAAAATTGCCCTAAACTTGATAATTAGGTGGTCAGTGAATATTGACTTATTGAAAAAAATAACTTTTGGTTGTTTGTAAATTGTGTTAAATATATTTTAGCAATATTATTGATAATATATATTTATATTATATTTAATGTATATATATTATAGAAATTTCTAATGTCAAAATACCACTTAGTCTTTTTTGTTAAGCTTGTTTTTGTTTGTGCAGCAATTACCAGAAAGAACAATTCTGATAGTCTTGCTGAGTTTTATATTTGGTAATTTTTATATTAACAGTATAATTTTGGTTTTCAGATTTACATAGCTAGCCACTACTCAAATGTCTACATGATATGATTGTACTACTTGGTTGTTTTTTATGTGTGTGTGTCCAAATAAAGCTTTTACTTTAACAAGAAATGGGTTATTCAGAGATTTCTAATACGTCTGTAGATGAAATAAAGTTTTCATTTATGGATCTCTGTTTTTTTCAGATCAGACCAGAGCAGATTATATTTTGATCTTTTGACTGTTGTGATAGGATTCAAATGGAAGCAGTTATTTAAATATTTGAGACCCACAGATATTTTTTCAGTTCAGCTTGAATCCATTCAAGTCAGTTCTGAGTCTGAATCAAATTTCAGAAACAGGGATAGGTTATAAATTCACCCTTCATGAAAATGAATTTCTGCCATGGTGACCTGATCAAAATTTCTCCCTTGTAGAGAAATTAATCAGTTCTTTTAAATTTCAGTAATGATATTTGTGTAAACGTGGTGCAGAGCTTGAAAATTCAGCTGGATATTGATGTTTTCCATCTTTTATATTGTAAAATCATAGTTTTGGGTAATTGCTGTGAAAGAAATCAAAATGTTTGTCATCTTTCAAGCTCAGGCAACATATGTATTTTCTGCAGACTAAAAAATATTTTTTGTTGAAATTGAAGCTGCTAATGTGTAAACATTTAAGGCAAGACACACTCCCATTTTCTTGGAACAGGGCAAAGTAAATCAGTGGTCAGCAAAGCCACATGGAGCTTTTACCCAGAAGGCAAACATTTAGCACTTTCATCAATTTTCTTTTATCTGCCTCTCTCTGCCGGCACCACTCAGCTCAGCTTTCGATCTGATGAGAGGGCACTGGTGTCATGACAGAGAATGTGAGCTAATGAAAGTGTAAAGCTTTGGTTCAGCAGACTAGAAAATTCCCATCTAGTGAGCAGAAACTGAAATCTGATATGACTGAGTTTTTAGCAGACATTGCCTTTTGTGCTTAAATGTCCAGGATGGTTAAATTTGTGATTCTGTAAACCTTAAGCATTTGATTTTTTTTTTTCCTTAATTGTTCTTTTATTGCAGTTTATTAAGGTTTTTAACACAACTACATTTTCAAGGGCACATAAATTTTATTATATAGGATAGCTCATTAAGTTAGAAAAAAAAAAAAAAAAAAGTGATGGACCTTTTTTTAAAGATCCCTTCATTGTTCTTTAAATTACCATTGAGCCATAGCAGTGGGAAAAATTTCAATCCAAAACGAGAAAGAATTAGAAATTGGACCAGTATTCCTGATAGGTTGATGTAACAACTTTATAGCAAAGGTTATCACTACAACACTATACTAATACACTTTTAAAGTATTGGTACACATCAGCTTTGGATTCTCATTATGACTACTTGCTACTTGATAAGCTACTCTATTAGCCTATCTTATTCCCAAACCTAACATCCTACCTGACTGCCACATAAATATGTCTGATATCAGTTTTGTTATGTATCTATTTGGTGCTAAGCTCCCTAACATTACCCATGGAGAAAAGCTAAAACACAAAAATCCAGCCAGTAACAATATTCTCCCTTCTCTTTAGCCATAGTTGATAACTCTACCAGGATTTAAACAAATAGAAAGGAAAGGAAAGGAAAGGAAAGGAAAGGAAAGGAAAGGAAAGGAAAGGAAAGGAAAGGAAAGGAAAGGAAAGGAAAGGAAAGGAAAGGAA
>NC_048893.1:146957271-146978183 GCF_011077185.1 Oxyura jamaicensis | reverse complement strand
AGAAAAGAAAAGAAAAGAAAAGAAAAGAAAAGAAAAGAAAAGAAAAGAAAAGAAAAGAAAAGAAAAGAAAAGAAAAGAAAAGAAAAGAAAAGAAAAGAAAAGAAAAGAAAAAGAGGCATTCATGAATAAGGAAAAGATGTGCTGAATTGTAGAAAACCAAACTAAAATAATTAGCTGGATAAGCTAGCCCACAAGAAGAAAAAACAGTTTTGCTGCTTGTTGTCATAGTTATTTGCAGATTTTTCCTTAAATAGATACTTTTGTGAACATTCTGGGAGGAATGAATGTGACCTGACTTTCTATCTATTGACTGTGAAAGAAACCCAAGGTACCAATTTTCAATAATACCCAGCTTCTGCTACAGATAGAACTGATCAAGCTTCTCTCTTTCTTCAAAACAAGGATTGTGCTGACTGCTTATCACTAATTTTCTGAGATTCCTGCCAGCTTGGAATGCAATTTATTTTGAACCCCCTAAAAAAAAAAAAAAAAAAAAAAAAAAAAGAGAGAGAGAGAGAAGAGGTCTCTCTATTGGTGTAAAAACACCAATAGCTGGATGTGGTACTTGACCTGAGAAACAACCAGAAGCAGGGCTAGAGTTGAAACTATATACACAGAAACAAAGAAACAAACAACAAACTCAACAAACAACAAACAAGATGCTATAATAACAAAAATAGAAATTCTAGAATAGTATACGTCAGTCACTCATAATTTAGCAAAAATGGAACACTTAGGATAAATTACTCCATTGAGATAACTGCCATTCCATGCATCATTACACAAGAAATGTAGGATTTAAAAAAAAAAAAAAAAAAAAAAAAACATTTATGTTCCTGGCTAGCTTGCTGCTAGTGTTAGTTCTGTGTGAACCTTTGACTGTCAGCATTTAATTCGCTGTTAGGAGGCATTTAGTGGTCTTGGCTCTGCACATGCTTTTGTCAGGTACCTTCTTCATATCAGAGCTTTCTTCTTAAGTAATTTTAGGCTTTGAGCAACCCTATTTTGTTCCAATTTTGCATTACATTTATTCCTTTTATCATGAAACTAAATTAATATCAATTAGATTTAGGATTTCTGTTTCATTTTCTTTTTTACATTAACTCTGCAACATTGCAGTAGAAACAAATTATAGCATGATTAAGATAAATGTTTTAGCAACTCAGAGGAATTAGAGTGGATGTCATGTATTTTACATATATATTTAAAGTACTATTTAATATGCTGAATTTTCTCTAGGGAAATCAGTATTCAGATATGCAGCAACTTGAAAATCACATTGCCATCTCCCTCTATCACTGATAATTTGTGACCACTACATTTCTTGGTAATGCATCTAAAATGAAAAATTACTAAGTATCTCTTTGAATGGGAGAGTTCAAATATTCATGATAACTTTTAATTAGTCATTTAACATTGGCAAAATGTCTCAAGATTCCAGAAAGTGAAAATGAATCAAGTCACAGGATCTCAGTTAAGTTTCTTAAGTGTATTTTTAAATACTCATTCTCTTTGGTTACTTGAATGCGGTTACTTGAATTCTCTTTGATTACTTGAATTGTGTTACTACAATTAAGTATTTCAGTATAAAGATTTGCTTTGAAACTTTAAAAGTCTGAATGATTAATTTAAAACATTCAGCTGCAAATAATGACAAAATCAAAGAATAATATATGCAACACTGTCGTGTCAACAATGTGGTATACATTAACACTGATGCAAATGTTTTTTGACAGGTGAGAGTGTGATTGGACTTTCTGATGTGTTCTCAAAAATGTGAAAAACAAAACAGAACAAAACAACAACAACAACAACAAAAAACAGACCGACAAATGCTATTCTGTATATACCATCTTTTGCACTCCAGCTTGTCATGCACAATACTGTATTCTGCTCCTTCTTAGCTAATGTGAGGGATAGGAGGTCACCATCAGTGTCATGCTCAGAAAGAGATAGTCTATACTTTTTGTCTTTTGTTATACTATTGGTGGATGGTTGACCTATTCTAAGTTTCTGCTGGGTGATAAAAATCTATACGATTTTTACATTTTTTTTTTGTTTGTTTTGTTTTATGTAGATAAAAATAGATTTATTTATTTATTTATTTATTTATTTTTTTAAAAAAAAGGGCAGATAAAGTTCACTTTATGCCAATGGCAGACTAAGCACCCATTTCTTTATCCCTTTCATAATGTCAACACAGTTATGTCAGTGGATAGGCTGGACACAGACATTATCCACTTGCATACTTTTGATTCAGTACTTCATTTCTGAAAGAATTAAAACATATATATATAATGAAAAATATCCAAACAAAACCTAAACCTTTAGAACAGCAGTAGCCAGAACAGACTCAAACTCTACAGAATTAGAAAGGATTTTCTCTGAGACAAACCACAAAGAGCAGAGTAAATATTATTCAATGCAAATCTGCTGTAGCTTGACAAAGGACAACAAACAAAAGTTTTTGTGAAACAACAAAATCAAAATGTTGGGAGGTGCAGTTAACTATCTTTCTGAATGATATTCAGAAGGTCAGCATGCTTCCTGAGTGTAGCCTGATCCCTTACAGTGATCTCCTTTACTGAAAATGACAACCCCTCCCTTCCAGCTCCAGCTCAGAAAAATAATTTATTGCTAAAAAGAAACTGCTGATTGAGAGAACTGACTCTATGTCTTTCACTCATGTCTTTGGAACAAACTGCTTAGGAATGATGAATTTTAAAGTGTGTTTTCAGTAAGTGACACACATTTCTGTTACTATATGGCTAGAAACACAGTGATTATATGTTAATTTGTGCTAATAAGACTTAGATATACTTATGGCAAATATTTGTCCCTTAATATCAGCAGGACTGACAGAAACGATGTGACTGGAGTTTGAACCACAGAGCATGTCTTTTACAAAACAGCTCCTCTGAAGTCTTTTTATTATTATTATTATTATTAATTTTAGACACAATTCACTTAGTGCAATCTGTATTTAGAAAACTACTTCCTCATGTGTAATTAGCAAAACTTGTATGATGATGCCTTTTTTTTTTTTTTTTTTTCCTTTTTTTTCCTTTCATATCATACCTGATATTTAGTCCTGCTGACACAAGTCAGTGCTTCATGTAGGTAAACGGTATTCACACTGTGGTTGCAAAATTCAGCTAAAATTTGAAGGTTGTCATGTAGTTAATGATATGTTTTAGAATCAATATGCATTTAGACAGACAGCTTCTTTTGTGGTGTGAAATTCTGTTTTACCCAGCTCAAAGTCCAATGGCTATTGATTCATATAAGTAAGGTACAAGATGCACAGATAATTCTCCTCTTAGTGTCTTTTTGTAACTTACTACGTGATTAACAAATGCTTTTAAAATACATTCAAACTTAATACTTTACTTTCCTGAAAAGCATATTCAGAAAGTGTTGTGAACTCCTGCTTCTTTCGTCACCTTTATAATTACTACTGAGTTTTGTAAGCTGTGGTAAATTCAGCAGAAAAAAAGTGTCCATATTTAAAAGCAAGTGCAAAGAATCATTTACTGTAGTGTAAAAATCTCTATCTAATCTCTTTGAAATTTAAGTCATCAGATGCGTCAGGGATGAGGAGGATTTAATATAATTTTTAAAGTTCAAAACATATATTTGTTTGTTTAAATTTGAGGCATACTTCAATCCAGTCTATTTCTTATACCTCTGAATTTTCTCAGGCTTTTATCTCAGACTTTTGTGGATGCACCATCATTGCTATAATACTCCAAGTGAGAGATAAAATATCATATACTTTGTGTACTGACGTTCCACATAGTAAAATCTAGATTTTGCACATGCTTAAAACCAAAAAGAATTCCCTTTTGCAAAATGTTATAATCTGTTTTGGCTTTTGTTCTTTTCCCTATAACAGTTCATTCTGGAGCTCATAAACAAATTTTGTTACAGAGCTAATTTTATCTTTTTTTCAGAACTGAAATTAAAACCCTTGGACATAGTTCTATCTGTCTTGGAAAAAAAAAAAAAAAAAAAAAAAAAAAAAGGATAGAAAAACAACAAACAACAAAAATATACCCTTCATTTGAAAAAGTAAGATCTTTCCAGATATTATTTGATATATATTCTTATAGACCTTTATTCAACAAAGTACTTAATAATGTTCTTTAGTACTCAGCTGAATGAAAATAATGAGAATAAACTTAAATGAACATGTACTGAATGTACTGAATTAGAACTGCATGGAAAAAAACTCCTACTGGTTCAAAGCTCTTATGAGCTCTTGAGTGATCTTTGATAGGAAGTGTGTATTTATCTTGGTATGTCAGTGAAACTATAGTAACAAACTTTCTCCTCTCCTGCTTAGTGTAACATAGCAGTAATATCTCCTTTATTTTTCTGCACATTTAAATATCACGGAAGTTATATTTAGAAAAACTTGATGACCTAGATCTCAATAGGTCAAGAGACATGGAGATTTTTTCTTAAATATCTTTTTTGTTGTTGTTGTTGTTGTTTGTTTGTTTGTTTTATTTTGTTTTCCACAGTCACTGTGCTAATGAAAAAGCACACTTAATCCATCAAAAAAATCCATTAAAAACTGAGAGAAGAGGTATCCACAGGAACATTATCAGTCAGCTGCCACTGACTTTGGAATCCTGAAAAAGAAGAAAAAATCTTAATTTACTGAATGAAGACACTGGTCTGTTGAAGGTTATTGCTGAGGTGGTAATGAATTGCTACTGTTTGTACATTGTGATACATGGGCTGCTTAGCCACAAATATTGTCAGAACATGAAGATACTATATGTATGTTTTGGCTATGTTTACATCATCAATCAATCGGCAAAGCATTTCTGATTTTTCAAACTGTGCTCTTAATCAAACAAATATAGGAGTATTTAAGTAATTCTAAGTTTGAATAAACCTCCTGTTTCTGTCTTGGAAATGCAGAAACCCAAACCATCCCAAATTATATAGACATAAAGGTAGCATTTCATCCCATTTCTCATGAAAATAAAATAAAATAAAACAATAAAATGAAATTAAAATAAAATAAAATAAAATAAAGTAAAATAAAATAATAAAATAAAATAAAATAACATAAAATAAAATAACATAAAGTTAATATGACACATACATGGAAAAACTATGTGGTAATCTTTATGAAAGATCCTATTAAACTCAGTGGAAAAAGCTAACGATGATGCTGGAGGTAGAATGGTCAAGACTTAACTCTGAAATTTATAAACTCTCCTGTGTTATGAATTTCAAAAGAGACAAAGAAAATCTTCAGTAGTGCTCATGCACCTGATACTCTGCACCTCTCCAGGGGAGATCTACTACTATGCTTGGCTTTCTCTATATCTGTTATGGATATTCATACTTAGTATAAATGCATGGGAAACACTCCCTGTGAACATGACTATATTAAAAACTTGAGTTTTGTATGTTCCATGTAATGGAACGGAGGCACTGCAGACTTCCTGCTCCTGTTTCACAACTATATAAAAGCTGGAGTAGCTGACTTCCTTGGAATGATCATGGTGTCTTGTCTGTGGAAGCTTTATGCATGCCTTCTAGTGTTATTTTGCATCTGTCACATCCTGTCAATTTATGCTTCTTGTTTACGACACAGTTTGACATAATGCAGCCAGCCACCCCATACCTATACATAGGACACCCACACCTATACCTAGGACAAGAACATGACCAAAGATAGAGATTTCTTGTAATGACATTAGTAACAAATACAAAAATAAAATTCACTGGAGGGAATAAGCTCATGTTGTAATAAGCAGTAGTCTGAATTGTGTCTAACAGCTCACAGGACACCCCAGTCCCGAAAAGGAAAATGTGTCTTGTTATCTGAGCTAACAGTCTTGTTATCTGAGCTAACAGATGCAAGTGCATTTTATTATGTCTCTTTGTCTTAAGAAGCAGCCCTTAAATAAAATAAAAGTTTCTAAAGCACCCTAAAGGGAATATACAAGCAAGTGTGCTTCAAATGCCCTCTATACTGTAAGTACTACTGCAAAGCTTGTTTCATACATGGTAACTCTCCTGCTTTCACATTCCCTGCAAGTGACACTGCAGTTGAAATGATTTAAGGTTGAATTATTTGGTTCTGAAATAATAGACAGTATCCTTGTTCTCTAATGATACTATCATTGACTGCTACTGATTCTTTATGACATATTAAACAGCAGAAGTACCCTACACGGCTGTCAGCTGTTGTTTTCTGGATAGGTAATAATTATGGATTCTTTAGAAATATACAGTAGGAAAAATAATAATAAAGCAAGCCACTAAATTATGAAAAATAAAACTGAACTATTGTATTATCTTATTTTTCAGAGTAGGTCACTGAGCACTGGAAATAAAACCTAATTACTCCCAGTTGAAAAGTTCAATGCCACTATTATGGTATGACCTACTTTCTGAAGCTTTGAAATTTTTGGCTGGATGGATAATGGTTGAATACATTTTTTTTTCTATATATATGAACCCTATGGATTATTTTTCATGTACCAAAAAAAAAATGAACATTCACTTAAATAAAATGAAATTAATATTAAATGTATTTATGGAAAATTTAGGTGAAGGATAACGAGCAACAAAGCGAGACAATTATATAGGGCTGGCCTGCATATTTATGATTGGAACCAGATGTAAATTATGCTATATAAGTAACATAAAAGAGAAATAATATCTTTCAGGAGTCAGGATGATTAGTAAAATGAAGTAAATATAGCACTCTCCATTAATTTCATAAACGGTATTTATGAACTTTGCATTTCATCATTTTTTATCTAATGACATTATTAATTTAAAAACTGATCTGGGGATGAATGTTTCCACTGCCCATTAGTTTTGTTTAGAAGTGAAGACATGTCATTGTGTGAAAAATGGGAGTTATTAGGAGTTTGTTGACTGCTCCTGATAAAGACTATGAAATTACATCATGTAACTGGATTATTTGCAATTTATTTTACCCACCATCTTGACTGAAAAAAATAAAAAAAATCTAAAAGTCTCTAATGTTTCTACACAAAGATAGTTTGTGACCTGGTAAACTTAGCACATTATAGCACATTTGGATAGAGAGATATCCAAAATATGATCAAGCAATAGTCAGAAATGTCTTAAAAATATGGGTTCTTTCATGTGACTAGTAGAGATGACACATAAGATAAATATGCCAAACACAACAGTTATGGAAATTAGTTGCTGGGTTCCTAAAATATAAATGTTTAAATGTATTAGCCTGCTCTGCTGTGGAAAATTAATTATTATGATTTGTGAAGGAGGAGAAGGGTGTGCAAATTATTTTCAGAATCCCAGATACCAAAACCAACTAAACAAAAGACTGAAATCATGGCTGAAGAAAACTTTTGGGCTGATGAAGTTCACAGTGTATTAAAATAGTATTTTACCAACAAAATATGCAAATATACTTTTTGTTGTTGTTGTTGTTAATAGCATGAATGTAAATAAATGTACTTTTGAATTTACTCAAACCTTCTACAGGTACCCATCACAGATGTCCATCTTGACTAAAATTCAATGAAATTTTAAAGAGAAAACTTTCATCTTAATGATTACTTATAAGCTACTTCTTTATACGTTTGTTAGTAAAGACAAAGAATCACTTATATCATACAGTCAAAAATTTGTAAAGATGCAACACATATAATGTGTTAAAAATGTGACTAATATCATATTTATGAAAAAAAATCTTTACACAAATATTTTCACTAAATAATTCTGATGTTTAAGATCTTTGCTTTTCATGCAATTATACTCTATGTTCTGAATTTTCTCCCCTGCTTAGAAGAGAAAAAAATTTTTTCTACTTATAGATGATGGTGATTTATTTTTTATTGACAGAAAATATTAAATGCAATACAGAAGAGATAGAAAAAGAAAAGAAACAAAACTACATAAATAAACTAGGCCATATTTCTTATCACATGTTAGTGCATCTGCTTTTTGACTGGTTGATAGGAAGTGCTTATACATGAGAAAATGAAGAATAACCAGTGAATAGTGAATAAAGTACTTCTAATTTAAAAATCAAACATACAGACAAACCATAAGTGTACTATGAATGCTTTCACAAATTACATTTCATTTCATTGTTTATACAATTATAAAGACTGGCTATAAAGGAAGAAACAGGATACTCCAACAAAATAGATCGTGCCAAGAAGATTCACTGAAGTTCTGTCCGTTGGTACACCATTTAATCATCAGTGAGCATTGTTTCTGATGTTTTGGATGTAATATTTCACTCTTATATTTCCTCAACCTTCCTTAATTTTTTTTAAACAAACCTAATAAATTAAGTTGTAAATAAAGCAAGTATATATACATATATATATGTATGTATATGTATATGTATATGTATACGTATATATTTACACATTTGGTAAAAAGAGCTTGAAATTAGTGTTTCTTTTCCCACTGCATAAATGAAAAAGAAATGTCAATAACCTCGTCCCCTTATAATTGGTGAATCTGTTACAGCTATCAAAACACAAGGTTATATAAAATACTTTCCATTGTAAAGTAGTTTATTATAGTCTAAAAAATTCCTCACGTCTGCGTTGAAGTATTCTGAGATTGGTAAATGAGTTTATTAAGGTACAAGTATTTTCATTTTGTGAAAATAAGGTTTCATTGATAATAAAGTTAGAGAAAAATATTTTGGCTTGTGTACATAAAATAAATTAAACATATTGCATTTGAATTGAATATACCCTTATCTCGTTCATGATTTGGGGAAAAGATTTGAACCTCTCAAAGATGTTCATGAAATCCTTAGATCATAAACACTAATTACAGATCCTGAAAGCCTTCTAAGGATGATTCCAGTGTTATCAGTTATCTTTGTATTTAAGATTTTATCTAATGCTGAGGCTGTTTCCTATGATTACCTAGTTTGATCCCTCTTTCTGGTTATATTGAATGAAAAAAATGAGAGAAAGAAGTATCACAAAAATCTCTTATGGAACAAATAGGTTTCATCAGTAGCAAGATTTTGGTCTTTAGATACTACATATTAAATAATCTTCAAATAATTAAACAAATTTTAATTTCATCTTCCACTATTTCATGTCTAAGTAAAAGTAAGTAAGTAAGTTACCTAAATAAAATGTAACTATAGCAGTGCTATAACTATACCTATATATCTAGGGATGACTATAACTATATAATAATAATAACTACCAATAGTGGGACAGAACATTCTGTCCATCAGCACTAAGAAAATATTCACAAACTAATTTTTATAACAAATAACTTTGCAGATCAATTTTAATATTTAATATATATATATATATAATTTAGCTGCATGATCTCTTTTTGTTTTGTTTTACCTATATGAAGAAAAAACTGTTACAGCTTAATAACCACTAGACATATTTTTTCCAGCAGATATTAGTGCCCATAGACAAGCAATTAAAAAAGCTAAGTAGATGAAAAGCCATAAAGTATTCACTTTTTGATTCAAAAAAACAAAAAGTGTCATTGCATCAATGCTCCGAAAATCTATCGAGTATGTAGTTATTTGGCTGATGTTTCTCTTTCAAGTGGATGTGTGTATGTGTGCTGCTCCCTGTGACTGTGTTATTAGCCATGAGGTTTCAGCTCTGCCTTTGGATCATTTGAAAAAAATCTAAAGATATTCCATTTAAACTGCAGTAAAATACAAAATAAAGACATGAATCTAGACAGTGTTGCAACATATTTTTCATTCTTTGTGTAGGGAATGTTGTCAATGTTGCTATAATCTATAAATAACAACTTTGTACAACCAACTTCATCACAACTACCTCTGGTGTCAGGAAGCATTATACATCTTTAGAGATGAATACACATTTGATCAAACCAAAAGTTATTCAAACTTCATTCAAAGATAAAAACATGTTATTAATCCATACCTTACCAGAGTGTTAAATAAGCTCTATATTTCTGAAAAGTATACTTTGGTTACTAATTATTTTGCAATTAAATCCACTTTAAATAATTCTTTTACATTTTGAGTGTTAGAATTATGTAAAGAGCATATGTACGCTTGTACCAAATGTTGTCTACAAAGACTACTGAACTCATCCTTCCCTCTTTTGTGTGGTCTTCTTTTCTGCTTTTGGATATATTTAAGACTATTTGTTTAGAAATTTGCAAATAGCAACACACTGCAACCCTGGCTATTATAGATATGCATACACATTTATATATATATTTTTTCTACACTCCATCTGATAAAGTTGGTATCAGTGAAGTCATATGTCGTAGAGCAAATATATATATATATATTTTTTTTTTCTGTCACAAATTTTCACTAGAAGTTGACTATATTTGATAGTGAGGTTGCTCTTTCCTACAAGACAAAATATGTGTTTTAATAAAGAAAGTAATATTAGGAAAATTATTTGTGTTTTTGACTTAATCTTTCTATTTGAAATGCTAGGATGTTATTGGTCAGAAATTTGCTTTTAGTAGGCAGCATTTGCTATTTTAAATCAAGAAATATGCTAGTTTTTCATGATACGATCGAAAAAAGGCTAAAGTGATCATCACTATGCACTGCATATACACTACATAGGATTGCATCAAGAGACAGCATGGATATGAAAAATGGAAATATACTACTTTTGGTTGGTTTGTTGGTTCTCCCCTCCCCACCCCCCGCCCCCACCCCCGCAGTAATACTGCAAACCAGATCCCTCTTTCTACATTCACTGGAAGAAGAAATGTGAAAGTGTATGGGGTAACTCAATAAGTGGTGTTGTAACTCAATTATTGGTGTTGTTTAGTAGTTATTGATTTTCTTTTGAAAGATGATTTCCCTAGAAATTCCTATCAGGGAGACATCAAATCAACTTTCAAGTGGAAAGCATTGGAACTGTATCTGAAAGCAGTACTAACTAGACTAAGGAATATCAACAGATATGTTTCACAGTCTTTTTGCCTTGCCTTGAATATCTTAACTTGTAGCATAGATTTTTTTTTGCTGGGTAATTTGATTTTTAAATCAGTGAAAAGTTAAATGTTGTAATATAAAATGTTACTTAGAAAAGACAGAATCTATGCAACCAAAATTTGGCATTAAAAAACAAACAAACAAACAAACAAACAAACAAACAAAACAAAGTAATAAATTCAAAATCCCTGTCTTGGATTTTTATTTGAGAAAGTATTTCAATCCTATGTACTATTTGAAAACAACTTTGTGCAGTTAAATTTGATTAATGGGTTTAAAACAAGATGTAAAAGGAAAAAAAATATAGTTAATATAATGATTACTTTTTCAGGAAAAGCAGTTAAATTTGAACTTTCATTATTGTGAGGCAGTCTGATTTTTTAATTTCTTTACTTTCACTTAGTAGTAATGGATGTTTAGTTTAGTTTTCACATACAAAAGGAATGATTGAACAGAGCTTAACATGTAAAATGTAGTATTTTACATAGAACATTTGATTATGTCTGGACATCGTAACAGTAGCTCACCCTTGAAGGTTTACTTATTATTTCCTGATTAAATATTTTTAATAAAGTGATATGCCAAGTTTGTGAGTATTTTTGTTTGTTTCCAGAATAATAAAACCCTTTTATAGGCTATACTCGTTATGCTTGTTTCCTGAAAGTAATAGTAGGTGAAGCTGACACATGAAAATTCTGGACTTCATTTTCCAGACTGACTGTGATGAGGATGTAGAGCTAAAAAAAAAAAAAAAAAAAAAAAAAAAAAGTCCTATTTCTTGTTTCTTGTGGTTATCACAGTACACAGAAATTACTGAGCCAAAAATTTAACCTAGATAACTCAGAAAGGATTTCCTTCATGATCTGTTTTTATGTTTTGCATCAACAAATGACAGGTAAATAAGATAATTAGATAATTTAATATCTAAGATGGTTATAAATAGTATCTTTCATTTTTGTAAAAGTATGAACTTACAGTTTAAACTCTTTATAAATCTATTTTTTTTCCTTCATTTTAAGACGGACTTTGTGATATCTCTGCTCCTGAGCAACCTGCCATCTTGAATCATGAATCATCATACTGTGCACTAAGGCTTTCTGTTGCTAGCACTTTTGACATGCAATTACAGACTGAATGTCCAGTACTGTTGTTAATCTGACAGTTTTACTGATCTCTGTTTCTCTCTTTCTTCTCTGTTTTTCCGTAAAGTATGGAAATATTATTTAGAGAGAGACCAAGAAATTGAAATATCATCAAAGATGAAAATATAAGGATTAGGAAGTTTTTTCACATATCTTAGGCATTGTGTTTTTGTTAGCTTTGCTTGTTCTTTCACCTGTTCTGTATTTTACTTTTCTACTTGAGAACCTAAGATACAGGGGGACAATCACTTCTCTAGCCCTGCTGGCCGCACTGGTTCTTATGCAAGCCAGGATGCTGTTGGCCTTCTTGGCCACCTGAGCACACTGCTGGCTCATATTCACCTGACTATCAACCAATACTCCCAGGTTCTTCTCTGCCAGGCAGCTTCCTAACCACTCATCTCCCAGCCTGTAGTGCTGCTTGGGGTTGTTGTGCCCCAGGTGCAGGACCCGGCACTTGGCCTTGTGGAACTTCATACGGTTGGCCTCGGCCCATTGGTCCAGCCTATCCAGATCCTCGTTCAGAGCCTTCCTACCCTCGAGCAGATCGACACATGCACCTCACTTGGTGTCATCTGCAAACTAACTGAGCGTGCACTCAATCCCCTCATCCAGATAATCGATAAAGGTATTAAAGAGAACTGGCCCCAGTACTGAGCCCTGGGGGACTCCACTAGTGACTGGCCTCCAACTGGATTTAACTCCATTCACCACTACTCTTTGGGCCCGGCTATCCAGCCAGTTTTTAACCCAATGAAGCATATGCCAGACCAAGCCATGAGCAGCCAATTTTAATTGTAAGGACAAAGGCCATTCTCTACTTGGTGGGAAGTTAAATTTACTAACAGAAATCCAGGTACCTGGACTGTTCTATGGCTTTGGATAAGGATTTTACCTATTCTTGAAACCCTTTTTTTCTGATTTTTGCAAAGTTTCCTTAAAGCAAGATTGTTGAAATATGATATAATACTGTACTAATGGTCTTACTAATACTTTTGTGGATTAGGAGTTCCCAGTGAAACTGAAAATGAAGCAGACAAGGAGCTGCATGCTATAGCTTCCTGCAATCATTATCAGCCACTGTGGTACATACAATGCAGGTTATTTAAAATAGTGACTACATTCCCACTCTATTAAGTTGCAAACTCTCCGTGAGTCCGTGATTTTCTTAGCTTTGTATTTCAAGGATTTCATTTGCATTTTAAATTTTGACAGCATATTTTGTTGTTGTTGTTGTTGTTTGTTTGTTTGTTTGTTTTCCTTTCCATTACAATTTTCCATTCCCTATATTTATCCTTTCCATTACCTATTTAAACGTCAGTCTGCTCCATGATTTGATCTTTGTCTTACTTCAGGGTAGCAAACAGGAGTGGGCTACAGATGTGAAAATGAGGTAATATTCTGAAGAACTATTTAATTTTGAAGACAGATGAGAATGGGAGTGTTTAATAATAATAAAAAAAAAATATAGAGAGATAGATAAATTAAAAAGGGGAGCTGTGGAAAAAAAAAAAATCCAATAAATAAAAATCCTGACATGATCAAAGTAAGCATTAGAACTTCCTTTGACACCACTGGGGCCAGTATTTCACTTATCCTGTCTATTTAACATTTTCTAAAACCAAAGAGCAATCCTCAGTTCAAGCCAACTTACTGATATAAATATGGTTGTAATTAGAGCCAAGAGAATACTGGATTTATTTATTTATTTATTTATTTGTGAATACCTGAATTTAAAATTGAAAATTGAGAAAATAATATATATATATTTAAAAAAAAAAAAAAATCACACTTGGAGAAGAAGTTTTCCTAATTCTGTCTTTCCTTTGCCTTATAAAAAATATGTTTATTTTTAACATGAAAAGTAATTAAAACAACAACATAATCTGTCCTTTCAAATAAATTAATAAGCATGAAAACATGGAATAGCAAATATCTTTTCCTAACTTTTCCTAGCTTGTTTTGAAGCTGAAGCTTTTTATTTATCTTTCTATTTATCTTTTCTTGTCTGTTCCATCAGGATATCAGGATGTTTCTGAGCTGGATTTTGGTGCACTTTCAAAACACTTTATGTTTCTTATACTCCAGGGCTTAATTCTTATACTCCTAAGGTAAAAGAAATGAATAACATCAGTTTTATTATAAGTAAAACATTTATACATTTGTACTCCTAACATTCTGGGGATGAAAGCTACCATTCTGGGGCACATAACATTTTTGTGTGTGTTTTAGTGTTTCCTCTCAGTTATGAGGTATTGCTGTTTTCTCTTTGGTATTGATTTCTCCATTGCAATATTTAAATATTTTTTCTTAGGGCATTTGACTCTTCTCTGCTAGAGACTTTTTCTGTGGAATATCTACTTTTAGCATGCAGCCTCATGCTTATGACATTTAACAGTTTAAGAAGACATCCCCACCTGCAAGGGAGAAATTGCCATACCTTAGGCTAATGGAAATCTTACTGCTGGCTTCTTAAGGGACTGCTACACCCAACCAGCAAGCCTAAAAACTGTTGCTGCTACCCTTACTCCAAGGGCTCAACCATCTGTAACCCAAGGGGCACTATAGGGCCACTGGCTCCTTGTGGAGACAGGGCAGGATGTGAAATCCAGGGCCCAGAGGCCAGGGCCCAGCAGCCCCCACCCCAGCCAGGAGCTGTGTAGCTGGTAGTCACTAGGGCAATCCCAGCCCAAGAGCATCACACACCTCACAAGGGATGGGGACAGGCTGAGGACGGTCAGGGATGTAGACATATGGTTGGGGCTGGCTGATAGGTCCCTGTCCAGAGAGGGCAGGACTGTGGGGATGTAGAAGATAGCCCTGCTGCAGCCTTTCTGTGGCATGGGCTGATGGCCTCAGGGGAATGAAGTAGGGTCCTGGGTCCTGGACAGGGTTGCTGGAGGCTGGGTAGGAACACGTAAGTAGTCAGTCCCCTCAAAGCCCAGACACAAGGTGCAATTTGACTACTTGGCCTTGGCTCAATTTTACTGAGAAAAAAATGTTATATAGTAACAAAGCAGGTGATATAAAACAATGTAAAGTAAGAAAGAACCCAGACAGGAACATACCTGTTGAAAGAAAGCCAGCTCAGTAGCAGAACAGTGAACACTCAGATCTGAAATGTTATAAAACTCTAAGGAAAATGGCTTCAGAAATGTTGTCAGAAATATCAAGGATCAGCTGCTAAAAGGATCAATGGTGGCTGAACTTTCTTCACCACTCGTACCTGGCTGCCTGCAAAGACTCTTCAGGTACAGGTATGGAGAACACGTAATGTTTAAATTAGTAGTCCACTAGCCTGTAATGTGTATTAAGCTCCCCTACAGGCTTGGGGCAGAGAAATTTGAATGGTCTGCAGAGGAAAAGGATCTGGGGGTGTTGGTCGAAGCTCACTTGAACATGAGCCAGAAGTGTGCCCAAGTGACCAAGAAGGCCAATGGCATCCTGGCTTGTATCAGGAATAGCGTAGTCAGCAGGACCAGGGAGGTGACTGTACTCTGCTCTGGTGAGGACGTATATTGAGTTCTATGTTCAGTCTGGGGCCCCTCAGTACAAGAGGGACATCAAGGCCCTGGTGCATGTCCAGAGAAGGGTTACAAAGTTGGTGAAGGGTCTGGAACACGTCTTATGACGAGCGACTGAGGGAACTGGGATTGTTTAGTCTGGAAAAGAGGAGACTCAAGGGAGACCTGATTGCTCTCTACAGCTACCTGAAATGAAGTTGTGGGGAGCTGGGGGTTGGCTTCTTCTCACAGATAACTAGTGACGGGACTAGAGGGAATGGCTTCAAGTTACTCCAGGGGAAGTTTAGGTTGGAAATTAGGAGACATTTCTTTTCAGAAAGAGTAGTCAGGCATTGTATCAGGATGCCCAGGAAGATGGTGGAATCACCTTCCCTGGGGGTGTTCAAGGAAAGGTTGGACATGGTGCTTAGAGACAGGGTTTAGTGGGTAATGGTGGTGGTAAGGTGACGATTAGACCAGATGATCTTGGAGATCTTTTCCAACTTTAGTGATTCTATGTTTAAAAATAAATTATTACTTTGTATCTCTGAATGGGATATATCATGCTTGCAGGAGCTCTGTATGGTAGAAGAAACTGAAACAGCAGTGACCCAGAGAGCAAAACTTATTATATGTTAAAAAAAAAAAAAAAAAAAAAAAAAAAAAAAAAAAAAAAAAAAAGATTGCATATCATACATGAAACAACATGGGATGTGACAGAACTGTCTATCTCTCACTGAGTAAAACCAAGATTTTCTCTGAAGATCCTATGTGTTGTCCTTATCAAAGTGTGCCTCACTGGAAGACTCTGACCTCTACTTTTGGAGGCAATATTGTAAAAGTAGGTAAATGGCAGTAATATAATAATCAAATTATCAGAACATTTTATGCCTTAGGTTGAAAGCGGCCTTAAATATATTCTAGTTCCACCCTCTCTGCCATAGGCAGGGATGCGACCCATTAGATCAGGTTGCTCAGGGCCTCATCTAACCTGGCCTCTTCTCTGTTGATGCAACCCAAGATTCTGTTGATTTTCTGTGTTGCAAGTGTGTACTGCCAGCTCATGTCAAGCTTTTCATCCATCAAAACCCCCAAGTCCTTCTCTGGAGGGCAGCTCTCAATGAATTCTTCTCCTAGTCGGTCCTTGTCCTGGTTTTAGCTAGGAGAGAGTTAATTTTCCTCCCAGTAGCTGGTAGAGTGCTATGTTTTGGACTTAGGATGAGACTAATGTTGATAGCACACTGATGTTTTACTTGTTGTAGAGCAGTGCTTACACTAAGCCAAGGACTTTTCAGCTTCTTGCTCTGTCCTGCCAGTGGGCAGGCTGGGGGTGCAGCAAGAGCTGGGAGGGGACAGACCCAAGACAGCTGACCCAAACTGGCCAAAGGGGTATTCCATACCATCTGACGTCATGCTGAACAATATATAGGGGTAGCTAGCCGGGGTGGGGGGGGCGGCTGCTCGGGGTTGGGCTGGGCATCGGTCAGCGGGTGGTGAGCAATTGCATTGTGCATCACTTGTTTGTACATATTATTATTATTATCATTATTATTTTCTATCTTAATAAACTGCCTTTATCTCAACCCACAGGCTTCACTTTCCCGTTTCTCTCCCCCATCCCAGAGAGGGAGGGGGGAGGGTGAGCGAACGGCTGTGTGGTGTTTAGCTGCAGGCCGGGTTAAACCACAACAGTCCTCATGTCCAGGATTCCCCTGGCCCAGGTGCAGCACCTTGCACTTTGACCTGCTTAGCCTCATTAGGTTCACATGGGCCCAATTTTCAAGTTTTTCCAGGTCCCTTCAGATGGCTTCCCTTTCTTCTGTTGTATGAACTGCACCACTTAGCTTGGTGTCATCTGCAAACTTGCTGAGGGTGCACACAATCCCACTGTCTATGTCATCAATAAAGGTATTAAACAGTACCAGTCCCAGGACAGACCTTTGAGAGATGCCACTCATCACCGGCCTCCACTTGGACATAGAGACATTGACCACATCTCTCTGGGTGCAACCTTCAAGCCAGCTCTTTATCCACTGAATAGTCCACTCATCAAATCCATATCTCTCTAATTTGGAGATCAGTAAATCATGTGGGACTGTATCAAAGGCCTTGCAGAAATCCAGGTAGATGACATCAGTCTCTCTTCCCTTGTCAACTGATGCAGTCACTCCATTGTAGAAAGCCACCTGATTGGTCAGGCACGACTTGCCCTTGGTGAAGCCATGTTGACTGTCTCGGATCACCTCTTTGTCTTGCATGTGTCTTGACATTGCTTCCAGGAGGATCTTTTCCATGATCTTGCCAGGCACAGAAGTGAGGCTCACCAGTCTTAAGTTCTCCTGGTCCTCATTCTACTCTTTTTTTTTAAAAAAGGGAGTGATATTTCCCTTTTTCTAGTCACCAGGGACTTTGTCTGACTGCCAGGACTTTTCAAATATAATGGAGAGAGTCTTGGCAACTACAACAGCCAATTCCTTCAGGATACAGATAAGAAATAATAATACAGAATTAACCAAATCCTCATGGTCAAAGGAAAGATTTTTAGAAAGGAAAATGGAGAACTCTGTGTGAGCAATGTAAACAGCTTTTTTTTTTTTTTTTTTTTTTTTCTATTTTCCTCCTTAAATAATTCATGAGCATTTCCTGTCCTATTACAACCATTTTGAACACAATGAATTAATCATGTCATTTAGGTGTTAGATAACATTTATCAGAAGGATTTGTCACATTAGTCTGGGGGAGCAAAAGGAAAGGTCTCCTCCTTTGTGTGATATACAGGGATCAAATATTAATTGGTGCCATCAGAGACTTCTGTTGACAACACATATCTCCTTGTAATTCAGCTAAGTTTAGCCAAGCGTTTGCTTTACACATCCATTATCCATAGCTGTGGGCAAACGTTTCACATTTGGAAAGAGTATCTCTATTTTTATCATATCTAGTGGCAACATGTACCACTTTTACTTGTAGTATCTGCACTTCCAGAAGCATATTTAAATGATAAAATAGCTTTAACATAACAGCTTTTTGAGGATTCAGTTATTGATTTCTGAAGATGAGCATCTGGATTCTAAGTAGGGAAAACATATAGGTCTCAAGCTTAATGCAGTTTCAGAAATTTGAAAGATGAAACTGTTATGCTGAAAGTAAAACAACAAGCCATCAACTGCTAGTCATTTTCTTTTTGGAACATATTTCATAGTTATAGATTTTAAACTGTTACTTCTTCATCTGAATTTAAATGGCCACAGGTAAAAGAGATTCTGGCTGATAGTTATCAGAGAAATTAGGTAACAAATAAGGTAATTTAGAATTATATGGTTACTGATTTTTTTTTTATTATTATTATTATTATTTTTGTCTAACTGTATGTCTTTAACGATTTGGGGGACCTTGGGCTCCTATTGATCCTCTATACCAATGCAGTTAAAATAAATTAATGTACTGGCTTTGGCTGGGATAAAGTTGATTTTCTACATAGTAACTCATATGGTACTTTGGTTTGGATTTGACCAAACAGTATTGACCATGGAGTCATAGAATCATTTAGGTTAGAAAAGACCTTCAGGATCATCAAGTCCAACCATCAGGCTGTCCTACTGAGTCACTAAACCATGTCCCTTAGAGCCATGTCCACACATCTCTTAAACATCTCTTAAATACCACTAGGGATGGGGACTTCACCACTTCCCTGGGCAGCCCATTCCAATGCTTGACTACCCTCTCCATAAATTCTTCCTGATATCCAGTCTGAACCTCCCCTTGTGCAACTTGAGACTATTTCCTTTTATCCTATTGCTTGTCACTTGGGAAAAAAATACTGAGACCCTTCTTGCTGCAACCTCCTTTCTGACAATTATAGAGTGATACGGTCTCCCCTCAGCCTTCTTTTCTCCAGAATAAGCAACCCCAGCTCCCTCAGCCATTCCAAAGAAGGCTTTTTTTTTTTTTTTTTTTTTTTTTTTTTAATCTCTTCACCAGTTTTTTTTGCTCTTCTCTGCACATGCTCAAGCAACTAAATATCATTCTTGTAGTCAGTGGCCTATACACTAATGTTTTAGCTGTGACTGAATGGTGCATACACAGCCTTAAGGACTTTTCTATTTCTCCTACTGCCTTGACTATGAGTATGCTGGAGGTGCACAACAAACTGGGAGGGGACAGAGCCAGTACAGCTGACCCTAACAGATCAAAGTCATATCCCATACCACATGACATTGTGCTCAGTAATAAAAGAAAGGAGAAAGGAGGAGGCGGGAGGTATCAACGTTCAGACTTAGGGCGTTAGTCTTCACAAGCAGCCATTAAATATGATGGAGTGCTACTTTCTTGGAAATGGATGAACATATGTCTGCTGGAAACTAGTGAATGAATTCTGTATTTTGCTTTGCTTGTGCACGCAGGTTTTGTTGCTGTTGTTGTTTAGTTTTTGTTTTTACCTATTAGCCTGTCTTTATATCAGCCTATCAATTTTCTCACTTTTTTTTCTGATTCTCTTCCTCATTCTGCTGAAGGGGAGGGCAGATTGAGCAACCAGCTGTGTGGTGCTTAGCCGCCAACTGGGGTTAGTCCGCAACATTATTTTAATAGAAAAGTAACTTTAGAAAGTGAACACAATATCCAGGTATTTGTCAGAGGCCAAAGAGAAAGCATAAAACTGGCCAATGGATTCCCTATTATCTTTAATTCCATTGGAGTCATGATACGCAATGAAGATTTCTGCTGACAAAGACTATAAGGAGCAGAGTCTATGGATATGATCTCCATAAATCTGTGAGACACATAACGAAACTGGTCTTCATATCAATCACTGTGATAGGAATAGTGGAATTTTATAAAAATGTTGATTAAACTGATAGTGTGGTGTGGTTTCAAAGAGCCTTTGGGAAACAAACAAACAAACAAACAAAAAAAAATTTTTTTTTTTTTTTTTTTTTTTTTTTTTTTTAGTTAAAGAGCCTAAGCCTTCGCTAGATTAAGGGCTAAAATTACATTACATACTTGGGTTAATCTACTAGGTTTCTTCTACAGCCAACACAAGGTGATTCACAGCATGTAAAATTAGTCTTTGCTTTTGAATACGCCTCCTAAAGAGCCTCTATTGACTCTAAAATTAAGTTAGTACAAAGCTTTGAAATAGCATCTCAAAGTGTCTTTTTCATCAGCATTTTGACTTATATCTTCTTCGGTGAAGAATTTAAAGAAAATCTAGAAAAGGTCCTATCAGAAATCTGTACATTATGTTGAGCTCAACTATTTTATTTTATTTTATTTTATTTTATTTTATTTTATTTTATTTTA
>NC_048893.1:146795883-146957261 GCF_011077185.1 Oxyura jamaicensis | reverse complement strand
TATTTTATTTTATTTTATTTTATTTTATTTTATTTTATTTTATTTTATTTTATTTTATTTTATTTTATTTTCCTCTGTTCCAGGTCATAACGGCTTTCATTCTATTGATTTTTCTAAATTAGTTTTGTCTTTATGTTATGCACATTGAAGGCTATTTTATCTTAACATCTTCCAACATTGACTGTAGTCATACTATTGTTGCAGACTCAGAATCCATGGCTACCATTATTTAAAAATGAAGATATACAAGTCCCATTTTATCTGGATTTGATTATATGAGTTCCACCATCTACCTGTTCTTTTTCTTCTAGTAAGTCTGACAGTAGTAACAAATGAAAATGCAATGATAAATCTTGTTGAGTGGTGAAAAAATATTTAACTCCAAGAATAGTGTGAGAAAAATGTTACTTACATTTTATTAGAAGAGTCAAAAAAATACAAATATTAACATCCCAGACTCAGAAGGGAGAAGTTAGAAATCTGAAGTAAAGAAAGCAATTAAATCCAATAGAAGAGATTTTCTCAAGCAACTAATTTTTAAATGCACACTTATGTGGAAGGGAGATTGTAGCTAATTGTTACTGGTAGCTACTGGTGGTACTGGTAGTTCTTTAATCCATTAGAAGAGCATGTGTTTTAATTGTTATTGTTGGTAATGCCTTTTTTTTTATTGTTTTGTGTGGGGAAAAGTGGGAGGGACAGTGGGTGGAGCAAGGGGTCACAAGTATCCGGGGCGGTCACATGTACGGGTATAAGAGGCTATGTTACGCAACAATAAATTGGCACTTGAGCTAGACATGTGGTGTCCATCTCTGGTATCCCTGCTCGGGGAGCAGACGTCTAGGCAGCCAACAGATGTTGTCTCTTGGGCTGGAGTAGAGCGGAGAGAAGCAACATTTGATGACCCCGACGTCATACTTGGGCGGCCGCCCGGTGGGTAAGGGAGTGGAAAGCCGATAGCCATGGCATCCATGGATCAGGTGGTGAATACGCAGAAAGGGTTAGGCAATCAGTGCGGAATCATGCTGAAAAGGAAAGGGATCCGTCCATTGCTCCAATGGATGCAGTGGTGGGGATTTTCTTATTTGCTGTCCGGTAGTCTGGAATGGCGGAGGCTGAGCTTGCTGGATCGCTTGAGCCGAGGAGTTCTGGGTTGCAGTGAGCTATGCCGAGCGGGTGTCCGCTCTAAGTCAGGCATCAATATGGTGAGCCCCGGGGAGCCGGGGCACTCCAAGTTGCCTAAGGAGGGGGAAGACCTTTGGGCGACCACTTGTAATGGGAAGAAGGGGACTCGAGGTTTGATTCCCATCTTTGGGAAATACTCGAGACTTTTAAGTAGGCAAAGGAGTGACGTTCCGTGTGACAGTTGGTGGTGGGAAAGCTTCAGGGGACTGAGCAAGGGACAAAGATGGAGGCGTGGATCACTCCATCAGAAAAAGAGGCACCTGAGAGGGAGGAAGAGGGGACACAAACAGGGCACCGATGGCAGTGAGGAGAAAGTAGAGAAGGATTCAGGGGAGAGCAGGTTCTCACCAGGGGAATGCGGAGCACCTTGGTGTGCGCCTGTCTTTAGAGCTTCTCTACCCTTGGGTCAAGCTGCAGGGGATGGCTCGGGTAGGTGGTGGATGATAGAGGGGGCAGAAAAGCAGTTGGAAGACCTGCAGGAGCACATGGAATGGTTGTTGAAAGGGTTCAATAAGATGAAGGTTTAAATGGGGAATGCAGCAGCAGCCGCCAAGGCGCAGATGAGGGAGTGGGAGAAAGTGAGTCAACAGGGGAAATGGAAAGTGGTAGCATGGGAGTGTATCTTGAAAGGGGCTCAACTGCAGCCTGAAAGAGTTCCTTCAATGGGACCGAGCGCCTATCCAGTGATTATGCATGGACAGGGGAGAGGGTGGGAGCCCATAGACTATAAATTGTTGATGCAGCTAAAAAAGGCTATTTCAGAGGGTGGGATTCGAGGGGGAGCAACACAGTTGTTGATGGACACTATTGCTGCCGCTGGGTCCCTCATATTTTATTGGCAACAGGTAGCTCGACTGTGTCTGACGCCTGCACAGACCACCTTGTGGGAACAAAATGTAAAAGTGCTAGCGGAGCAGGCTCTCTAGCAGCTCGCAACACCCCAGGACATCCTGTTGTTGGCGCTGATTTAGACATGCTACAGGGCACAGGACAGTATTTTTCCCCACAGGACCAGTGCCAGTTACCGGGAGGGGTATTAGTGACATCTGCCGCAATAGGGCGGCGGGTGTTCGAAATGTTAGCCTCTGTCGTTACGGCGGGTCCCAGCTTTGTTCGTATCAAACAGGGTCCAACAGAAGGTTTTGGTCAATTTGCAGACAGAGTACAAACAACAATTACGGATAGCAAAATCCCTCCAGAAGCCCAGGGTCCTGTGCTGAAAGAATGTCTGATGTCGGGGGCCAGGGAGTCATTTTGAAATGTATTAGCTCGGTTGCCTGCTTCCTGCAGCACGGCTGAAATGATTGAGGCAGGTTGCAAAGCAGGACGCCGAGAGGAAGTGGAACCACTGACTGTGGTGGTTCAGGCTGCTCAACAACCGCTGCTTGCAGCTTTGCAAGTCATGACAGGGGGAGCGGGGGCCCAACCACGCGGTTTTGAGTGTAACAGAACAGGACATTTTAAGCGAGATTGTCCAAAAAGGAAGCAGACTCAGGGCGTACGTCTGAGAGACATTCTCTGTTGGGTCTGCGGCGGGCCCCATGTTGCAATACCTTGTCCCAGCTGCAAAGACACAACACAGGGAAAGGGGGGGGCTTGGGCGGGTGGGGGAGCACCCACCCAGCAGACAACTTGGAGCTCCCAAACAAGTTCATGAGTGTGGTCTGGGGTGTCATGGCCCGAACTCGATCAGGGTGTAGAGTAGAGGAGTGCAGTATGGCAGCAGGCCCCGAGGTGTTTACTTGTCAATATGACGGGCCTGAAACACGAGGGAAATGGGTTGTGGAGAGTGGAGCGTTAGAGAAGGGATTTGAAATACCTCCCCAACAGCTGGAGGAAGGGCGACTTTTAGTTGTCAGTAATACAATACCAACACAGCAGGCAGGGGATGTGCCCTTGATAGCATTGACCATGGGAGTTGACACTCGCCCTTGGTGAACCCTCGCCCTTTAGTGATCACTGGCCTTCTCAATCCTATGCCACTGTCCGTGAAATTACCAGCGCTGGTGGACACAGGGGCGGACATCACAGCGATTCACAGAGCTCGATGGCCCAGGAGTTGGCCGCTTCGTCCTTTCTTTACATCTGTACGGGGCGTGGGTGGGAAAGGGTACGGCAGTAGGAGCAGACACCCCATTATGTTCTCCTGGGTGGATAATGGGCTGACTGTGGAGGCTGGATGCTTGCTCATAGGCTCAATGCAATGGTTACGACAGTTTGCATTACTAACATCAAATGAAATAAAGACCTTCATGGACCTGCGACAGGGCAACATGGATCTGACGGCGCCACGACGATTGCTGCCTACATATCAAAAGTTATTGCAGCCTTTCTTTTCGCACGTGCAGGTGAGTGGGCTCACAAGGCGAGAACTGGGGAAGGGAATTCAGGCACACATGTTATTACAGCATGAGGGAGCAGTCATAATCTTACATCAAGGGGACAGTCGACACCCGCTGCTCTTTGGGTACTGTGCGGCCCCAAAGGTCGTGTTACCACAGGGGGAGGACCTATTGGTCCTCTCCATACAGTGGGCCCAAACAAGGACAGTCGGATGCTCCGGTGCAGAGCCCGTGTCAATTTCATGTGAGTTAACTGCAACCTCGTTGGACTTGTTGCAGCATAATAGTATGTCAATCCAGGCCGCGCTGGCTGGGTATCCTGGTCAGGTGGAAGCAACACGAACTTCCCCTTGTTCAATGATTGCAAAATTTATCACCATACTTCTGGTGGTCCCACTTGCCCAGCAGCCGCTGAGGGCCCACACAGTGTTCATCGATGAAGTAGGGTCGACATACAAATTCGTGGTGGTGTGGTGGGATGGGATCAGTTGGAATCAGGAGGTCAGGCAAGAACCGGGGGTGTCACTTCAACAACTGGAGTTGAGAGCTGTGTTGCTTGCCTTGGCACGCTTCTCAAACGAGCCCTTGAATATTATCACAGATAGCCAGTATTGCTTTCAAGTGGCACAGTTGTGTCGCTCCTGTATGACACCCTGCACCTTAACTGCTACATTACTATACAATGCCCTCTTGAAAAGACCCTGGCCTGTGTTTATCCAACACGTACATAGTCACACCGAGATCTCTGGGGTTTATCACAGAGCGAAACCGGGTGGCAGATGCTGCCTTCTATGTGCTCAACTTTCAAGCGGCGGCAGCCCAGTCTCACCGCTAGTTCCATCAGTCTGCCTTCGCTTTGCACCAGCAATTTAATCTGGCACTATATGAAGCGAGGAATATAGTGGCAGCTTGCCGCGCTTGTAATACTGCGGTGCCCATGCCTGCTTGGGTTAATCCTCG
The DNA here is from genome assembly GCF_011077185.1 of Oxyura jamaicensis. Lineage (NCBI taxonomy): Eukaryota > Metazoa > Chordata > Aves > Anseriformes > Anatidae > Oxyura > Oxyura jamaicensis. Next base: position 146,952,774 of record NC_048893.1, on the reverse strand, counting down.
GGGTCTCCGCCCGAATGAGCTGTGGCAGATGGATGTCACAGAGTTTGCGCCCTTCGGGCGGCTGAAATATTTGCACGAAGCCTTTGATATGTGCAGTGGGCTACCGCCAGTATGGGCCAGAAAACAAAACAATGTATTGCCGCACTTTGCATGGCATTGCGGTCCTAGGAGCACTGGTCACTCTAACGAATGACAATGGTCCTGCCTACCTTAGTCATGTCTTTGTCCGGTGGTGTGTGGCACGGGGTATTAGGCTCATTAGGGGTATCCCTGGCAATAGCCAAGGTCAGGCAATCATGGAGCGGGTGCACCGGACCCTCAAGGAGCATCTTTGGGCATTAAGGAGGGGGAAGGATTGGATACTCTGGAGCTATGCCCACACGCTTTGCTCCTGTGAGCTCTCTTCTTGTTTCCTGCTTTGTGGAGGTGATCGGGCTTACTTGATTATTCCTCCTAATGCATACGGTGGACCCTGCATTCTTGGGACATTAGCGTTCAGTCCACTTGCACCTGACAACCTCAAGAAGGCTATGGCAGGGACAGGGAGCCGTCACAAGCGCTCACTGAAAGACCCTACGCTAGATCCGGACTGCGATGACGGATGGTATTTGAATACCCGAGCGCAGACAATTGTTGAAACGCTTTTCATATGGCTGCAAATCGTCCGAAATACCAAGAAAATTGAGCGGCTAGCTTGCTGGGCATTGAAAAATGCTAACCGCACAGCGGATGCTTTGGCGAATCACATTGATGGCATGGGAGCTCTTAAGGAAGGTTTATCCTCAACTAGGTTGGTTATAGATTATTTACTTGCTCGAACAGGAATTGGTTGCTCTGAGCTGGAAGACACTGGTGTCAAAGAGTTCAGTTGTATCAACTGGAAGAAGAACGCGACATCGGCTATAGAACAAACAAAGAGCGCAGTTGAAAAATTGTTGGAGTGCACATATGGAGACTGCTTTAAACAAAACTGGTGGGGGAAGGACTGGTTAAATTGGCTGGGGACACCAGGATCATGGTTCATTTCCTTCTTGTCAACTGCACTGTGGGTATTGATTTTGCTGGGTGCTGGCGCACTTCTTTTGCCTCTGCTTTTTTGACTACTGCAACAGCTGCTTGAAAAGCTAGTCCTGTGAATGGTGAATATTAACCATTAACCATTAACCATATTAATTCTCAGTAACGGATGGCAGCGCCTACCACAGGAAGAAGAGAATGATCACTTATAGCTAGAGCCGTATTATGATAATGATAATAGTTAATTAGAGAACATTCTCTAATCAATCCCACAGAAACAGTGTGCTCTTATAAGTTTTAATAGGATTTTTGAGCTCTTGACTTAACCGTTTTATTGTTTTTCAGTTTGGGTTACTTGTTATTCCTAGTTGCACTGTACAGAATAATAGAAAAACTTCATTTGAAAACAGTACAATTTACAAGTCAGAGAAGAGAAAAATGAAGAGAAGATGGTGGTGCATAATTATCTAAATATAATTGGAGAACACAATAGGCATATTGGTTGCAGGTGGCTGACAGTAAGATAACTAAGAGAGAGTAAACACTGTTAACAAAGTTTCAATTATTGTGTTGCATGCAAAATTAGTATGTGACAAAAGGAATCACAAACTAAAGAATTACTGTGAAGAAAAAAAAAAAAAAAAAAAAAGTAACCAACACTTTGCCATGTTTTATTTTATCAAAAGATTTTTATGACAAGGCTTTCTCAGATTTAGCTAAAAGCTACCCAATCTAGCATGAGAGGCCAGTCTTGCAGAGAATCTTGTAGAGCCCAGAAAAGCCTGTGGAGATCAATGAGAAGCACAGAAGAGGTCAATATTGATAAAAGCTCATTTATACCTACCTGGAAAGTAGAGATAAGTAGAGACTGTAATCTAAAATTAATGCTTTTTCTTGATGCTTCTTGTTCACAAAAACATCTAGAATTGTTGCCCTCCTTCTCCCAGACTTCTCTACTTTAGTGCTACTCGTGGGTAACCTGCCTTGTTAGAATAGGCTCATTCTAAAGTTTTATATTTTATAGAGCATTTTGATGTCAAATAAGCCCACACAAAAACTCTATTTTTGGAATGATCAATGTATTTCAGCTGTGCAGAATGAGTTTTGGATAGCAACATTTTTTTCCTCCTCCAGCTGGCAGGCCAAGGCATGGACAGTAGATATCTGCAAAATGTATTGCTTTAAATCTTTCAGTGTATCTAAAGGACACTGGAATGCAGAGCCACCTCAGCTAGCCCATCTCATAGTGTGCTGGGAAAGTAATGAGCAGAAAACGGATAGGGAGCAAGCAATGTCTCCTTTTGCAAGCAAACTTCTTGCAGCAATTTCACTTGGATTTAATTCCAAGCAGACCGAAATACACTGCTACATGACCTGAGCTGGTAAGGTTGAATAGTACTGTGCTTGCTGGTGTGGATTTCCATGTAGATGTTCTAGTATGAGACATGTACTAGTCTGAGAGATATGTACCTCTGTGTTCCCCTCTAGAGGACAAATGTTCCTACCCCTAGGTATATTAAATTATAGAATGATTGAAAGGGACATTCAGAATCTTCTAGTTCTAATCCTTTTGCCATGTGCAGGATCACCTTCTATTAGATCAGGTTTCCCAAGGCCCCATCCAACCTGGCCTTGCACATTTGATTCTCAAGGTCACAGCTAATCACAGAGTAAACACGTTTATTGATACAATATCTAGCTGTTAAAAGAACCTACTTGACACACCTCTAGTGACTCAAGGAGCTTCTTATGAGCAGACCATAGTCTTGTGAGTCCATAATAAATAATGCAGTTGACGTGGTGGTCTCAAACTACACCCTATTTTTTCATTATAATTATTATTTTCAGGAGGAAGGATAACATTTATTGATCATTATAAGATAAAGTTACCAAGTGCTATTGAAAACCCCATATTTTCTCTAGAAAGTTATGGTGTAAAGAAAGAAGCTAGACTGCATCTCCTTTTTACTAGTGAGATTATTTTAAATATCATTCTATTTCTTTTATTTTGAAGATTTTGAACAGCTGTACGAGGCAATTTGCATCAGTTGAAACATAATGTTTGGCCAAATCTCATTAAAAAGGATTATAAAAATAAAAGAAAGTCTCTTTCCAGTACTTGGAAAGTGAAAGCTAATTCCCAAAACATGGTGAAAAAAGAGATAGATGAGCCTACTGCTGGTGTGTTTACTGAAATGAGATTGACATTTGTAATTGATTTGCCTGCTTCAGGGTTTACATAAAATAAAAGTAGATTTTGCATAACTGATCATAAGTGCTTTATACAGATCAGAGTGTTGACAATCATATTTGAAAATATTACAAATTTAGCTACTTATTTTCAATAATGTATTGATTGTAATTTTCTTTTGTCTTTATAGATAAATAGTATTAAGGAAAATATTCTCTGCTGATGAGCTGTGGTTAAGTTTGCTAGATCATTTTCTTCTGACCTTGACTCTCACTAATCCCAATTTGTAGAAAAAGCTTACAGTAAACTAACAGTGTGGTCAGGCTGACTATGGTGTATATGATAAATATGTTGTTATTGTGGTTACTATGTGGAAAGAGTGAAGTTTACATAGAAACACTTTCTGCATTTACTGGAAAACACAAACCTTGCAGTCTAATAATAAAAGCTAAAGAGAGACTAAAGTTTTAATGTAACCAGAACTGCAATGCTTTATATTGTGTGAATGAAAAGTGAGAAAAAACATCTCTTTTTTTCTTCAGACCTGACTGAGTAACATGAATTTAATGGGAATACTGATTTTTTTAAAAAAATATGTATATATATGTATATATATATGTGCATACATATATATGTAAGAGAACACAGAACATACTGATAAGTGAGTGTGATAAAATACGTAAGTTCCTGGATAATTTGCAAGGATATTTATAGAGGCAGGTAACAAGTAGAATGTAGACTCCTTAATGATTTATGCAGAATGGCAGTTTTGGAGTACACTGTCAGAATTCTACTTACATTTTGATGAAATTCAATGCAGCAGGCATTTGACACTTTAATGTTTCTGTGAATGTTCTAGACATTCTTTTAAATTTGATTATATGGTTTGTGTTGTTGTCTACTAATAAGAGAACATGCAAAAATATTTTTATTTTAACTTTTCTGGAATTATATCCAATTTGTGGGTAACTTTGAATTATCACCATATATTTTAACTGCACTTTTTATGTACAGTAATCTCCTAAGTATATTGTCTAGGAGATGCTTGAACTCCAAGGGAAAGGAATAGACAGTATCAAGACATATTCAGTTCATGCACAGACTACACCTACCTTTATCAATTCAAGAAAATTTTTATTACTTTTAGAGTCCTTTTTTCTATTTTAATTTTCTAACAAACCCGGTGTGGAATGCTGGAACAGAAAGGATATTTACAGTGAAAAGTACTTAAAATACAGGCTGAAGCCTTTTTGTTCTCTCCATGTTGTGCTGGAGAGCTGGACATGACTTTTTTTCTTGCTCAGTTCTGAGATTCTATAAAGCCTGCACTGAAGTTGCAGATGAGATATGAAAGACTGGATCTTGCTGGTAGTTGACTTGTCTTCCTTGTTCTAGTCCCAAGGTAACTTTCACAACTTATTTATGTGACTAAAAGCTTGGAAGAATTTAGTGTTATGTTCTCCTACTTATCTGCCACATAGAAAATCCTTTGTGGTCACTTTGTGTAAATGCAGAAATGTATGCGTGTAATATATATACATATATATTTGTAAATTCTCTTTCCTCAAGGAATTAAGTATTTCTGGGCTCAGGAAAGGTACATGACCCATTCTTTCATTACACAACACTGAATTATTATTATTATTATTATTATTTTTCTTTTCAGAAGGCAACAAAGTATAAAATGAGCATTGAAATTACATGTGATTTAACAGTCTCAATTAATATCAAATTTATAATTTGTTAATAATAACATGATTATATGAGCTGTCTGAAATCAGAGCTTAGAGATCTTGCATTTTTCTGCTAATAGGCTTAACGATAACAAATAGCATGGAATAGGCAAGGACAGTTGGCTCATCTGTTTGCATTACCTATTTTTATCTATAATCTGACTACATTTTAAACAGAAATAAAGATTATTATTTATAAAACTCAAGAATTGCTCATAAAAACAAGAATCTTCTTATGATTCTCTTGTAATTATTTTTCATAAACATTGGAGAGCTATTGTTGTAAGACTCAAATCAAATAAATGAATGAACTCTGAAGTTACACTATTTAATACAGGATTAATAGAGTACTGTGTATGTTGTTTACAGTTATTCTGTAAAATAAATTACATTAACTGGCAACAATTCATCTGGATTAATTCTGCAAATTAAGATTTAATAAAAGATTACAGGTATCTTGACATGCTGTAAGAACTAAGAGTTCTCTCAAATTAATTTATGAGACTGTATAATTTGTCTGATTATTGATAATTCTCCTCTGGTCGTATAAAGCTTATTTAATGTTTTCATAGCAGTGAATGAAATAAACAAAAAGCCAAAGAATATAAATCAAAATTGTAATGCGGGGAAACATACATCAGAGAGAAATGGATAAGGGTCAGAATGTGTTGCAGTGGAATAGACTATGTCCATATTAGCAAATAGCACAGGGAAGTAGCTGTGGAAAACATAGAAACAGGAAGCACTGAGGACCTATCATCCTATGGTATTTGAAAACACAGCATATGTGTTTTGATATTGGCGGACAAAATTTCAATCAGTAATTGGAACATGCTAGAGAAGCTCATGAAGTGCATTTTCCAGCATACTTTCTGTTGAAAGAAAGTCAGTTCACGTGTTCTAAGACTGCACCAGGATGTGAATCAAGACACAATAAAATACATCTATATTGATATTTGGATCAGGTGTGCAATTTGGAAACATATTTCCCAGCTACATACTCTCACTATACTTTGCTTCTTATCACAAGAATAGCTTGGAAAGCAGAAAGTGGAACTTTTTAGAAACTAAACTGAAAGTTACATGAGAGATGGTGGCTGGAGATTGGACTATAACTACTTCAGGGTCATATTGTGTCATGTGAGCATTAGGTTTTTAGTATCCATTGTTTCATTTCACAGAACTGGACTACACTACTTGCTCATCTGGGATGCCTAGAAAACTTACCTCTGATATACACTTCTGACAAAGGTGAACATGCTGACGTAGATATATCCATAGAAGATACAATTTGTTTTGAGTTAAATAAATATTAAATAAATAACTTTTAGTTAGGATAGAGTTAATTTTCCTCCTAGTAGCTGGTATGGTGCTGAGTTTTGGATTTAGGATGAAAATAATGTTGATATCATGCTGATTTAATTGTTGTAGAGTAGTGCTTACATTAAACCAAGGAGTTTTCATCTTCTCACACTGCCCTGCCAGTGAGGAGTCTGGGTGTGCACAAGTAACTGGGAGGGGACAGACCCAGGACAGCTGACCCAAACTGGCCAAAGGGGATATTCCATACCATATGACGTCATGCTGAACAATAAAACTCGGGTAGCTGGCTGGGGTGGAGGGGGACCACAGCTCAAAGATGGGCTAGGCATCAGCCAGCTGATGGTGAGCAATTGCATTATGCATCATTTGTTTTGTACATTATTATCATTACTATTATTATTAATTTTTTCTCTGTTCTAATAAACTGTCTTTATTTCGACCCACAATCTTTTACTTTTTTCTGATTCTCTCCATCATCGCACTGAGGGGGGAAGGTGAGTGAATGGCTGTGTGGCGCTTAGCTGCTGGCTGGGTTAAACCACAACAATAAATAACAACAAAATGTAAATAAAAGATCTTAATGATAAAAAAAAGACAGGAGTGTTTGATACCAACACTCCCTCTGAGTTTATAGGCAAAAAAAAAGTCATCTCTGTTGTTTGTCATCATTTTGTTATTATTTTAATATACTCACTGTTGATGACAACAGTATTTTAACTGTATCTAAATATGAAATATTTTTTAATTTATTCAAAAAAAATATTTGACCTTGGACAGTACAATAGAGTTGTGAATGTGGAAATATGTCAGCAGCATGACTAAAAAATAAGAAAGGAAATAGAATACAGGATTTCCAACTGACAGTGATTGATTTATATAAATCTATATGAAAATGAATGGGCAAGAGCTTTCTAAACACTGGCAAAAGTGAGTTAATAATTAATAATGAGAAAAAGGAATTGACTAAATAATTGATAATGAGAAAGTCTGATGTATAATTATTGCTCAGAAAGAGCAGCTAGACAAAAACAAAGTAGCTTTTCATGGTGTCCTGATCTTAATCCAAAGCCTTTGAAGTCAGCAGGAAGCCTTTGGTTTCCATGTACTTTTTGGCAGCCTAGCACTGTACTCTCAGCTTGAGAAATCTGGCACATCTCTCAGCTGCTCCATAACTCAGTCCTGGTCTTATAACACTGCTTCATCAGTTCCTTCCTTTGCTCATCTTCCTAAATTAATCTCAGGACAATTCACTTTATAGACTTTCTGACCTTTCTAATCCTGATGGTGCTTGTAATCTAAATAGTGATTTGGGTATAAGATTTCCTTGTATTTGTCTTTTCTCCCTAGAGAAATGAACACTTGTCAGGGTCAGCAGTAAAAGAGAGTAACTTACTGAGGAAAGTGATTTCTGTAGTGTTATAGGTGTATCGCTAAATTTGTGGACAGTTTTCTAACTAGCTCTTTCAACTATAAGTTGTTACATTTCTGTCTATCTTACCTTTTGCTTTTTTTTTTTTTTTTTTTTTTTTTTTTTAAGTCAAACATTTACCTCCTTCCTAGCATTTCTACTCTTGACTAAATCTATTTATTTATTTATTTATTTCCCAAAAATGTCAGCTCCACAAGGAATGATTAAACTAAGGGAGAAAAAAAAAATAATAATAATCTTCATATTGCCAGAAGAGGAGCTGGGGCTGTTCTGTCGAAGTATAAGAAGAGTCAGGAGTCTTGCCTTGTAAGGTGCACAGCTGAGAATTAATGACTTTCTGTACCATGATACTCTGACAGCTCCCTTAACTCTCCAGCAGTCCTGACAGGTATAACATGTCCCGTAGGATCTGAACAAAGCTGTGCAGCTCTTCAACTGTTTGGGCCTCCATCTGTATCTCATCACTCTTGACTGCAGGACACACTGCAAAACAGTAGTAACGTGAGCAACATATTTTGATAATTTTAGAAAAAAAAAAAATCTTCAATAAAGCTGAAAGTTCTAGTGCTGGACCATTGCTAAAACTACAAAGCTGAGAAATGCAAGACATTAAAATGTAAACAAACAAATAAACAAAAACACAAAAAGCAACAACAAACTTAACAATTATATACAGTAGTATATAATAGTTCTGAGTATTTAAAGCATAGAAAGCTTGTAACTGACATATTTTCTTCATTGGTTGTATTATCTGCTGATCTGTAACTAGTTGTGTTTACATGAGAAGGAAAAAATACTTTTTAAAATGTTAGTTTTTATTTATTTTTAACTGAAAAGAATAGAGGATTCTTTGACATTCACATGACTACACTATGTCAGTCTGTATTCTCACAGATCTGTGAGTATTTGGACCACACACAAAATTATCTGTGCAAATCAACAGCTAGATAAATCATCCAATGCATAAATGAAATTGCCATGATGGCTTACCTATTTAAAATTAATTTCAAATTTGATAGGTGAGGACAAGATAGAAATCTATGCAATCAAAATAAGAGAGCAAAAGATGGTATAAGAAAACAGTGGATGACATAACAGTTTCTCTTACTATGAATATAATTTCTGATACGTCACCCTCCTTTTCACATCATTCTTTTCCTTTCTTTTTAAAGAAATGACACTAAACTCAATAGCATTATTTGCTTGTATATGTTGAGTAAAGAGTTTCTGCATGTTCTTTGAATATATAACCTTCTCTTACCTGAAAATATAGATTGTAAATAGAAGTCAGTATCATTTTTTTATATTTTATTTTTATTTAAAGGAAAAAATACAACTTGCAGTTTGCTGCTCACAGAGATAAATTTATTTAGTTTCAAATGTCAGATTACTGCAAAACAGATTTATTTCAGTTTATATTTAGAAACAACTCAGGCTTAGAAAAGACAAAAATGAACAAGCATACAAATAAACAAAAAACTCTGCAGAGTTCACTGAGAATAAAACCACAAATTATTCTAGAACCCCTTGTCTTAGATCTCATTTTAACCCATGATAGTATAAAGGAAGAACAATTTGATTTTGCAGTTTATACATTAAATTGAAACAGTTAGTTGTTTTCCTTTGTTTGAGCAATAGATGAGAAAATTATAAGGGAAAATGCAGCAAGATCATGACAGCCTATATTTCTCTACCTTCCAAGCTGGTCCCAAGACAGTTTCATAAATTATAGTTGCACAGGTGATATCCAAAATAAAATAAGCAAACAGATATTAAAAAAAAAAAAAAAAAAAAACCCCGGGGGGGGGGGGGTAAAAGAAGGATAATTACTGATAGCTGATAGTTCCACTCTTTGTTTCTGCTTTCTTTTAAGAACTGAATGGCAGAAAGAGAATAGAATTACAGTATTTAAAAATAAAGATAGGTCCACTTTAAATTACACTTGCTTGGAGCCCATTACATCTCAGTGATAAGGTGAAAAATCAAAATTCAGGAAATCCTACAGATCCTGAGTACTATAATTAAGGAAGTTGCTTTTATGCTGGAAGTTGTTTTCAAGCTAGCCCTCAGTAGCAATCAGATCAAAATTAACCAGTATGGTGTCATGCACATTTGAACAGCTAGATGAATAATAAAGAAAAAAATATAATTAGAGACACTCTGACAAATAAATACATCAGAAAGTTACATTTCAGTGTTTTGAAGTCGATGATTATCTGACTTGCTTAGTCAAATGAGTAAAGTACTTGTTAATTGTAAGAGTGGGACGTTCTTAAAAAAATAAAATTAGCACTGGTCTGTTAGGCACGTCCTAACCAAAACAAAAAGACTCAGTTAGTTGCCATCGTGATTTTCAACTGGCATTATAGGTCTGTGTATTTTGTCCTTGGAAAGAAAATAAAAGTTCTGATTAGATGAATCATTTAGTAAATCATCAAATGATAAGACATATTTACATATAAACGTAAAGTCTGCTTGTAGTTTTGTTCCACTTACTTACAATGATAGTTGACTTTTTACTAAGTGAGGTCTTTTCAATGTGCAAATGGCTAAGAGAACTAATACCCTGACCAAGCCGTGAAATCCATGTAAAACTTTAAGAAAGATATAGTGGGTAGGAACACTACTTTAGATCATTGTCTATAATGCTGGAATACTGAAAACTCAGAAGCTTTTTCTCTTTATTTTATTTGAAAGTATTTCCAGTTTAATTTCCCAGCCATTGTTCCTTGCAGAGGCCTGGACAACAGCTGCAATGATTTATTTTATTTATTTATTTATTTTTCTCTCTCTGTCATTTTCACCTACTGTTTTTGGTTCAAGTTTTGTAGATTTATTCCCTTTTTTCTCCCATTTGTTGTAATATATGGGAAAAAGTAGAATGTGGCTATACATGAAAAGTAGAGATACAAGAGAAGACAAGCAGACTTAGCTTTTGTGAAGTGGAAGTGTTGTTTTTTATTAATATTTCCAATTCAGTAGTAAATATATTTAAGCAGCTCTGCATGTAAGTGCTGGTTCACATATGCCTTGCATCTGGAAACATCCGTGGGGAAAACTGTAAAGCATCAGAGGATTATAGTTACATACTTGTGCACAGTAATAATGAAAACAAAACAAAACAAAACAAAACAAAACAAAAAAAAAGTTGATTTTATTATTGTCAATAAATAACATACTTGTTCACTTTTTTTTTTTTTTTTCTTCCCTCCAGGTATTAAAGGACATATCTAAAGGGTCTTGTTAAAGAGTCAATCTATTAAATATTCTTAACTCTTTCTGTGACCTGTGGCTGACATGTGCATTCAACATTGCATGCTCTTGCAATAGAGATAATCATTTCCTTCTACTTGAGTGAAGTAGATTAAAGCTCTTGGTACATTTGAACTTAAAGTGTGAGTCTACATTTCAGCTTAACAGAGAGACAGAGAGCTTAAAAGGGAGCAATGACCAGGAAAGTACATGTTGAACTGCCTGAGTTATTTTTTCTTTTATCATCTCATCCACACAGCTACAAACCCCCACCCTGACCCCCCAAAACAAAACAAAACAAAACAAAAAAACAAAAAAAAAAAAAAAAAAAAAAAAAACAGAAAACTCACATATAAAAACTGTTTGTAGTGTTTGTAGTCTATCAAGATCAAACTCCATTTCGCTACAGAGCATAGAGTGCACTGGCCTGTATTTCAAATGAATGAATGAATGATAACTCTCCTTAGATATTCATTTAAAGCTTGATTCTGCAATTCATACAGGTACTTAACACTGAAGAAGTATTACTGAATTAATAGAACTGCCTGATTTAATGCTATTCACAGCATGAACCAGGATTGTAGAATTTTATATTTATAATTTTAATCTTGGAGTGACCAAGTAATTCAATCGTGTCACTGAAAAAGTTTTCATACATATTATTTCTTTGGCATTTCAAACATACACTTATTGTGTCCTGTTTCCTTTGTCATGTCCCCTTTTTTAGATCAGTAAATAATATCTGTAAAAAACGCCTTAAAGGGTCAAGAGATTCTGCCATGTACTACATAAATAGTGCTTTTAAAAGTTACTTCATACACTAACTGGTGGGTGACTGCTAATTATTATATTTTAATTAAATATAGGATTATACCTTTGATAGATTTAAAGTTTGGATAGTATGATTTGGCAAGTTCTCATCCTTGTGTTCTTTATCCAAATTCAAAGGCCAGAAGTATCTTAATGACTCTTTTTTTGAAGGCTAATATGATATATTCTGACACTAATTTAATTTACTTGGTCTATAAGCAACATATTATTGTATCTAAGCATTTTCATCAATTCATGGATCACCAAAGGAATCTTATTGATTTTATGACTGACTCTAGTTTAGTTCTTTTGTCAATTTTATCCATTATACACAAAATAATACTAAATGAAGTAATAGCAAAGAGAACAATGTGCAATTAGCAGGTGACAAATTAACCGGAGGTGAATTTTAGATCTTTTTTTTTTTTTTTTCATCTTTTTTTTTTTTTTTTTCCACTACTTATTGTATTCTGCCTCTTTTTTCAAAGAAAATAATTGGATCTTTTATTACATGAAATAACTACCACAGATAAGTGACTTTACTAAAGACATCATATTCATCTCTAGAATATCTCTGATATTCTCCTTATTCCTATTTTGATGACAAGGAAAATAAAAATTTGCAATATTTTTTTCATATGTATTCTCATGAGGAATTTTTGAGAGGAAGATAAATCTCACTTGTATAAACTCTCTTAATTCTATCTCCAAGACTTTTACTATTGCATGTGAAGTTATACATAGTCTCTTGAGAGGAAATGTTAACAGCATTTATATATATGGTTATATGCATATATTTAACATACAGATGGCATACTTCTATATGACATTTGATAATGTACATTGATTTCAAATTTTTAAAAATGTGCTTTTTTTTTTTTTTTCTTGAAAATAAAGAAATTATATAAAGAAAATAAAGAATTATATTTTTGTCTGGTTGATCTCTGTAGCCATTTCTTTTTATAACCTAACTCTCTTCTCTGATGTATGTCACTGCACACTCTGGAGCACTGTGAAAATTCCTTAATGTTTAAAGTTTTTGGACAGTGTTAAACTTCAGTGTTTGACTGTAGTGCTTATTTTGTAACTCCCTCTATTTGTTTAGCAATCTGTCCATATGTTTAAATATGTCTGTGTGAGAGAAAGTTGTGAACAGAGCACTAAAAAAAAAGGACAGCAGTTACTTTTTGTGCGTGTGTTTTGTGTATGCTTTTTGTGTATGTGTGTGTGTTTTGTTTTATCATGGAAACATAGAATGGCCTGGCTTGAAAGGAACCTCAAAGATCATCCACAAGCAAGGATGCAACCCACTAGATCAGGTTGCTCAGGGCCTCATCTAAACTGATGCCCCTGAACGGGGCATCAACAACCTCTCTGAACAACCTGTTCCAGTGCCTCTGAGTGAAAAATTTCCTTCTAACCCCTAATCCAAATCTCCCCTCTTTTAGTTTAAAACCATTCCCCCTTGACCTACCATTACCTACCCAAGTAAAGAGTTCTACTCCATCCTTTTTATTAGATCCCTTTAAGTATTGAAAGTCTGCAATGAAGTCACGCCAGCGTCTTCTCTCCTTTAGGCTGAACAGCCACATCTCTCTCAGCCTTTCTTTGTAGGAGAGGCACTCAAGCCCCTTGATTATCTTTGTGGCCCTTCTCTTAACCCACTCTAACAGATCAACATCCTTTTTCTGCTGGGGGCTCCAGACCTGGGTGGAGTACTCCAAGTGAGGCTTTATAAGGGATGAGTGGAGGGGAACAATAACATCCCTCGACCTGCTGGTCACTCCTCTTTTAATGCAGACCAGGATGCAGTTGGCCTTCTGGGTTATAAGCATGCAATGATGACTCATGTAAAGCTCTTCATCCATCAGAACCCCCAAGTCCTTCTCTGCAGGGCTAGTCTCAATGAGTTCTCCTAGTCTGTCCTCGTGTCCTGGATTGCCCTGGCCCAGGTGCAGCACCTTGCTGAACCTCATTAGGTTCACATGAGCCCACTTCTTAAGCCTGTACAGGTCCCTTCGGATAACATAACTCCCTTCTATTATATCAAGTGTACCACTCATCTTGATACCATCTGAAAACTTACTGAGGGTGCACACAATCCCACTGTCTATGTCATCAATAAAGATCTTGAAAAACACTGGTCCCAAGACAGACACAAAGGAATATCACTCTTCACTAGCCTCCACCTTGACCACATCTCTCTGGGTGCAACCTTCAAGCCAGCTCTTTATCCACTGAATAGTCCACTCATCAAATCCATATCTCTCTAATTTGGAGATCAGTAAATCATGTGGGACTGTATCAAAGGCCTTGCAGAAGTCCAGGTAGATGACATCAGTCTCTCTTCCCTTGTCAACTGATGCAGTCACTCCATTGTAGAAAGCCACCTGATTGGTCAGGCACGACTTGCCCTTGGTGAAGCCATGTTGACTGTCTCGGATCACCTCTTTGTCTTGCATGTGTCTTGACATTGCTTCCAGGAGGATCTTTTCCATGATCTTGCCAGGCACAGAAGTGAGGCTCACCAGTCTGAAGTTCTCCTGGTCCTCATTCTACTCTTTTTTTAAAAAAGGGAGTGATATTTCCCTTTTTCTAGTCACCAGGGACTTTGTCTGACTGCCAGGACTTTTCAAATATGATGTATATTGATGTCCACTGTATAATGTAATTAACATGTTTATATTAAGTTTTAAGGGTCATTGTATAGAATGGTTTAAAATAAGAAGGACAGGAAAGAGCATTTTAGTATTCTTGGATAATGAAACATGAGCAGGAGAGCACATCTTCCATGGGCTTTCACCTGTTCTGCCAATATTAATACTTCTAAAGAAGTAGCAATGAATAGAGATGAGGAAGTTGAAAGTGGTAAAAAAGTAGTGTCCTGTTCCTTCGCCCTTCCCGCCTCCCCCCCCCGACCCCCCCCCCCCCCCCTTCCCCCCACTTTCAAAGGAATGCAAAGAGCAAGTTTCTGGCTTTGTAACAAAAGTCTTAAGCGTTTGTTACTTGTGGAAATGGCACACAGGCATTTATTTTTGCCAGCCAGATAAGAAGGTTGCATGGGCAGATGGAGGATGGAGAAGTGGAAAGGGAGTAACAGAAAGCCTAACTCTCTGATATCCAATATGGGAGTGAAAAAGTTTTGATTGTTCTTGATAAGAAGTAAAATGAAAATTTGTGCTATGCTTAGAAGTGAGGGAAATTTAGCCATTCCAAAAAGAGGGAAGGTCATAATTGTGCTACACATGGAGACATATTTTTATAGCTATAATTTATAGTTTTGTCCTTACTCTTTGAAGGAAAACTAATTATTTGTTTCAAAAAATAATAAAAACAGAAGTTTTTTGTTCCTTGTTCCTTGCCCCATTTATAACACCTCTTATTCCCTCACATGGATAGTGTTAAACTCAAATTTTTATAAACATTGCAAATCTCTTTTTGTGGTCAAAGATGTGAACAGATGCACAAAGGGAGAAGATATTCTATATAAAAAAATAAATAATAATAATAATAAAAAAAAACATAGAAGGAACAGACAGAGGGAATTTTTTTTAACCTGAGATACTCCTACTGTGCAGCCAAATGCACTGCCAGTAATCCACAGATGTACAGCACATGGGTGTGCAAAGCTGTGACTGTTAGAGGTGTGAAAAGAGTTCTTAGTATGTTCATTGAATAGCAAACGTAACCATCTGTTCTGTTGAAATAAGTAAGATCTACATCTAAAATCTCATATGTTTGGAAAGTTAACATTTCTGGAGAGTGACATGACAGAGGTAACAAGGTGTGTTCTCTAGTACTGACATGGGTAAACTTCTTAGGTATCTGAAAGTAAATATTCAGGGTTTAATAATGAGTTGGGCATTTTTTTTTTTTTTTTTTTTTTCTCAGTTAGTTTTCTGACATGTAATTTCCTGTCTATTCAATTTCAGCCCATGTTATCTTTGCAGAGCAGAGCAGCAGTATACCTGGCCAAACACCTCTTTTGTGTATTAATAGTGACAATGACATTGAACAACAATATGTATGGTAGATATTTACAGAATAGTTTGCACAAGATGGAAGCTTCTTCTAACTTAATCTCTTAGGGATTGCTATATATCCTGAGGCTTCAAAAATAGCCTAAAAATTTTGAATTCGCCTATTTGGTTTTGAACCCTGACATTTCCTTTACAAAATAAGGTGAGTTCTTTGACAGAGGTTCATAAAAAATAAAAATAAAAAAAATAAAAAAAAAAAAATAAAAAAAAAGGACTTGTGTGCTTCATAAAAAATGAAGCCTGGGTCCAAAATGTTTCCATGCTGCAGCTACCTCAGCTTGCTGCATCTCTGACTCTGAAACTGAATATGTGCACAATTCTTGCTTAAGTTCATTCATTATGACCAGCAAGGAGGAGAACAGACATATAAATTCTCAAGGGCTCAATCACACTGACATTTCTTAAGCATAACTGAGATGTATACCTATACTGGATTAAAGCCCATTATAATCATAAATCTTAAAATTGAGATGATGATCAGAGCACTTCACCAAGAACTGGGATAACTACAATAATTTGTCACCTTGGTTCAACTGGAATTCCTCCCTCCCAGAACAGGAGGCTTCAGCTGTGAAGAAGCAACAGGCTATGTATTTTCTAGAATGATAACATCCCCTTCCTCTTTCATAGTTTTAAAATTGTCCTAGAGAGCAGCAAATGGACAGTAATTGTAGACAGAACAACATGTGAAAGGGTCAAGGTTCTGCACATGGGAACTATGCTACTGTGGAGAAAAAAGAGTCCTTAATTTCTCTTTTTTGTTCCCAGATTTATTTATACATTTCACATTAAACAGTCATTGAATAAAAAATAATAATGATAATAATAACAATATAAATAATAATAAATATCTCCCCAAATGTAAGACTGTTTTTGGAAGCAGTAATTATAACCAAGATCTATGTATCTCAGTTGAGTGTCCAAACCACCATGTTAATAGGTTGCATCTTTTGTTAGATATATATTGTGTAGTATTATGCTGTATCTCTCTTAGACATACCTTTACTAAAGAAAAGCACCCCTTGTTCCCTGTTGCACACAAAGATAACATAAAAGTAAGAAATACTGAATTCTAGAAAAATTTTGAAGTCTGGATGGCACTAATTGCTATTTTACTGAGAAGTGTTTTCTTTCTCTCTCTTTCAGGGCTACAACCACCCCCAGAATCTTGACCTTTCACACGTAAAACTTGTATCAGGTACAAAATAAAATCTCTAGTGGGTGAAATGTAGTTTCAGCTGTGCTGTACTTATCAGAATAGAAGCTTGGGTCATGGCATCTTTGTATTTTACTGATTTACTTTTCATGTGAATTCCTTTCACTTGCCAAAGTGATGGGAAAGGTTGTTTATGGATTTGGGGATGCATGGACTTAGCAGGCTTCTCTTAGAAGAAATAATAAAGCTGGATCAATTCTACGATGTTTATCATTTTGCTAGCAATGCTGAAAGGTCACATAACAATGTGAGTTAAGAATGCTGTGTTCAAATCACATCTCTGGAAAAAGTGGCATGACCCTGCTTCATGTAGTTATCATTTATTCCCTCTTGGTGGCCAGTCAAACAGGAACTCTTTTGCTGCCAGGACTGATGATTTTTCTCCAGCAAATCAGCCTCCCACACTGAAAGACTACAGGTTTGTGCTGAAAATGTGAAAATGAATTAACACCAAGATTAACTTTTAAATGTATTTGATAAAAATGTAATTATAAAGGCTGAAATATAAAATCAAGCATGATAAAAACAGGGAGAGATTAGCAATTTTCTACTGGGAAAAAACAAACAAACAAACAAAAAAAAACATTTAAGTCTATAAAAACAGTGGAGGGGGCCTGAAAGTAAAAGAGATATGTCAATATTGAAACTGCATATAATCTCACCATCCAATGGCCAGTGTCATTGTGTAATAGTTTACAAAATGGAAGTACATTTGCAGCCTTGAGCACTGGAAGCTCTGTGTATTCATCCTAACCTGCATGATGTACTAAAAATCACCCAGTGACACGAACTCTTTCCTACACTGGAGGCATAAAATATTGCAACCCAAATCAAAAGGTAGTAATTCATTTGTGCTTTGTGATATTCATATTTCACGTAATTTGTTTGATAATATTCAGACCATCAATGGAAAACACTGAAGGGAGACATTTGTTTCTGAAATATCTCTTCATTAAATCCTAGTGGTCCCTCACATTCATTGCTACTATAGTTTTCTTCATTATTCAATAGCACTTTCCGTCCCCATGTGTGTGACTTTCATTATTACAGATCATTTTTCCTTAGGATGTGTGATTTAATTTTAATGTAGGAATCTAAATCAAAATCCTTTCCTATTTAGTGACTCTCTAGTGTAATAAAAGAGAGTGAGGCTTAGCCCTCTGCTTTTGTGCTCAGGAGTATTTTGCCATGTATTTGAATTATGATAAAATCAATAGGAAGAGGTTGACAGTGAAAACTAAGAAGGAAGTTTCCCTATATGAAGCTGGAGAATAGTTAAAGTGTTTTTGTTTGTTTGCTGGTTTTGTTTTGTTTTGTATTTCCCCAGGACAAAAATGCTGCAAGCCAATAGCTTTTTAATTCAACATCTCTCACCATTTAACCTTGTTTGTCCTCTTGTTGATAGAATAACACAGTTAAAAGGCTTTCCCTTTGAATTATCAGAGTCTGAAGTTAAAATAGCCTGTATTTTATGAAACCTGTGTTCTCTGTTAGTTCCATAAAGACATCTCTGAATTGTTCAGTGTGGCTCACTCACTTAGAAACTCTGGGAATTCAGCAGCAATGAAAATTTTTCTCTTGCTGGCATATAGCCAAGACAAGCCATAATCTAATACTGCAAATTATTTTTCTCTTTTACACTAGGGAACTACTGTGTTAAAAGCGAGCTTCCCTTCCTAGCTCCAGGAGAGTGAAGCACAGACAGGTGCAGCCCCTTTGATTGTGCTGAAACCTGTCTCAAGGCCCTCCACAATCAATGCTTCAATGCACAAGCATGAAGGAGAACCAGATTTTTATTCTTACTCTCTATTTTTAAAGCATAGCCTAATCAGCAGCTTCACAAATGTCTTGGCTTGTGCATTTTATTATTATTATTTATTTATTTATTTATTTTCTGTCTGAATACAAAGCTGAAGACATGGGAAATTATGTCACTGCAAGAATCATGTCATTTGTACCTAGGCATGTTTTGTAAGCCTTGACATGTGATTTTAAGCTTGAAATTGTACAAATACAAGTGATGTTAAAGAAACAGACTGGAAATACAGGCTATGTTAAGAAAAAAAGAGTTGAGCTGGGACTTTGTTTCACAAGTGATAAATATGCTCTCTGCTATTTATTAATCTCTCACCTGGCCACTCACAAAGTAGAGGGAAAAGATGTGGAAACGAGAGGTTCACTTATCAATAATTCCATGGGAACAGCAAACAACCTGGAAACAATGATATATATAGTGTGGAAAAATATTTTTTCTCTTTTATCATATTTAACCCATGTTTTCGTTATATCTTTATGCCAGTTCAGCTTAAACCAGAGATTACAGCTGAGCAGCTGATGATTATCCCTTTCAAAAACAGACCCTTTGCTGTTCCAAATGACAGTCAGTGTCTTAGTCAAAAAATTTCCCAGGATGTAGTGTAATACCTGGTACGTTACTTTTTTTTTTTTTTTTTCCTTCTATAAGTTTAAGAGATCTTTTAAGGCTCCTGTGGCACATGCTACAGTATGCTGGAAACCTGTCAGCTCTCCGGAGGTGAGCAAGGCTAACTGTGTTCAGAAGGTGGCTGAATGGTGTTGTTCCAAAGTAAAGGGTCCTGGCTGTTTGATAACAGGGTCTACTCACTGAGTCCCTGAGCCCTTGCCCTGGTGTAAGGCAGCAGTGGAGGCAATATAGATTTCTTCAAGGTGAGGACAAAAACCATCTTTGATGCTCAATACCAGTTCAGTAAAGGACAATGTACAAGGAAATGCCCTAAAGAATTGGCTCCTGATGTTTTATTATTAATAATAATAATATAATATAATATAATATAATATAATATAATATTAATAATAAAATTAAGCTGACTCCATTATCAGCAGAAGTGTTTCTGAGAGGGGTTGAAAACTCACTGTGATGAAATGTTCCTTGATTTCTGATCTCCCCAGCTGCATATTACTCTCCACTTCTGAGGTCTGCAATTCCTCCACAAGGATGAACATATTTTTGATGGGTTGCTGTGTTGTCTTGTCCCCCTGTGCCCTGGTTACCAGGCTGATCTACCTGTGGCAGTGCCACACCCATGCAATCTGCCAGCAAGAAGTGGCTGGGCCTCCACTTTGCTTCCAGGATATCTCATGTGCTTGCCAGGGTCCATACAGAGCATCCTAGTGGGCCTTTTAAATGAGCATTTGTCTCCTTGTATGTGGTGGCTGGCTGGAATCACTTTGCCCACCAGCCAGATGGCTCTTTTCTCTGACACTTTTTTTTTTTTTTTTTTTTTTTTTCCCCCATTCCTTTCTTCATTTTCAGCTAGGTTATGTAAAAGGTATTTTTTAATATATATTTTTATATTTCCCCAAAAATATTTTAGACTGGAACAAACTAATGAATTAATTCTTAATTAAAATCAGGACATATGCCAGACAATTAATTTTGTAATTTGACTGACAGAAGAAAGATTTTAAAAGTCTCATATACAGATACTTGCGCAGTTATATGTATTTCTGTTTATAAATTTTATTGTCTTGGGTACATAAGATAACTAGGCTAGATTTCATACCTGATATGCAAAATAGAGTCAGGAATAAGCTAAGACATATTAACATTTTCTAAGTCTCAGCAGTTCTACTCACAGTAATAATAATAAATAAATAAATAAATAGGAATATGATTAAACTTATGTATAACTAATATCAAATCCATCTTACAAAACTGTTTATAACTATTGGCATTTGTAGGTCCAGAAGTCTCAGATATTTATTGTGCATGGACTATGTGTATTATCACATTTTACATAGGAAAACTAAGAAACAAAACCAAATTTTTTTCAGGAAAATCTTGCTTTTTCTCTTGTTAGGAGCTGTCTGTATCCCATCCTCAATCCTTGCTGCTCATCTGCCAGAATGATTGTGGATCAGGCATTGCTCAACAGTGTATGAGTCTGGTAGAATGGAGAAACTATTCTGAATGTACCTATTCAAACTGAAAAGTATTCAGTTTGAACTAACTGATACTGCTTTATAATCCGTCACATGCACTCATTCGGTTTTCTATTAGCAATGTCACGAATGCTTTCATAATCCCACCAGAGTTGTCTATAACATACAGCAGTTTTATTATTATTTTTATTATTATTATTTATTTATTTATTTTTATTTTTCCTGAGGGAAATAACAGCAAAACTGTTTTTGTTGTTGCTGTTGTTGTTATTGTTTTTTAATTATAGTTTTCATTCAACAAAGTGAAATTAGTTGTTTTTGAAAACTGAAGAAGTTCATATTGCAATTGTGTTAATTGGCCTTTTGGAAAGAACATTTTATTATAAGGCCAGGCCTTATTCTTTGGAATTCACTTAGGAAGTCAACACATGGATGTCATCTCACTACTCTATCAGGGGAATACTTTGTGCAATATAGAAAACCATGGTTTCAATGGTATCTTCTGGCTGATGGATCCTCTAAGAAATCAAAGACATGTTAGTCAAGCTATAGCAATATCATCTACAACATAAATATTTTATTTCGGTCATGGGATTTTTTTTTTTTAATTTTATTAACATATTTTTTTCTACCAGCTTTATTCAGTCAAAGGAAAATTAGTAGTACTTAATTCCTGTTTTGAATTGTTTCTTATTGTGTACTAGACCTTCCACTTCATTCTATCCTTTTTTTGTGTACTCTAGATCATATTCTAGATGCTAACGTACAAGTTCACAAATCCACAGGTTCTCTTTCTAGTTTATAAAATTTAGTCCTGTCAGCTCTTAGCTGCTTCTGGGGTTTGGAAAATTAGTATTTTCTCTTCTTTTAAAGTTATTCATCTTTGCCTGTCCACAAGACATATTTTGGAAATGCTGTCCAAAGTGGTGCATTTATGGGTGCTGACAGAATTTTTATGAGTATGGTAGATATTAGGGCAGTAAGTAGCTCTTCCAGGCTGTGCACAGTGTAGTGTACTGTTCAAGCCACAAATGGCAGTGATATGGTTCTATGTATGAGGAGCAGACAGAAAAAAAATATAATTCACATCCAAGGTTTGTGATTCCTATCAATGACTGTCTTATCTAGATTTTTATGAGGTCCAATAGTTACCAGGCTGTATGCCCCTTTGAAAATAAGCAAACATTCATACTTTATGTGGAGGGTTCACAATAAGGCTATTCTACAGTCCTCATAGAATCTCTAGTCTAGCTCTAGTTCTTTATTTTTTTATTAAAAAAAAAAAAAGAAAAAGAAAAGAAAGAGAGAGAGATCTCTTTCTTGTTTTAATTTTCCCAAGGTTTTGTCAGTGCTTTCAGAATACATCAGCACTGTAAGACAGCACCCTGTCCTCATTTCTACACATTGTTTGTGTACCAGCCTCAGAACTGCCATTTCACATCACACTACATTGATTTTTAATGTTCTTTTAATTTAGGCTAAAGATGCAGAAATCTTAGCTCAGTTAGTCTGCATGCTGACCTGCATTTGAACTTCTTACCAGCTGCTCTTAGGTCTCTGACAACAGTTATTTTTTTAAAAAAACACAAACCACAATTAAAAAAAAAAAAAAAAAAAAAAAAAAAAAACTATAGGCTGTTTTTAATTAAGTTTTAACATTATTTTTGTTCAGTCAGTAACAAATATGTGCTTTCAAAATGGTTGTAAGGATTTATACAGATGCAATAATCTCACTTACTTCTGTTTAATTCCCTCTTTAGATCTATTGCTGATATCTGATTTACTTAGACAAGGCAGCTGGTGTGCCCTTTACGAGCTAGCTTTGTGAGATTAAATTCTGCCACCTTGACCTAGCATAAATATTGAGAAATGGCACAGCCCAGGTTCATCATGGGATCTGGTGCATGAAATTAATGCTGGAAAGTAGGATAACACAATGACAGTGACATTGATGTGTCGGGCTGGATAATTCTGGAGCTCTTGGAAGAGGGGAAAAGTTCAGTAAGACAGCAATGCCCTACTGAATAGTGTAAAAGAAAAAAAAAAGAAAAAAGAAAAAAGAAAAAAAAAAAGTTCCCGTATAACCTATTTGGGTAGACAGGAGTAGCAGGAATTATTTTTGTAGTTAAGAGTGATACATATGTTCTGAAATAAGACATTTTCAGAGTTTTATGCAGTCTACTTTACAATCTAACACTACAATTTACATTTAGTTCAGTTAGCAGAAGAGTAGAAATGCTCCTGAAAAAGCTGGAGCAGTGAAACTGGGACTTGGTACTGCAAGTAAATAAAGCAAAGTTCCTGTTGATTTCACAGGATATTTTAAGCAAGCATAGACTGTAGAAATAACTCTCTCTCTCTCTCTCTAACAGAAAGAATGACTAAAAAATGAGCATATTTTTAGTATATTTTTTTATTATTCTTGCAAAGCCAATTTTAGTTTCACCTTCTCTTTGCAAGGCATGTTGAAAAGCTGCAAAAACTGTTGTATTTTACTTTCATTGCCAACAGCATACTGGCATATCCCTTGAATAAGACAGCCTTTGAGCAGTATTCTGTAAATTAAATGAAGATTATGATTATATGAGCACTGGGCCAATAAAGCAGCTAATTTGCTATACATGTTTATAACTGCTGCATATAATCTTTTCTATTAAGACAAAAACATCTTATTTTTCTCCTAATATGTTGAAGAAAATAGAAATTAACTTGAAAACCTCTTTGTAAGAATACATATTCAGAGTTTAAATTAATCATCTTTTGGTTGATATAAGCAAAAATTGATTTTTTTGTTTGTTTGTTTTTGTTTTGTTTTAGTATTACAAACTTAATGTACCAATTTATTTCCAAATCTGAATTTTGCTGTTTGATCAAACTAGACACTGTAGTGTTTAATAAAATAATAATTTGGTCTGCAGTAAATGTCATTCCAAAGTACTGCTGGAGTGTAGCCTTCTGAAGGGCAAAATCGACTTAAATTTAAAAAAAAAAAAAAAAATACAACAACAACAAAAATCCACCTGTAACAGATGCTCTAGCATATGGCTAGGTTTTAAGTGAGTGCATAGTTGAACACAGAAAATAAATAAGGGCATGACAAGACCCCCTCCCTTCCTTTTTTGTCCCATAGATACACTAATCACATGGTCACCAGATGGCACATACAGAACTTTGAGTGCAGCACAATATTTATAGCTACCAATTTGTGGCCTTAAAGTCTAAATATTAAAACACTTATTTCATATAACTGAATAGAAGCACTTTCATGTTGTTTATTTTTGTTACTATTTAGAGCACAGAGAAGAATCAGCTTGTGCAACAGAAGTGGGTGACCTTGCCTTTAAGGCAACAATCTTTATGTCTTGGTGAATATAGGCAAGTTGGGGTGAAACCCTTATTCTGGAATCTGCCCCAGGTTGAAATACGTAGGGCTTGCTTTTGTGGGAAAGCCGGGGAAAGGCATACAGCTGCCTAGTGTGCCATGGGGATCCCCACAAGCAAGTTTGTCAAGGGTGGCTTTGCTCCAGGTCCCGTGCACCAGGGTGGTGGATGAATCCTGCAGCACATTCCCCTAAAGTATTTTTAATTTAGTTGTTACAGGGGCAACAACCAGGCTGTGTATAGAAACAATATCTTTTATGTTCTTGCTGCCTGAGTCCACAAGAGGGAGAACAAGATAACAAAGCTACGACACAAATAATTGCATGCCCCAAATCATCTTTCAGACTCATAAAACCTGTCCGTTCTTCCAGTCTTGTGGGTGGAACTGAATAATCATTAAGCATCTGAAAGCTGAAGATCAGAACATCACAACTGAAAGACAAATAAAAATGACACCAGATCAATGCTAGCTTTTATTTTATTTTGTACACTGGTGTACAAGGACTGGTTTTTTGTGCAGGAAATATTTTTTTTTTTTTTTTTTAAAAAAAAAAGGACATCCAATTAATTGGGTATTCTAAATCTTAAAAATCTGAACAACAAGTTCATATTCTGACTATTTTAAAGGAAATTAACATACATTATAGCACAAAATTCTCAGAAGCACCTGTATTTAAAAAATAGAACATCATAATGAGTTTATATAGATTTAGGAAAACAACATATACAAAATATATACTGTTTCTACTAGCAACAATGGTTGCAACAATGATCCTTCTGGTATTAAAAAGTCTGGAATTATATAGGCATGTTATCATTTTCTGAGTGCTTATGTAACAGTTTTCATGAGTTTACACTATCACTCAGAGATCCTTAGTGAACTTACTGTTTAACAACAATGCTGAAGAAAGTATGTAGAGAAAATGAGTAAAACATATTATTCTGGGCTGTAAAATACCCTTTCCACTTCTTCCCATTTTATTACTTGACTAAGTTTTGTTGTTTGAAGACCTTCAGGGGACTGTGGCAATTCATAATTTTGCACCGCTGAAAATAATCTGATTTATTTTTAATGTGAATACAGTTGTGATTTTGCTTGTCAGAAGCCATGGGGAAGAAAGCTGGATATTATACCTTAGAGCTCTATTTAATGTAATAGGGAAAGTAATTAGATCATAAACAGAGAAATTATTTAAAGATGCACTCTTTTGTGCTTATTATTGATAATATTAAGTTGACATTAAAATGGTATAAACAGAACATATGCATTTCCAGGAAAAGTATAGAGAATCTATTAATATATATATATATATTCTATTATATATTAATAGAATATTATATATTATTCTATTATATATTAATAAAATATATAATGTAAGGAAGAAACATAGAATAGAAAATAATAGAAGTATATTTCTGCATATTTTTTTTCACTGTAAATTTTACTGTTTTTTTGTTGTTTGTTTGTTTTTTATTGTTTGTTTGATTGATTGATTAACTTATTCTCTTCACTTTCGTGATCTGGCAGAAAAGGAATAAGCAGAGAAGAAGAAGAGAGAAGAAAAGAGTCGAACTACTTAATGATATCAAAGGTTGTTTCTAATCATTTGCAAGTAGTTATAAAAGAACAATTAATCTAAGCGTGTAGATTTTCAACAGGAATCCTAATAATTTAATATAATTATATTTTGTTCTGTATTCTTTGTAGGCATTAATATAGAAGACAAAATATACATTTTCTTCATAAAACTAGGATTTTTTTTCCACTTCTAGAAGTGCCAATTCCACACTTTTGCCATCATGTCTGCACTGCAGACTGCAAAAACGTAAGGCAGCCAGTCTCAAGAAAGCAAGATGAAAATAAACTTGTTTTAATATAACCAGACCAGCAATGTTGTTCCAATTTATGTAGATCTTGCTTTTCAATTTGAGTACATTTTTACTATTTATTTTTTAAGAAGAGACATCTTTCGTAAATCTAGGAATTACAGTTTTTGAAACTAAAACCTATTTTGTCCAGTTGGATATGTTACGTATTAAAAAGAAAAAAAGAAAACAGAAAAAATAAAAAAAAAAAAAAAGGAAAGAGAAAAAAAAAAAGAAAAAAAGAAAAAGAAAAAAAGTCCTACTCACTACAGTTTTCCCATTTCTAATCTCCTCCATTCATGGTGCAACTCACAGTTTTATTATTCCTTTTATTTCAGCTTTTTTACTAGCTTTCTTACTTGGCAAGTTCGCAAGTTTGACCATGGTTAGATTTACTCAAAAATATATGGAGCAGCTGTACAAAAATTCTCTTATTTTTGTTTGTTTTGTTTTATTGCAGAGGGTTGGAAAATATGTTGGAAACTTTAAACTAGTCCCAGGCTACAACAAACTGTAAGTGTCACCGCTTGCTGCTTGCTGAATGACAGATGCTTCACTGTGGTGACAGAAGTAGTTGTGTGGGCCACCTGGAAGACTGGAGACTACCATTGTCATAAAATGCTCCTTGATTCACCATCTGCTTTTATGAAATCTTTCCGAAATTAAATATCTTAATGGAAGCATGGAGTGATGTGGTATAGGGTAGTTAAGTGAGAAAGTTTGTCTGTGAGTTCAGTGAAGGAATAAACCACAGCTGTTCCTGCGTATGTATGTGATGTTACTGCTTTGAAAATCTGTGATCTGTCTCTTTGCATGCCATACATACAATGTATCTACAGTGGGTTTCAGATTTTATTGTATCATGCCAAATATTTATTTTATAGTTTTTAGTACTGAAATTGCAAATGCATTGTTAAAATTGTTAGTATTTATCTAAAACTACATGCCACAACATTTACTGTATAAATGTGCAGGCGATGTGATTATTTATTTGAATAACAAATAAAGTGAGTGTTTCCTAGATCAAGTTTATATCATTGTAACGGATTTCATCATATGAGACTTGTTCTCATATCAGTTTATAGTGAAATTAATTTATATGCAAGTTTTCTTCTGTAAGGAATTGTTATGTAGAGAAGGTTTAAATTTCTAACAATATTTCCAGAGAAGTCTTAAATGAACAAGAAAAGTGTAGGCAGGACTATGTTATGTTATTTTATTTTTATTTTTTCTCATATAGTATTACCGAATAGTTTTAAATAATATAAAGGAAATATTCAATTTTGTTTAAATCCTGTATTCATTAGACTCCATGGATTTGTTCTAAGACCACAAAATATGTTTCATTCTCATTATAAATTAGAGGATTTTCTTAGGAGTACTAGTGAAGAAGGATGTAGCAGATAATATTGAACAGATTTGGTATGTGCTAAGGGTAATGAGAGATGAGAACATGCTACTATTGGTAATTGCAGCCTGTGAAGTTGAGGTTCCTCTGCTTTTATGTGTCATTTCAGCCTGTCACCTCTCTTCATAGGTGTAACTATTGTTTGGGAATTTTTTAATTTATTTCTTGTTACCAAAATGATTTAATTCTGTCTGGATTTATTTAAACATTAAATCTATGCAAATAAAATAACTTGCTGTTTAGCTTAAGAACCCCAAAGGTTTGTATGCGGGAGTCTGTGGGAGAATTTGCACATGCAGTGGATAAAGTAGGATTTGCAGGGAGAAACAGCTGGTGATCAAAAGCTTCATTTGCAAAAAATCCCAGTTGGAAGCATTTCCTATTCAGATGTGCTGGAGCTGTGAGAAAGGTGGCAGGGCAGGCAAAGCTGCACTGACAGAGCCCAGAAGCAGATGTACAACCTCATCAAAGAGGAGAACACGGGAGTTGAAAAGTTCAGGGTAGGCCTTAAGCATTTTAGGAGAGGAAAGATTCCTAATCCATATGCATCAAACTGTGGGGAAGAAAAAAAAAAAAAAAAAAAAAAAAAAAGACACAGTGGACTGTGGACTTTCTAATGGCAGTAAATGCTGTTTTTCCTTGCTGTTTTTATTTTTATTTTGCTGCTTCTTGGATTTTTTTTAGTTTTTAGATTGTTTTAATTCTGTCCCAGGTTCATTCATAAAATACAGGTAGGGAAAGATATTCACTTTACAACACCGCAGTTGTGCTGTTGTGTTTAGGTTGTGAGAAGTGGAAGGAAAGTGATATAGCTTTGGGATGTGTGGGGGATAGAAGGCCATAGAATGGGAAATAAAGTGAAATCATTATTTTCTACTTTACATAATAGTTTACTTGAATAACCCTCTTTTACATGGAATGTCACACACAAATTTCATTGCATTTGTTAACTAATTATATATACAGTATTATATACAAAAACATTTAATGTTATGTATCTTACCACAATACTTATGCAGTGAAAACAGCTGTCTTCCTGCTGAAGTTTGTAAAAGAATATTAAACTCTCTCATGCATTGTATGTTACCTAGCTACCTAGCTTTATGATTTTTTGTCTTTTCTTTCAAATATTTGATATGACTAAAAATATTTCCTGATATTCCTGATATTATCAGGCTCCATAAGAAGTTTTTTTTTTTTTTTTTTTTTTGTATTAATATTTGAGTGCTAGTCATTTATGCAGATAGAAATACTTCAAATCCTAGATAGCTTCTGATTAAGTAATAAATGTGTGAGTATGTTTGTGTGTTTCAGAACTAAGCTGAAAGTTGACATTAACTTTAAATATAATTTAGTGTCATTTTAAAACAACATTTTGCAATGAGAGTATGTAGTTGAATGTGTGAAAAACAAAAACAAAACAACTACAATTCAAATTTGTAATTGCTGGCAAAATAGGAACAAAACCCATTTTCTCTTATGGTTTCTCCAAAACAAAATCAAATAATCATTAGTCATACATAGTTATATCTGTGGTTCCTATGGAAATGTATTCTATGACATATAAAACACCTGGTATTACATGCATACATACAGATACAAGTATATATATTTAATTGATATTTCAGTGTAAACCTCCAATCATTCAGATAAACCAATTTTAAAAGACTATTCTCTCTGAAGGCAGTGACACAGGTTTCCCAAGTTAAATGCAGAACAGAACAAATTATAAGAAGTCAGAGAGACTGGCCCTCTATCTGAAATGGAGGGAAAAGACAGTATTTGCTTTTACCAACATTTTTTCCTAAACAAAACTTTATATGAACAATTCCACATAAGACTGAGGAACCTTTCCCTGCATTTGGAAAGCAGCTTTTCTAGCACAGAAGGAAATGTTATCACCTGTGGCCACCATGACCACAATGCATTCAATAGGGCTTAGACAGTATGTAGATTTGTTAAGGGAGAGTCAAAGAGCCTGAACTCATACTTCATTATGCTTTAAGACTCTGAAATTTCCACAGGGGACTAAAGACAACACTGACTTTTAAGTCTCTTCCAAGAAAATGTTTCATATTTTACTATAAGCTATCACCAATGTTTTTTTCTGTAATTTGAGTGATCCATTGTGTTATATCCTATTTCTCATTTGCTCACTGATGAGACATTATGCAAAGATCTTAATCAAGTATTCAAAAATAAATGACATTTTATGTGTACTTTAGAAAAACAAACAAACAAAAACAACAACAACAAAACATATATTTGATATTATTGACAAAAAGCCCAGAAGGAACTATTTTAAGCATATAGTTTGACCTCCTAAATAGTCTAAACCATGGGATTTCCCTATATTAGTGCTTATCTGAATCCGAATTTATCTTTTAGCATAGTGACTGTCAGCAAGCCCTATCCATATACTTTATCTCTCTTCTGTCCCCACCTCTTCACCACAACCCTGTCCTTTCCTACTTCCTTCCCATCTCTCTAGGCATTGATGTTGTCCTCACGGTGCTCTCCACTAACTGCCCAGATGAGATTGCAGGAAATTGTCTGTGACAGATTTTGCCCATCTGAAAATTGAGGAGTTCAGAAAAAAAAAAATCCCGAATTAACATTTTCAGAACATGCACTATTCCTGGTAATATGTTTACTGTTGTAAGATTATTATTATTATTATTTTTCTCTCAGATATTTACAAACTAATGACGTTTTAGTGCTGCAGGCTTAAAAAAACTAACAGATTGCTCATCAAAGATCCATATAATAAAGATTTTATTTTATTTATTTATTTATTTATTTATTTAAGTGTATGTATGCTTGAGAATGTTCTGCTAACCAAAAAGCTTTTGGTTAAAATGTTCATTGCATTTATTTAATTAGTTGCTTCTTGCAGCCCTGAAGATCTATGTTATTCATAACATTGTATCCTCTAATCAGTATTCTGATTCTGAGTGCAACATAGGGTAATGACTGAACGGTTTTCAAATATAACATGAATAACAGAAAAAAGATGGAAAGCAGAACAGAACTGAAAAGACACTGCTAAAAGTCAGATTGGAATATGAGAGCAAGTAAATATGGTTGAAATTCTGAAATATATGAAAGCTGCAGTATGTTACTTTGTGCACACGGAAAAGAAAAAGGAAGTAAAATAGACATGCAGAATATAGAGTGGAGACAGCCAGTTTGTGGCATGCAAAAGAACTGTGTGAATGCATGACTTTGGCCTCAGTAAGCAATACTGTGCTAATTAGCTGGAAAACAGTGTTATAGCAATACTGTTTCTATTGCCTGGACTAATATCTGAACAACTGCTTGTAGTTCGATACTCAAACAACAAATTAATGAAATATATAGCTATTGCAGATAAGAAAAGCAGAATTAGTTGTTTACATCACTGAGTCTGTTCTGAGTGGTAAGGTTTTCAGTGTGAAATTTTAAAAACAATGATATTGTTTTAGTAATGAATGAATAGATACTGAGTTAGGCTAAATCTGATCAATGATATATGCAGAAACATTTCTTACACAGTTTTGTCTTCCACATGTGACCCTTATTAAGGAAGGTGAGGATGAAAGACCAAGGTCACACCAAACACTGTGTCCAGTGAGGCTTCATATCATGCCAAAGTGATTTCTTAGGAATAGTCTAAACTTAGAATTGAGAAGATTTATTTTATTCTGCCTGGATTTTTTTTTCCTCATTATTTCCAAGAAAAAATGAATTAATTATAATAATGAATTAATAAAGCTTAATCCATTATACTAAACTACTAAATGCATGCAGGTTTTTTGGTTGTCTAGCTTTTAATCTCATTGTCTGATTTCAAAAATGTTGAAAAGGAATAAGTAAGTTCACAGAAGTTTCAAGAAGGTAAGCAGGTGAGAAGAAGGAATACACTAAACAAGCATGGAGTTCTACAATGATTAGTTTTATACATATATATAAGGGGAAGACTCCTTAAAAAATGAACCAAATTCAAAGAGAAGTTTGGATCCAAATGTTATTAACAACACTTTCCCACTCTCTGATTTCTGTGATTCAAGAGACCACAAAGTATATGCTTTTTTATAGCATTGGTAGATGTACAGGATTTAAATTTGCCTGCCCAAAGTCAACAGCCAATAATAATTTGTAGAAGCGTCACAGATGTTTCTATTTACCCAGCTATGGAGAAGAAACAGAATATATATAGTCAATTAACATAATAAAGGGGATAAAGTTCACTGCTTACTAAAATCAAGTTATTTTTTTTTTACTTAAGTCTATCTCAAGGAATGATATAATTTTATGAGACTTTATTATTATTATTATTATTATTATTTAAGGAAGGAAGTGTAGGCAATGTGCTACACAGGCGCAGAGAGGTAAGACACCGATATATTTTCTTGGTAAGATATATCACTTTGACTCAGCAGAAACTCTGCTTCTTTCTCTAAACGAGAAACGCTCCCTTGTGTGTGTGTGTATGTGGCTGGTGAGTTTACTTATTTAAATGGCAAGCACTCAAATCTAGTACCAAAGGCTCGACATGGGCACTTGTGTTTTCTCCCATTAGTAAATGCTGGCATCCTTAATGGTCATGTCCTGCAATTTCTGTTCAATGGGGAGTACTTCTGTGCTAATAGCCTTCAGCTACTGCTCGCTTCCTGTGTGCAGTGCTGCGCTCAGCACTCTTACCGAAGGCGAGAGAGAAAACAGGGACCGAGACATATAAATCATCAGCTGTTTAGCCTATTATCGCCCATGATTGTGTAATCCTGTATGGTAATTTTAAGGAGTAAAGTCTATTTAAAATCTGTTTATCAAGCCTCTTTAGATATTTTCTAATCACGTTTCTGATAGCACTGTGGACCCTCCCTCGTCGGGAAGCCCACAGGCATCACCAGTGTGATTTCCTTGCCTTCCTGACTGTATAGTTCAACAGCTTTCTTTTTTTGTTTATTTGTTTCACAGAACACAGAAGAGCATAAAAAATAGTTCAGGTTAATCAAATAAATTTAATGTATCTCTATGGCTTAAAGGCTTAAAAAATGTTTAAGTTTCCAGCAGTTTCCTTCTTATATTTGGGAAATGAAGCCTTATATTTAGTTTTTCTTTTAAAGTTAGGTGAAGTTCTTCAGTTTCTGACTTGGTTTTGCACGGATATATATATATATATTTTCTTTTCACTTACTGAGGAATAGTGAAATCCAGCCTTTATGAGATTAGCCTGTTTTTCACAGTTTCAGAAATATACAGTATATCTTGTTTTAAAAGCTTGCCTTAATGTTGTTCTTGTAAGTATGGATTAATCTTGATGTACTTGATTGAATAAAAGGACTTTAAAAAGCAATTGGCTTTAGTAAATCTATTTCTGGAAGAGATACAGAAAACTGTAATGACAATTTTTGTTACATATGTTCAATGGTGCTATGGTAGAATTATTTATTGTATGACTGAGAGAGCTTTAGAAATATACAATAAAGGTAGTGTGTGTAGATCTTTACAAGAGCTATTTAATTTTGCTATTCACAAAATGGATTCTCTTAAAAATTCAGCTCTTAAAAATAAGAAAAAAAACTTCCCCCTATTGTTGATACCCACTTCCCGGAGCTCTCTAAATTTGATCTTTTATAGTTCTCTTACTGTAATTAACTCTGTAGATATTCATGAGTATTTGGGGAAATAAATGTGTACCATTTTAAGACTCATCAAGTATTGTTTTTCTCCTCAGCAATCTCACATAAAAAAAAAAAAAAAAAAAAAAAAAAAAGGTTGTAGAGGCTTATATCAAACAATGATTAAATAGTTATTTGTTTTCTATGGTTGTTGTTTCTGAAATTGTTTTAAGAGTAAAAGAAACATCCCAGTCAGCAGGTTGATTTACAGCCCATTAAAACACTGGAAAAGCTTGTGATAGCAACAGACAATTTTGGACCAAACTAGAAATAAAATGTTTTTATCTAAAAAAGAGTTTAGCCTAACTATATGTACTTCCTGTCTCTTTTTCATTTAATTTCAACTGGACTATGCAGTTTTATATGAAAAATAAAGAGAGAAATTACTGAGCATTAGTAAGTCCCTCTTCCACCTCCAAAAGAAACCCACCACCACCAACAACAAAAAACTCAGTGTAAAATATTTTTAATTAATGTTAATATTAATAATATTAATATATCAGAGGTAAATGTTCTGATTCAGTAGCAGAGAGACAAGTAATGTTATTGCACTCACTCATTTCCATAGTTACCAGGGTCAATAAGACTGAGTAAAAGAACCACTATTCCAAACTTTTGTCCTCTCTGTCTTGTGTCCAAATTATATTTTAACACAATACAGTTAAGCCATTTTTACGGTAATATGTTACCTAAGCCCTTACACTTCATAATTTTATTGCTTCTCATTCAAATAATCTTTTCCACCTTGATTTTTAATTTGATAAGCCATGACTAACAGGAATATTTATCCCTGTGTTTAAATGTATTTTCCATATCTTAACACAATTAAGAAAAATACATTTTGCTTTTACCCTCTCCAAGTCATGCTGGAAGCAGATGTTAATATTTTATATACAATTTTCCTTAACCCATAATTGGCAATAAAGACAAAATAATGTAATGTTTCAAGATTCCTCAGTGTTAACTAATTAAACCAGCAGCAGGCCTGGAGCATGGGACAATGGCAAAATTTCAGATGAATTAATTTTATGGGAGACCAGCTGAGTAATTGGACTCCAATTACAGGCTGTTTAGCTCCCTCATCACCTTCACATATAATTAAATTCAATTGGTTGATACAGCTTCTATTTTTATGAGGGCACTTACAAGCTTTTTGAACCCTACTGTGACTTTGGATCTAGGCCAATCAATTATTACTCATTTCTCTTTCAAATGGAAATTCTCTAGATTAGTCATATCTTCTATAATGCATTGCTCACATTTAAGATATCTGTCTATGGTACATTGCAGCTGAGATACAGATGAAGAGAAATATTTATGGATATTTTGTTCTAAAAAACAGTATATTGAAAGAAATTGTATGTTTGTCAAAGGTATTGATTAATGGAGGCCACATGCTGTTATGACCTGTCTTGAGAGATAAGATGACACAAAGTGGGTTTGATTTACTTAATCATTGTATTTGAAAATGCTACATTGTCCATGTTACAGGTGATTACTAAAATTGTTAATTAGTGCTAAAATAAACTTTATTAGCATGTAAAAAAATGTAATTATGTATAGGTAGTTAAGAGCTTATTTGTCTGATCTTCCTTCTTTAATTTCTGTTCAAATGAAATTAATCTATCATTATTAATGAAAAGAAAAAAAAAGTTACTGCTTACATAGAAAAAACTTTAACAGCGCCTCCTTTTGAAGTGTTCCATAGGTTGTTGAATAATTAGACTAAAAGATATAAAATGTAATTTTATTTTGAGAATTCTAGAACCATTTCTATTTGAAAGCATTTGGCTTTGAATTAGTGACATCTCTCCGTGTGCAACAGAAAATGAATTAATGAGTAGGCTTCACAACATATCACCCATAACGAGACTATAAAGAGAGTAAGCAAATGACTAGAATTGATACAATATTTTTTCTGTTCTCAGTTTATTGGTTCCAATGTGTTTCCTAACAGAGCAATATATCATCAACAATAAAACAGGAAGCAAAGAAACAATAGTGACATCGGTGATCTTTTCCAGTTCTACTAAGTGATCAATAAAGAAAAAGGCAGTGTCAGATATGAAATATTACCGTTCTTTAGACCTTTCAGTTAGGGAAATATCAACCCTTTTGCTTTGCTTCCTAGACTCTCATATTTGAATACAAGCCATTGATTAGATATGTGAAAAATGATATTGAGACATACTAAATTACAACAAAGTTTCTATGAAACTGTATTACTACTGATTGGCTAGCAAAACAAAACATTAATGATTAATGGTGTTGTAATAAATACCAGAAATTTAATGTTCAGTACCCTTCTCCCTTAAAATATTGCCATTACGAGGAATACAGATAGTATCCATGAGAAGTTGGCTACTTCAGATCTTCACTGGTAAATGTTGATATTTCCCCGATCAGTCCATAACTAAAAAATAAATAAAAAATAATAAAAAAATCCAGATCCTAAGTAAATAATAATAATAATAATAAAACTATTTATGAGGAAAAATCTTCTTAAAGTTTCAAGAATAAGTTTGACCATAATGTTAAAGTTATGATAATTGATTATCATTTTTAGTAATCTTTATTACTTTAAAGTAAAATGAAAATATAGAAATATTATAATTAGGTCATGCTTAGTGTTTTTCTATTTTATTTTATTTTATTTTATTTTATTTCACCTTTTGCTGTTGTTTGTTATTAAAAAAAAAAAATCATGGATGAATATGGCACTTTGATTTATTTATTTATTTATTTTCCTGTACTTACAAAGATTTAAAATACTGCAGCTATTAATGTTGTATGTGAATTGAGAAAAGAGTTAAATTATTCT
This sequence comes from Oxyura jamaicensis, assembly GCF_011077185.1. NCBI lineage: Eukaryota > Metazoa > Chordata > Aves > Anseriformes > Anatidae > Oxyura > Oxyura jamaicensis. Next base: position 146,916,703 of record NC_048893.1, on the reverse strand, counting down.
AATATACCTCTTGTTTTAGACCATGGATGCTTTCATTCATATTAAATAAACTTTGATTATATGATTGTTTTTTTCTCAGTCTACCATGCCTATTTTTCATTGATCAAAAGTTGGTCTTCTTGATGTTATTACATGTTTATTAGTCTGATAGGACGACACAGTATTTATACAATAAAGAACATAAGTAGTAAGATAGCACAAACTTACTTCAATTCCAGGGGACAAAACAAAATTGGTAGTATTGTCACAACCCAAATATCAGCTCATTTGTAGGTGCAGTTGGGAAAGGTATTCCCTAGGTATTCCCTAGGTATTTTATTTCACTTTTTTTTTTTTTTTTTTTTTTTTTTTGTATTTTCCCAATGGTTAAATGGTTACATGCTTTAAATTACAATATTCATTAGACTTAGTCATCATTTCATCATTTTGTTTCAATAAACCTCTAGTACCACATGGATTTTGAAGATTTTGTTTGTTTGTTTTGTTTGTTTTGTTATGTTTTGTTTTGTTTTCCTTATTCTCCCTGAGAACTGATCAGAATGCCCAATTGGCATATCTTGTAGAGACATGGTCAGAATCGATTGGGTTTAGAAGATAAACTGCACAGAAGGAAAGAAAAGAGAGACTTCAGACAGTGTGTAATTTTACAAGATCTGTTATTTGTAAGTTGAACAGCCACCTTTTCATGTATTTCTTTCTTTATAATGACAGGAATTAAAAAGAAGGTAAGTACATTCACCAGTGTTCTTCTTCTTTAGGAAATATAAAGATGTATTAGAGGTTTAATGAAAACACCAGTGTCAGCCAAATAAATAAATACATAAATAGATAATAATAAAAGCCTGAGAGGAGAGTGAGAGGTTAGTTTTCTTTTTGCAAAATGAAAACCAAAATTCAACTCTGGCATGTCTTGCCCAAACTTTAAGCTCACTATATGTCTTTCTGCCAACCATTCTTCTTTTTGTGTTTCTTTCTTATCTTTTTCCCCTACTTGTCAGACTCATGACCAAGAGTATGTATTACACCTTGGGAAACAGCTTCAAATCCAAGCAGAGAAAATAAAATAAAATAAAATAAAATAAAATAAAATAAAAAGGTCAAATCAGAAATTCTTTGCCTCTACGTCTGGTTTCTTATCTGGTCATAGGCAGGTACTTTGTTCTTTAGGTAGTGTGGCTGATCCTAATAGTTGAGTCCTTTTCATTACAGATTTGAATATAACTGAATGAAAGAAGCTATAAAGGATAAGAGAAGAAAATCAAAAAGAGACTGAAACATATACAATCTGTACAGAAGCAAGTAGTTTTCTGTTATGTAATAATCATGTACATAGACATGATAAAAAAAAAAAAAAAAAAAAAGACTTTTGGTATCTTGTCAGTGAATAACTTTTATGTCTAACCCCTTCAGTACAGTGTGTTGGCAATGCAGAATGTTGCTTCTGTGGCTCCAAAGACACTTTAACACCTAATGGTTGATATCATGAGTGTTCCTTTCCAAAGACATTCCTCATATACAGTACAACAAAGAACAGTGTGTGCCCATGGGCTGAGCTTAACAAAGTGCATTGAGAAAGATGGCTTCCTGGGTAGAAAAGCACATCAATAACACAGTGGGAAGTGGCACCAACAGAAGGTAAACACGGGTCAGTCAGGGAAAGCTTAGTAGGTGGTGGGGCACAGATCTTCAAATACAATGAAGCGAATGACATCAGAGAGATTCATCTTTTTCTGTGGTTGAATTCTCTGTTACTAACTAAGGCATAACATCACACAGGACAACAAAGGCAAAGAATCAGCCAGTTTTTGGCTGCCTCACAGATGGCACTTAAATGGTGATTTCAGTGCTGCTGAGAGAAAGCCTGTAGCAATTACATTATATAAACCATTCAGCTCAGAGAAAAAAAAAAAAAAAAAAAAAAGTCATAAATGTTCTGGTTAAGTAAATATTATTCAGACATGTAAGCCACTAGGCTTACCCAGTTCTCTGTCATTATTTATTAGGTATATGTGAATGGTGTATAAGAATTTCAAATTCCCAAGCATAATTTCTCTGTCAAGGGCTGGTAAAAATAATAATAATAATAATAATAATAATAATAAATAGCTGTTCCATATATGTAGCTGCTTATATTTTATAGTTGAGCAGGAAACAGTTTGTTTCTTATTTTAGCTAGATTTAGCAAGAGATGAGTCTTCGTTATAAAACAGGCATCTCTTTTCCATGCTCTGTTAAAGTATATTCATCTCTAACCTTTTTTACCTCTAAACTTTTTCTTAATAGGGGAATTAAGGAATCAGGAAGAATTTAAATGCCACTGATATTAAGACAAGAAGATGATTTTTGCAAACTATTTTTATTATAGAGAGTGTTTATTTATGGAACCGTTCACAGATGTTAAATTCATTCTCCTGATTCTGACTAGCATTGTTTGCTTCATTTTTTAATTTTGTTCATAAGACTTAGAGAAGAGGTTTCTGTAGATGAAGCTTCTCATACTTTTAAACAAATTTATGATGTTTTTGTAAATGTTATGTATTCTTTATTGCAGTAGTCTCCAAGCTGCTTTGATTAAACAACCATATTAATAAAAGTTTTTGAGCATCCATCCCCAATGCATATGTACATATGTACATTTATCTTTTATTTCATTTATTTATAATTTATATGCATGCAATACTGTGCTAGTATATTATTATGTACATGATAAAACATACACAAATGTAGAAATTAAAGAAGAGAGATAGACATGAAATAAACTATTTCCAAATTTCTTAATTTCTTAATCTTATTTTATTTAATACTAGTACAAAAAATTATTTTCTTCCTGTACCCCAATGGATTTTGTTGCACACTGCCTGGGGTGCACACACCTCACTTTTTAATCACTTCTTTATTTGAACAGTTTGCTGTCTAATAATGATTAGGTCTACAAATCAAAAGCTCACTATAGAGGGAATAGCTTAGAACAAATAATGTAAAAACTTTTATTAATTAATTAATTTAATTAATTTTATCCATGCTGAGGTATTTTTTTCAATTTTTGAGGTTAAAGTTTAATGAAACTTTCTAGCAGAAAGTACTTGTCTTCCCAATTAGATTTTTCTATTACTTAGATCTATGTTAGATACCTGTTCATAAATATCCATAAGTACAAAAAATTAGGATTTTACAAAAATGTAAGAACAGTGTAGAAGAAGTGGAGAAGTTGATGCTGAAAATTTATGTAACTTAATTTTCCACTTTGTTATATTTCCAGTAAAGTAGTAAAAAGTGAAGTTGAAGTAGATTTCCAACCTAGATATTAAATCTGAAATTAGGCCAACCACATATGAAATCACAGCTTGTGCCACACCTTTACCTAGATAAGCAACATCTATTTACCAAGTGCCTTCCAAAAGAATTCAATAAATGAACTAATTTACTTGCTATAGATCAATAGATGACTGCAACCCATGACAGATAGTGGAGAACTGAATTATTTGAGCAAACGGATAGAAACCACTTCTTAGCTATCTTCATGGAGGCGGTTAGCCACTGGCCTTTGCCAAATAAACAAAGTCCATGACTGAACATGTTTGAACAGAAGCTGTATTTTTCAAAAAAATCCTGTCCTCTTTTCAGCTGGCAGTTAATTTTCTTCATAGTAGCTACTATGGTTCTGTTTTGGATTTGTGATGAAAATAATGCTGATAACACACCAGTGTTTTAATTGTTGTGGAGCAGTGCTTACACAGAGTCAAGGACATTTGGGCTGTCAGAGAGGACTCTGGGGGAAGCTGAGAGGGAACACAACAAGAAGAGCTGACCCAAACTAAATAATAGGGTATTCCATGCCATATGGTGGTGTCATGAAGAAACATTAGGGAAGTAGGGAAGTTGGCTGGGGGTCAGCCATTGCTCAGGGATTTTCTGAGTATCGGTTGACTAGGGGTGAGCAATTGCATTGTGTACCACATGATGTTATTTTCTTCTCTCTCTCTTTCTCTCTCTCTCTCTCCTTTTTTTTTTTTTTTTTTTTTTTTCCTCTTTGTTTTTAAACTGTCCTTGTCTCAGCCAATGAGTTCTCACACTTTTATTTTTTTCAGTTCTCTTACCCATCCCACTGGGAGTGGGGAGTGGACAAATGGCTTTGTGCTGCTTGGACAAATGGCTTTGTGCTGCTTAGCTGCCTGGTGGGTTAAACCACATTATCTTTAGAAAAAGAGAATACAGTCATATTGTCTTTTGCATTTATTATGTGTATCATGTGTATCATGTATCATGTGTGACTATTTTTGAACAAACAAGGCAAAACACTCGGTACATAGTGGGTGCAGTGAGGAATTACTGTAAACAAAACTTGCTGAATCTGTAGGCTCCTGAGAACTGAGAGTTTTGTAGTTAACAATCTGTTAAGGTGGATGTGCTAATTTGCTATCCTCTGAAAAGATTTTATTACACTGATTATTCTTTTTTCATATTAAATATATATTGTTATATATATTAAAATCTAGAAGAGATGAAAATTTAACACCTAATAGGAAGTTCTGAATTAGGAAATCTAAATTATTTGTATAATCAGTTGGGCTTTCCTGGAGTTACTTGGAGCACCTAAGTGCTCTGAGTCAGTCTTTGGAGTTCCCATCAAATAAATAAAAAACACCTACTCTGATATTTCACATTTCACATTACTACTCTGACATTTCACTATTTCACATTACTCTCTATTATTATTATTATTATTATTATTATTATTATTATTATTATTATTATTGTTATTTTTGGCAACGGTGAGCATCTTTACACAACCACTGATGTCTTAGTTCTAAAGAGTAGGTTACCTTGAATATTGCATGATTCATGATTGTTGGAAAAAGCCAACCAAGGGTGAGGAGAATTTGGGTTTAAAAGCAAAATATATTGCTTAAGTAAAGTTAATGCATCCAAAATTATAACTTTCCCAATGAAATCTTGTTCTGAGTATTTCCTCTGAAAGCTTGATCAAAATTCCTTTGCCAGTAGTTGTATTGCCATGCCTTCAAATCCAAAGCATGATTCATAAGTGACTGTTTTGTACATAAAGAAAATTTTATTTATTTATTTATTTATTTTAGTTGGCGATTCAGATTCATTTCAGAAAAGTGAGCCAAAAGTAGCATTTTTTTTTTTTGCATCTTAAAAGTAATGAATCCTACAAAATTCAAGAAAAGAGGAAAACCTTTTATCTAAAGCAGATTCAGTAGTATGATAACTGATGACTATTCAAAAATATGTCTGTAATTTTTACTTGAACTGTCTATTGCAACAACATGTAGAATGTTGATTTAGCAAGTACATAGAATGGGGATATGGAATTACCATCTTTATGAGACTGTACATGAACTGCACAACAAAAAAGGTCAAAGCTACAGCTTGTTCCATTCATCAGTACAAAGATATACTCCCGTTGCTGTCACTTGAAGCACTCTTCTCCACCTGTGGATTTATTTTATCTATGTGTTTAATCTAGTCATTATCAGTGTACAAACTGTGGAATGGAGAATATTTCTTTGTTAATAGCAAATCTTAATGCAGAGATGAAAACTGAATGGGGCCATCATTTTTTCTTGTGATCTAAACAAACAAACAAACAAAAGAAACAAACTTTTTTATTTTTATTTTTTTTTCAGCTATAAATTTCAATAGACATAATCTGTTCATATAGGCATATATATTTTAGCATCTAATGATATAAGACTGGGAACTATATTACTGGGAACCCAACTGGATCTCCTGTTCCCATGCTGAAGTGTTGCCAATGTTACTATCATGTTTCCACATTTCTGTCCTCAGAGAAGCAAGTGGCATCAATGGCGTGGGTGGGCAATAGGAAAAGCCCAGCCAAAGCAGCAAAGTCTTTTCTGTGGCTGTGGATACACCAGACTTGAAGAACCCTGTGGCTGAACCACAACTGCTCTCTCACTCCCCCTCCTCAAAGAGGAATGAGGAGAAAATATGATGAAAAGGGCTCAAAGGCTGACATAAGGACAAGGATATCACGCAGTAATTATTGTGACGGGCAAAACAGACTCAGCGTAGGGAGATAGTAGTAAGATTTATTGCCTATTACTAACAAGATAGAGAAGTGAGAAACAAAGGAAAGAGACCAAAAGCACCTTCCCCTCTTCCACCTCCTCCCAATGAGAGGCGCAGGGGAATGGGGGAATGGGGGTTATGGTCAGTCTATAGTGCTTCTTCTCCACATGCTCCTTCTTAGTCACTCTTGTCCCCTGTGCTGTGGGGTCCGTCGCACAGGATGTAGTCACAGAATCACAGAAACAGAGAACTGTAGGGGTTGGAAGGGACATCGAAAGATCATTGGGTCCACCCCACCTGCCAAAGCAGGTTCCTCAGAGCAGGCTGCCCAGGTAGGCATCCAGACAGGCCTTGAATATCTCCAGAGGAGACTCCACAACCTCCCTAGGCTGCCTGTTCCAGTGCTCCGTCACTCTCACCATGAAGAAGTTCTTTCTCATGTTGGTGCACGACTTCCTGTGATCTATCCTTGCTGAACTGATCTGGCGTGGGATTCCCACAGGCAGAAGCTCTTCAAGAACTGCTCCAGATATGGGTCCGTACTGTGGAGTCTATCCCTTAGGAGCAAACTACTCCAACCTGAATCCCCCATGGCAGCATCTTCTGCCAGGTCACCTGCTCCTGCGTGATCTCCTCTCCACAGGCTACAGGTCTGGCCCGGAATATGCTCCAGCAGGGGTCTTCCTAGGTAAGAGGGGGGACGGGGATGAAACAAAGCTTGTTGGAGGTGTGCCAGGGGGAACAATGGCAAGGCTGGGGGAGAAGGCTAAGACTCAACTGAAGTACATCTACACTAATGCACACAGCATGGGCAACAAGAAGGAGGAGCTGTGCAGTAGGCAGGCTATGACTTGGTTGCCATCACAGAAACGTGGTGGGACCACTCTCATGACTGGAGTGCTGCAATATCTGGCTATAGGCTCTTCAGAAGGGACAGGCAGCATGGAAGGGGTGGTGGAGTGGCTTTCTATATTAGAGAGTGTTTTGATGTCGTCGAACTTAAGGCTGGGAATGATAAGGTTGAGTCGCTATGGGTTAGGATCAGCAGAAAGGCCAACAAGGGAAGCATCCTGGTGGGGGTCTGTTATAGACCGCCAAACCAGGATGAGGGGACGGATGAGGAGTTCTACAGGCAGCTGGCAGAAGTTGAAAAATCATCAGCGCTTGTTCTTGTGGGGGACTTTAACTTCCCAGACATATCCTGGAAACACAACACAGCCCAGAGAAAGCAGTCTAGAAGGTTTCTGGAGAGCGTGGAAGATAGCTTCCTGACGCAACTGGTTGGCAAGCCTACCAAGGGAGGTGCCCTGCTAGACCTTCTCTTCACTAACAGAGAAGGACTGGTGGGAGATGTGGTGGCTGGGGGCTGTCTCGGGCAGAGTGACCATGAAATGGAAGAGTTCTCTATGCTTGGCAAAGTCAGGAAGGGGACCAGTAAGACCGCTGTCTTGGACTTCTGGAGGGCTGACTTTGAGCTGTTCAAGACACTGGTTGGCAGAGTCCCTTGGGAGGCAGTTCTGAAGGGCAGAGGAGCCCAGGAAGACTGGATGCTCTTCAAGAAAGAAATCTTAATGGCACAGGAGCGGTCTGTCCCCACGTGCCCAAAGATGAGCTGGCGTGGAAGAAGACAGGCCTGGCTGAGCAGAGAGCTACGGCTCAAGCTTAGCAGAAAAAAGAGGGTTTATAATCTTTGGAGAAGAGGGCGGGACACTCAGGGGGACTATAAAGTTGTTATGAGGTGGTGCAGGGACAAAATTAGAAAGGCCAAAGCTCATCTGGAGCTCAATCTGGCTACTGCTGTTAAAGAAAACACAAAAAAAATTTATAAGTATATCAGTACAAAAAAGGAGGACTAAGGAGAATCTTCACCCTTTACTGGATGTGGGGGGAAACCTAGTTACCAGAGATGAGGAAAAAGCTGAGGTGCTTAACGCCTTCTTTGCCTCAGTCTACAGCAGCAAAACCAGTTGTTCTCTGGATGCCCAGTACCCTGAGCTGGTGGAAGGGGATGAAGAGCAGAATGTGGCCCCCACAATCCACGAGGAAATGGTTGGCGACCTGCTACAGCATTTGGATGTACGCAAGTCGATGGGGCTGGATGGGATCCACCCGAGGGTACTGAGAGAACTGGTGGAAGAGCTGGCCAAGCTGCTTTCCACCACTTATAGGCAGTCCTGGCTGTCGGGGGAGGTCCTACTTGACTGGCGGCTAGCAAACGTGACACCCATCTACAAGAAGGGCCAGAGGGTGGACCCAGGGAACTATAGGCCTGTTAGTTTGACCTCAGTGCCAGGGAAGCTCATGGAGCAGATTATCTTGGGTGTCATCATGCAGCAGTTGCAGGGCAAGCAGGCGATCAGGCCTAGTCAGCATGGGTTTACGAAGGGCAGGTCTTGCTTGACGAACCTGATCTCCTTCTATGACAAGGTGACACGCTTAGTGGATGAGGGAAAGGCTGTGGACGTGGTCTACCTTGACTTCAGCAAGGCTTTTCACACCATTCCCCACAGCATTCTCCTCAGGAAACTGGCTGCTCATGGCTTGGACTGGCGTACACTTCGTTGGGTTAAGAGCTGGCTGGATGGCTGGGCCCAGAGAGTTGTGGTGAATGGAGTTAAATCCAGTTGGAGGCTGGTCACTAGTGGAGTCCCTCAGGGCTCAGGGGGGACTCTTTAACATCTTCATCGATGATCTGGATGAGGGGATTGAGTGCACCCTCAGTAAGTTTGCAGATGAAACCAAGCTAGGTGCGTGTGTCAATCTGCTCGAGGGTAGTAGGGCTCTGCAGGATGACTTGGATAGGCTGGATTGATGGGCCAAGGCCAACTGTGTGAAGTTCCACAAGGCCAAGTGCCGGGTCCTGCACCTGGGGCACAACAACCCCAAACAGAGATACAGGCTGGGAGATGTGTGGTTAGGAAGCTGCCTGGCAGAGAAGGACCTGGGAGTATTGGTTGATAGTCAGGTGAATATGAGCCAGCAGTGTGCTCAGGTGGCCAAGAAGGCCAGCAGCATCCTGGCTTGCATTAGAAACAGCGTGGCCAGCAGGTCCAGGGAAGTGATTGTCCCCCTGTACTCGGCCCTGGTGAGGCCGCACCTCGAGTACTGTGTTCAGTTTTGGGCCCCTCACAACAAGAAGGACATGGAAGTGCTTGAGTGAGTCCAGAGAAGGGCTACGAAGCTGGTGAAGAGTCTGGAGAACAAGTCTTATGAGGAGCAGCTGAGGGAGCTGGGACTATTTAGCCTGGAGAAGAGGAGGCTCAGGGGTGACCTTATCGCACTCTACAGGTACCTGAAAGGAGGCTGTAACGAGGTGGGGGTTGGTCTATTCTCCCATGTGCCTGGTGACAGGACGAGGGGGAATGGGCTAAAGTTGCACCAGGGGAGGTTTAGGTTTGATATTAGGAAGAACTTCTTTACTGAACGGGTTGTTAGTCACTGGAACGGGCTGCCCAGGGAAGTGGTTGAGTCACCATCCCTGGAGGTCTTTAAAAGACATTTAGATGTAGAGCTTAGGGATATGGTTTAGTGGAAGATTTGTTAGCATTAGGTCAGAGGTTGGACTAGGTGATCTTGGAGGTCTCTTCCAACCTAGACTATTCTGTGATTCTGTGATTCTGTGATTCCATAGGCCGCAGCCTTCATTGGTGCAGGTCCACCTGCTCCATCGTGGTCTCCTCCATGGGCTGCAGCGTGGAACCCTGCTCCACCGTGGTACTCCATGGGCTGTAGGGGGACAGCCTGCTTCACCTTGGTCCTCACCACAGACCGCAGGGGACTTCTACTCCAGCTCCTGGAGCACCTCTCCCCCTCCTTCTTCACTGACCTTGGTGCCTGCAAGGCTGTTCTTCACTCCTCTCACTCTCCCAGCTGCTGTGTGGCACAGTGTTTTTTTTTTCCCTGTCTTAAATATGCTCTTATAGAGGCGCAAAGCAACATCACTTAATGGCTCAGCTCTGGTCAGCAGTGGGGCCCTTACCAAACATGGGGCAGCTTCTAGATCCTTCTCACAGGAGCCACCCCTATGGCCCTGCTACCAAAACCTTGCCACATAAACCTGCTACGGGATTAACTAACAACTCTGCCCAATCCAAAAATAGGACATATTTAGGAAAAAGATATTAATTATTTTCTTTAACTTAGGGAGAACAGAAGTGGAAAAAAAGGAATCTAGACAAATATACACCACTTTGAGAAAAACAGTTTTTTTTTTCTTTTTTCTTTTTTTTTTTTTTTTCCCTAGGAATTTGTTCATAATGAGATTGCTGAGATTGCTTATGTACTTTCCAAAGAAACTATTTTTAGTTATGTATTTCGGTTGAGATAAACCATTGGAGAAAAGTGGAGTTAAAGACAACAAATAGCATTTTCTAGTGTTATTTGTTCTATTGTTTTGTTACTAGGCTTTCATCTTAACTTGTGAGAACAGGTAGCAAAGTCTGATAATGACAGAAAATTGTTGAGAATAGATGAATCTAAACTTGTCTGCAAATAGTTGCATAAGAATTACATGGTACTGAATGAAAGAGGTGATCAAATGAACAGGTAACAAAACTGGATGAAATTACTAACATATGAAGAAATTAAGAAAAATAATACTAACTATACACACAACAGGAGATTCAAAATTACTTCTAATTACAAATCAGAAAGGAGGACTGTGAGGTGCTGCAAATTTCTGAAAATGTCAACGGAGTTCAGAAAAAAAAAAATATTTGTCGAAACATATGCAGAGGAATAGCAAGTATGGTTAGCTTCTTTAGGAAAGAATAAATAGATTAAGAATGTTTGTTTGGACAAAGACATCTGAGAAAATAAAGCGATACCTTTAATGTCTGCTTTTCAAAAATAATAATAAAAAAAGGATACCAAACATTTTTCATCTAGTACATAATCAAATTCTGGGACTCGTTACCACTGATGCTACAAGGGATGTAAAACATAAGTAGGTGGAGGTAGTTCAAGATGAGCAGATAGATCCACTAATCTATCCATTCAGTATTACCATCCATATGCAGTCTCCAGTACAATATTGTAAATTGCTGGTTGTCAGAGGCTGAATTTTGTCAGGGGAAGGGTAATCCTGTTTTTTCTCTCTCTCTTTCTTTCCGTCCCATTGGTTTTGTGATTCTTTCCTTAGATATAAGTTATTGGCCATTTATATCAGATATGTGTATATCTGAGATTTCTCTGCATTTTATTTTTGATTTCTTAACATTTGCAATACTAAAAAAACTGTTGCTAGTTTACTATCACTAATAAGTGTTGTACAAGAATTTGAAGATCTTGCTGGATGAGACACAATTGGTACAGATGTGTTTTACTAGTACTTAATATCATGTATGTCTTCATTTGCCTTGAATGAAATCAGCTAAATATAAGTAAAATATGTTTTCTCTAAGCCACTTCATCCATAACTGTCTCTGCTATACTTAGAAAAAAAAAACACTTTAGATTAAATCTCAATTTCTGCTATGTTTTATTCAAACATTTCTGCTCAGACTGGTTTCATAATTATCTTAATGTATAAATGTATGTATGATTGTATATGAATAGGTGGGTATGTTTGTCGATGATGATATAAGGTAGTTGACGAAATGAGAAATTGCTTACTACTTTTTTATTATTTAAAAAATATAAAAATGCCATATTTTCCTTCTTACCCATCAGGAAGTGAGCAAGCAATTAATGTGCTAGTGTCCAGGACATGAAGACAATTCCAATCTTCTGACTTCTAATTACTCTGCAATTTTGCTTCCAGATAGTTATAAGTAATTGATCAGTTTCTTTACTGCTTTATAGATTAAGTATTTCACAAATGCTGTACCCTTATGCCCAGTTTTCAACATATCCTAAGGAATTTTCAAGGAAATAGAAAAATATCAAGCAATTTGTAAAATCATAGAATGTTTTGTGTAAGAAGGGACCCTTAAGAATCATTTAGTTCCAACCCCACTGCCATGGGCAGGGACATCTCTACTAGATCAGTTTGGTGTCATCAGCAAACTTGCTGAGTATACACTCAATCCCACTGTCCATTTCACAAAAAAAAAAAAAAAAAAAAAAAAAAAAAAGTTAAACAGCACCAGTACCAACACCTGAGGAACTCCACTTGTTACTGATCTCCACTCGGATATTGAGACATTAACTGCAACTTCTGCAACTTTTGAAGTGCAAACAGAAATTAAAAGTTTATTTCTGGTTAAGTGTGACCAGAAATAAAGAAATTCCTCACTTATCAAGTGGTCCATCCATTAAATACATTTTGATCCAATGTAGAGACAAGGATATCATGGGAGACAGTGTCAAATGCTTTGCATGAGTCCAGGTGTTAAGTACTATCCACCAACACTGTAACTCCATCATAAAAGTCCACTAGATTTTTCAGACATGATCTGTCCTTAGTGAAGCTCTGTTGGCTGTCACCAATCACCACCTTATTTTCTTGTACCTCAGTATAGTTTCCAGGAGAAACTGTTTCATGATCTTGCCAGGTACAGAGGCGAGGCCAACTGGCCTGTAGAAGTCAGACTGACTGGAATATTCATTACATTGTTGTTGTGGTTTAACCTGGCCAGCAGCTAAGCACCAAACAGCTGTTCGTTCACCCTTGCCCCTCCCTCTCTGGGATGGGGAAGAGAAACAGGAAAGTCAAGTCTGTAAGTTGAGATAAAGACAGATTATTAAGACAGAAAAATAATAATTAATAATAGCACTAGTAATAATAATGTGTATGAAACAAGTGATGCACAATGCAACTGCTCACCACCCGCTGACCGATGCACAGCCTATCCCTGAGCAGCTGCTCCCACCCCCCCACCCCCAATCCCAGCTAGCCACCCCTATATATTGTTTAGCATGATGTCAGATGGTATGGAATACACCTTTGGACAGTTTGGGTCAGCTGTCCTGGCTCTGTCCCCTCACAGCTCCTGCTGCACCCCTAGCCTGCCAGCTGGCAGGACAGAGCGACAAGCTGTAAAGTCCTTGGCTTGGTGTAAGTACTGCTCTGCAACAATTAAAACATCAGCATGTTATCAACACTCTTCTCATCCTAATCCAAAACATAGCACCCTACCACCTCCTAGGAGGAAAATTAACTCTATTCTAGCTGAAACTAGGACAACTGTTTTCCAGGTTAGACTTTCTGATAGTTGTAGTTTCTTTAGTATTTAAAACAAACAAAGAAACAAATGCAAAGAAACAAATATAAACAAACAAAAACAAACAACAATAAAAAATATTCTCCTCAGAAAACTCCTTGTGAAAAGATGTCATACAGAAATGAACATATTCTGTGGGTTCTAAGGGATCAGCATAGCCCATCACAGTTCTACTCTGGAGTAAGAAGCATAGTTTGGCTTTAATATTTGCTATTAACTTTTCAAATTCAGTGTTTGAGAAATATCCAAAATAGAGTTTTATCTTCTTGTGTTCTGTGTACTTGCCTCTGAGATTTTTAACATCCCAGAAGCATTACTCCCTTAAATAGTTCTTTAAAATTCTCAATAATAATCTTCTGTTTAGTCTTCAAAATGCCAATGCACTATTATTGTATTTTTTCAGAAATTACTTTCTTTTCAAAGTGATATTTCTGGAACTCCTACAGTATTTTATTGTAGTAGATTGGATGTTAACTTTAAAGAAAGGGGAAGCACCCTTTAGACATATAACATTTCACTAAAAAGTGAAACACTACAATATCTTTTTCAAATAAATAAATAAATAAATAAATAAGTTCATTTTCTGTACTTCCAAACTAAAACCATATCATTTTCTTCCTCTATAAAATTATGCTTACTACTCTTGGCATTTATAATCCTGAAGAAAATATGATTCTCAGAAATATTGTAGAGTAGCTAGTGATTCTGGAAAAAGTAAAACATCAGCAGAACTTTCAACTTAATATATATTGGCACCTCATGACATTTTAGTCATCACTGCTTATTCAAGGAGGTAAAGAGATTTTGGAAGACTTTAACAGAAATCAGTCTGGGGGTGGATTTATAAACACAGTACACTATAACTGTCTAACAAAAATATATAAATGATATTCTATTTGTCTTCAAAGCTGTTCCAAGAAACAATAAAGGAACAATTCTTTCTGGGCATGGTCAGTTTAAATTTGATGAATTCACAGAGCTCATCAAGTTGCCAAATGACATTGAGAATGAACAGACCTCCCCCCATCCTACTCCTCCTTTCCTTTCTTCATTCCTTAACATATTGGACCTTTTCCATCAGTCAATTACACTACAGAACATTGTTGTCATTGGCAATGCTCTCAAGGGAAGGATTAAACATTTTGGGTTCAGAAGCACTTTGAACAGTAAAAATACTTCCATGAAGTACTGAGTCTTTCAATATTTAGAGTGTCTAGAGGCCACTGATGACAGAACTCAATAATTTCATTTGCTAGTAAGTGGACTCTGGATAGACAACTGTTACATCATCAGTTTGGATTTCTTTCCACATATGAAATAGTTCTGTCTTCTCTGTATAGGCTAAGTTTTTCTAATGTGCCATTTTTGACTTTGTATGCTTTTCCACATATTCTTTGCCATGGAGCTGAAGATATCAGCTGGAATGAAGAAGTAGTATTAACAATTTTTACTAGGTATAGAATTATTACGTAGTAAATCAAAATACATTTTAATTAGGGGAGATATTTTACCAAAATACTTTCAGTTGGATAAAATCTGAATATTTGTATGATGTTTATTTTTCAAATTCCTTTTTCCTGGAACAAAGACAAATTGTATCTGTTCATTTTAATCTATTCTGTAAGTAACCCCTTCTGACTGTTTTCACACAAGTAGACCAATAAAATAAAATAAAATAAAATAAAATAAAATAAAATAAAATAATTCCATTGAAAACACACTTAGATTTCAGACTCTAGCAGATTTTGCCAGAGTTTTGTATTTTTAAGGCTCTAAGAAATTATAAACAGCTCCATGTAATATTATTAGAAATTACATTTAAGAGTTACATTTCCACAGACATTATCACACAAATGGTTTTATGCAGTGTATTATTCATGCATATTACAACAGCATTTTCCAGAATTCCTATTCACTCTGTGATTCACCTTGAATTCAAAACAATATTTTGGGTCTGGCCATCCAGTCATTTTTTATTTATTTATTTATTTATTTATTTATTTAAACCAGTGATCAGTATATCCATCCAAACCATGAGCAGCCAGTTTCTCCAGGAGAATGTTGTGGGAAACAGTATCAAATGTTTTGCTAAGGTCCAAGTAAGCAACATCCACATCCTTTGCTTTATCCACTAAGTAGGTTGTCTTACTGTCAAAGGCAATCAAGTTAGTTAAACAAGTCTTGCGTAGGTCTGATCACCTGGTACTTTTTATGTGCATGACCTCTGATGGTACTCAAGATTATCTATCTGCTCCGTGACCCTCTGTGACCAAAGTGAGACTGGCAGGAGGATAGAGAGGCCCTGCAGAGAGACCTGGACAGGTTAAATCAATGGGCAGAGGGCAATGGGATGAGGTTCAACATGGCTAAGTGCTGGGTCCTGCACTTTGATAACAACAACCCCATGCAAGCCTACAGGCTTAAGGCAGAGTGGCTCAAAAGCTGTGCAGAGAAAAGGGATCTGGGGGTGCTGACTGATGCTCACCTGAACATGAGCCAGCAGTGTGCCCAGGTGACCAAGAAGGCCAATGGCATCCTGGCTTTTATCAGGAATAGTGTAGCCAGCAGGACCAGGGAGGTAATTGTCCCCTTGTATTCTGCTTTGGTGAGGCTGCACTTCAAGTACTGTGTTCAGTTTTGGGCCCGTCACTACAAGAAGCACACTGAGGCCCTGGAATGTGTCCAGAGAAGGGCTATGAAGCTGGTGAAGGGCCTGGAACATATGTCCTATGAGGAGTGGTTGAGGGAACTGAAGTTATTTAGTCTGGAGAAGAGGAGGCTCAGGGCAGACCTTATTGCTCTCTACAACAACCTGAAATGAAGTTGTGGGGAGCTGGGTGTTAGCCTCTTCTCACAGATAAGTAGTGATAAAACTAGAGGGAATGGCCTCAAGTTGCCCCATGGGAAGTTTAGGTTATAAATGAGGAGACATTTCTTCTCAGGAAGAGTGGGCAGGCATTGGAATGGGTTGCCCAGGGAAGTGGTGGCATCACCATCTGTGGGAGTGTGGCCATGGGGGTTGACAAGCCCCATGGTTGGTGATAACATTGGACTCTTAACGATGAGGCCATAGGAATATAAAGAGTTTAGAAGGAACAAAGATGGGTGATTCAGGAGATGCCTTGCTGTCTTGGACTGCTGATTCTCCAGCCATTAAGGCATAGAAGTTGCTGGGTGTTTGTTGTTTCTGGGCAAAGTTGTTGACCAATGAATAGTTAGTGAAAAAGTACTGTTGTGTGGTGAATGGTATAAGAAGGTAGCCTGTCCTCAATAAGAGAGATGAAGTTATGCCCTCAGTAAGAGAAAGTTGAAGTTATGTCATCAGTAAAGAAGTAGCAGTTAGTGATCCTAAAAGAAGCCTGGTGCCCACGTGGTCATTACGCCACAACCATCCTTGGGGTTGTTCGAGGAAAGGTTGGACCTGGTGTGTAGGGATGTGGTTTAGTGGGTGACATTGGTAGTAGGGTAATTGTTGGACCAGATAATCTTTATGGTCTCTTCCAACCTTAGTGATTCTATGATTCTATGACTGTATTCCCTGGATACTCGTTTCTGCCCTTCTTGTAGGTGTGCTTCATATTTGATAACTCCAGTCAGCTGTTACCTCTCTGGTTAACCATGACTGCTAGTGAACTATTGAAAGAGGCTTGGCAAGCACTTCCACCAGCTCCTTCAGTACCTTTAGGCAGAGCCCATCCAGCCCCATAGATTTGTGTTCAAGTGGTATAGTATCTTGCTAATCATTTCCCCTTGGGTTATAAGGGCTTCATTCTGCTCCCTGTCTCTGTCTTCCAGTTCAGCAGGCTGGGTACCCAAAAAGCAATTAGTTTTACTTACTAAAGACTGAAGCAAAGAAGTCACTAAGTACCTCAGACTTGTCTTAGTGTCTTGTCACTCTTTCACTCCACATCCAACAAAGGATGGAGATTCTCTCTAGTCTTCTGTTTGTTGTTTATGTATTTATATATATATAAAAAAAAAAACATTTCTTATTGTCTTTCGCTATAGTAGACACGTTAAGCTCTAGCTGGGCTTTGGCCCTTCTAATATTGCCCCTTCATAAACTCACAACATTTTATAGTCCTCCTGAGTTCTCTGCCCCTTCTTACAAAGACCATAAACTCTATTTTTCTTCCTGAGTTCCAGAAGAAACTCTCTGTTCAGCCAGTCTGGTCTTGATCTTCTTTCAATGCATGGGGATAGCCTGCTCCTATGCTTGCAAGATTTAATTCTTGAAGAATGTCCAGCCTTCCTGGACTCTGCCCTTTGCTCAGAGTTCCCAAGGAACTCTGTTCAACAGTTCCATAAAGAAGCCAAAATGTGCTCTTCGAAAATCAGAAGTAGCAGTTCTACTGAATTCCCTCCTTGCTTCCTCCAGGATTGAGATCTCTATCATTTTGTGTTTTTTATACCCAAGATGGCCTCCATCCAACACTTAATTCATGAGACCTTCCCTGATAAAAAACAACAGGTCAAGTGGGATGCCTTTCCTAGTCGGTTCCCTCAACACTTGTGTCAGGAAGATATCTTCCACACATTCTACAAATCTAGTCTGTTTCTTCTCTTTAGACTTAGCCCAAGGTGATTCATCATCTCCTTTTAGGAGTTTGATGTGGCAGCTTCTGTTAAAATTTCTCTTATATGAAAAAGGATGAAGAAGACAAGTGGAGTATGACTTTTGTGTATATATATTTTTTACCATATCTTAAAGACTTCTGTGAACTTTTGGCTTAAATAACCGAAAAGGACAAAGATTTAAACTTTTTTTTTTTTTTTTTTTTTTTCAACAGACCTGCTGGTATAGCTAAAAAAAAAAAAAAAAAAAAAAAAAAAAAAAAAAAAAAAAAAAAAAAAAAAAAAAAAGATTAAGTTTCTTGGCCACATAATTTAGGCCACATAATTTAGGGAATCAGATAAACAAAACAGACAATGGAACAACAGCAACAACAATAAAGAGGATATGACCTCCACCTAAAATACTTTTTTTTTTTTTTCTTTTCTTTTCTTTTCTTTTCTTTTCTTTTCTTTTCTTTTCTTTTCTTTTCTTTTCTTTTCTTTTCTTTTCTTTTCTTTTCTTTTCTTTTCTTTTCTTTTCTTTTCTTTTCTTTTCTTTTCCTAATAGCATTCCTGTGCTATTAAACTGAGCATGATGCCTTTTTAAACCATGTTGATCTGGAGACCTATATATAGTTGCATATACTGAAAACTGACAGAAAGGGAGGATTACAATGTAGCTTTTGTGAAGCTTACTTTTATGAAGATGGATTTCTTTACTTTTAATTTGTAAAGCAGTTTGATTCCACTCATTTAGTTTTAATTATTTTTTTATTCTACTATCGCCACTTAGTAAAATGTTCTTTCTTCCAATCCATTTTAGTATATAGCTGAAAAGATTGAGGGATCAAATTAATCCCTGAAGCAGATCTATTAATTTCAGCTGATGAACAAAACTGAAATACTTCCATACTCCAAGGTGTTATCAGTGGAAATGTATTGTGAAAGACATAGAAGAATAATATATTTGGAAGAAGAAACCCATGAAATTAATACATACTCTCACACACACATGGCCTTTTGAGTGCCCCTATATTCTTTAATTTTTGTCTACACTATGTGTCATTACTCTCTGGGATGAGTCGCATAGGTTGTACCTGTATTAATCATGTATCAGGATAGCATCATGGTCCATAAGCACTGAACCCTGAGCTTCTTTAATACCTAGTTCTTCCTTGCTTTTTGACTCAGTTTTGTCATGTGTCAACCTGACTCAATTTGGGCATGGTGTGAGAGAGAGTATGGTCAAGGATTGTCCACCAGAGGCTATGTGGGCAAAACTACCCCACTTTGAGAGGCGAAAAGACATAAGAGCTGTAAATTAGCTTTGTTATTTGCCTTCAGAATCAGAGAAAAGTCACCCTGGTCCATTTCGTTAATTAATGCACAGATAACCTTTTTGACCACTGAGAATCACACTAGGGAGAAACCTGGTTATCACTGGCAAAGGGTGATTTAGTACTGTCATGTTGTTAAATGAGCCTAATTTTAATTTTGAATGAAGTTATAAATTTACTCAATGAAATTGGATGCAGGGATCTCCACAAATATTTCTCCAAAGATAGATTTCTACCAGATAGATTGTCCCATAAGACCTGTTGCCAACTGTAAAGTTGGAAGAAGCTGACCCATAGTTATTTATTTGGCTTCCTGAGAGTCACTGTCCACTGTTAAAAAAAAAGTAAAAAAAGAAAAAAAAAAAAAAGAAAAAAGAAAAAAGAAAAAATTCTTAACAGATGATAGAATGCAATGTGCTCTCAGTCTGTTTGTAAGTGTATATGTCCTGGAAAAATGTAAATGACAGAACCACTGTTATAGTGAAGTAATTACTGTTTTCATAGAGAAAAGCAAATTTGAAACTCTGTAAAAAAGGCTACTATTATTTGTTTCCAAAGCACACTAAATTGTCTACTACGGTAACAGTCCTTGGGTACTAGAGAGAAACTTGGACTATGTGTTCTGTTTAAATATGAATTCCTTTTAACTCTCTACTACACTTAGATTCAGATTGCAATAGTGGATACTTGGCAGTAGGTTATGAGTTATATGAAAGGTGAATGTGGGCAGGAATATAGGTAGAATTAAGATTCTACTTCCTGACAAGCATAGCAGAGCTGGTTTCAATCAGTAAATCCTTATCTTCACTTCAAGGGACCTGAGAGAGCAAAAAGAGGAGTGTCTCAGAAAAGTACCACCTTCTTTCATTTGGTCTTCTTCCTAGATTGCTCAAGGACCTCAGCTAGGAAATTGAGTTTGGCTGTTTCAAAAAATATGACCTTTCGTGAAAGCCCTTTATTTTCTCTGTAACATTATAGTTATTTTGGCCATCTAATTATTGGTCCCAAGCTTACAGTTGTTTATCTAATGGTAAGTGGAAATGCAGATAAGTATTATTCTTCTGAACTCTTTTTCTATTGTACTAATGGAAATAAATGATGCCTCATAAATCTGTTCAGTGAATTGCAAAGCTTTATAAAAAATATTTTTTCACTGTGTATCAAAAATCTTTTCCTGTCACTGCTCTGTTATATTGTTATTTCTAATTTTTTGACATTGATCTGAAATATACATGTTCTTCTAATTTATTTATTTATTTATTTACTTTCCCAAGTCCTTCCATGAGGGGCATGCCTTCTGGGACAATTGTCATCCCTCTGGGACAATTATCATTAATGTACACAAACCATAGCTCCTCCAAACTGTCTTTACAATTAAAGTTCTGTGGAAATAAAACAAGCACTAGGAATGCTTTCATAATATATATATATTATCTTTTCATCTTAAACATTGTGAAACGTATTAATTCATATCCTATGTGCCTTCTTGAAGAAAGTATTGCAGTAGTATTACATTGATAGGAATAGCAACATTTTAATATAGATGGCTAAAGTTAGGTGCAACTACTGCTATGGAAATTCTGTAAAAAATTAACGAGATTTGACACAGAACAGTATAGCCATACTGCAGAAAATGGAACTATAGATATGATGTTTTCAGCAGGATCGTGGACAACATGGAGTTTTTACTTCTACCTCACCCCAACTAGAAAGCTGTCACATGGTTTTCCTGTGTCTGGATGAGTCAGACACAGATGAGAGCATGCTGGCTGAGTCTCAGACAATTCTGACTTAAATGATTATTGTGGGATGTTGAAAGCAACAGGAGGCTTTGGATGAAGTTATATCATCTCCTCTTCTTTGAATGTATGTGCCTGTTTTTTGTTCATAAAGTTCTCAACATGGGGATCTGATTAGATTTGCAGTTGCTCCTAGATGATCAAACAGTATCAATAGTACTAAGACTTCTTGCTCCACCTGCATCTGTTTAAGAGCTTGTGTGATTTCCTCTCAGAGCAGAGTCCTTCTCTGGTGACTTAGAATTTTATTACCTTTATGGAGGAGTAGAGTAAAATATAGGGCACCTTAAATTCATGCTGAGGATATACAAAACAGAATACAGCTGTCTGTTTTATAAAAATGAGCAATTTATTATAAGCAGAGTGATGCTTGTGTGCAGGGATATATATTGAAGTCTGTTTGGATCTTTGTGAAAATTTTGAGGTATATTTTGACTCCAAAAAAAAAAAAAAAAAAGTCCAGATAACCTGGTAACGATCTATGCAGGACATATTCTCTCTCACAGTTCCAAGGTCAACCAAATGAAAGACAAGAATAGTCTGGAGTTCAAGGCCTTGTCCCTAAATAATCTGACTTTTTTTCCTTTCAGTTTTCCAACAATAAGGATTGCAATATATATTATCCAACACTCTGTAAATACTCTGTATGTATGACAGTAAGTGAGTCACTTCTTTGGCTTGTTATATTGTTCATATTGATTTTTTTATTATTATTATTAACTGGTGGTACTTTATAAAACATACACATTAATTACTAATAGTGAATGCAGCAAAAGGTCATCTATTTAGGAATTCCATTTTCTCTTATCTCTGAGTAAAACTACGCTAAGTCTACACTCTATAAATATCTTTTTTTTTTTTTTTTTTTTTTAGTTCCTCTTGCCTGTGTTTAACTGTTATTTAGTATCGGAAAGTGTTATATGTTGTAATAGTTACACATTTGATATCAGAAGATGAATTTACCTTTGAGTCAAGGGAACAAGGGGATACAAAGGCAAATTTAGGACCATCAAGTGCTCCAAAACATCTGGAAATTGAACCAAATCCTGCCCCTAATATTGTGAATTTAAAAATATATAACCACAGGCTTAAGAAAAAAGATGAACTTTAAATAATTGTTTGGATTCTGAAATTTCCCTTATGTGATCTCCCTGAAAACCTGCATACAAAATAATGTTTCTTTTATACTTACTCTCTGGACTAATGCATTTTAATTAATTAATTATTCCTCTGTGGAATTCTTCACTGTGAGGGTGACTAAACATTGGAACAGGTTTCCTAGACAGGTTGTGGAATTTCCTCCTCTGGAGATATTCAAAACCTGTGATGTGATCTTGTACAACATGCTCTAGGTGACCCTGTTTGGCAGGGAGTTGGACCAGATGGTCTTCAGAGGTCCCTTCTAACCTCAACCACTCTGTGATTTTGTGATGCATTCACTTATGCTATACTGAGAACATTTAGAGTCATTTACATAACAATTTCTAATTATCTTCTTCCTGTGATGTCTGTCTAGCATAACTGCAGAGCAGAAATTAGTCATCTCCTTAAATCCAAGGAGATTTAAACACAATGGTTTAGTACTAATCATAATCATCACATCTTTACATCTAGTAGAATAGAAAAGTTTTCTTCTTTAACTTGTGGAATAGATATTCTTTCATATGGAAAAGGCCATTCTTAAATTATTTTAGGGAGCATAGGTTTCAAATAAACAGAAGCAACATTATCTACACACTTGAGCTAGCTCAGATGTGCAACCAGTTATCTGGCTACTGTGTTATTATGGATTCTTCCACACTAAATCAGAGTACCAAATACAGAATCTAGATCTTGATGATATCTAGTGAATTTGTGTCCTGCTTGGAATAGCCTGAGCTGTAAACCACTGAATGGATAAATGATGCGTAACTGCAGTTTCCTGCCTGTGACAGATGCAATAATGGCATGGGTATATTTTTCAGTAATTTAAGTGAAAACATTACCCATTCTTCTTATCCCAGAAGTCTTATCTTTTGGTCTGTGAATTCTGTGCTAAAAGTAGCATGCACTGTCTGACTTTAGACATAATATTTGTTACAGATATAACAAGAAGTATGGAAGTTACTCTATTTCTCTTCATTGTAATATTGATCTCATTAGTAATATTAAGATTATTGTCATTTTTAAGCTGCTTGTATTCAGGTAATGCTTAGGAATCCAAATAATGAAATTTGACCCTTGAGGTTTAAAGTAGAGCTAAAGTCTCTTGCACCAGTGCATTTTAGAGTCTAAGTACTGAATGGAGGATGAAAACAGAGAACTGCAAAGAAATCATGAGACAGACACTGCTGAGCATTATAGGCTATGTTTTGGTGCACCGATTGCCTAGGGGTTTTGGTTTCTTTTATGCATCATGGCCAATAATAGTTTTAGGAAGAGAATTGATGGTGTATTACAAAATAGCTCTAGGGGGCTTTTAAAGGAGATCCTCCCAGGCATGAAAGACAGTATGAGAGTAAGCCTGAAATTGCTTGCTGTAAATTTTACAGCAAGTGATGAAGGTAGGCAGGCTGGGGCTCATAGAAGGCAAAAGTGCTAGGTAGATAGTGTGAGGATTGGTCATTAGGGTACCTGTTAACAAAGAAAAATAGTGTATATTTGATGAGATGAGAGAGTGGAAGGACATAAAGGGAACTAGGAAAATATTCCTTGCAGTAGCATTCTGAATAAATTTGCGTAAGGCAAGATAATCTCTCTCAAGGCTGAAAAGTAAGACTTTCCAATAAGCAAGATATGAGATGATGAGGACCTAGGGCATGGACAGAGCTGCATGGACAGAGACGAGTATGGTATCTTTTAGCTATTATGCAGAATGAATCAACAAAAATTAGATGTGACTCAGCTATGAGGCTCTGGAGAGCAGACTGAGTCAAAGATGATGCCTAGGGTATGGGCCTTACTTTTATATTATATCTTAAACAGAAATATAGAACAGTGTAGAACCTGACATTTTTTTTTTTTTTTTTTTTTTAACATAAACATTACAGTGAACCAAAAATTTAGAGTAATAATGTAAGAGTATGTCAGTAGAAGACAAATGTCTTTTCCCGAATAGAAGTAAAATTTTCTGCAGAAATGGAGTAAGGGAAAACCTCCTAAAATTTCATTCTGCCCGAAGTAACATGTATAATTAGCTTCCACCATTTGTGACAATGGAGTTCTGAGACAATAGATAAAAGAGCATAAACAATGCAATGTCAAAAGTTGCTCTCAGTAATACAGGACCACATGGGAGAACTTTGCTTTCCAGCATGTTACCTTCCAGAAAGGTTTATTAACTTAGACACAGTGCCGAGAATATGCCTACCAAGCTGGGAAGCAGTTTACCTGTTCTCAAAAAACATTTCACCTGGGTTAATAAGTCTCCTAGACACTGAAGTACAAAACAACACTGTACATCTGAGCTTGCTTTTTATGGAGAGAGCTGGGAAGTGTCTATGCCACAGTGAGATCAGTATGCATTGGTTTACTGGAAAGCTGGTTGAAAACTGTCATCTGTGAGGATAAGACAATTCTAATTGCAGACTAAAATGAACAGTTAATTTTAGATATGAGCAAAATACATTTTTTTTTCCTTTTTTCTTTTTTTTTTTTTTTATTTCTCTTTTATTTTAATTAACTGTTAACAGTTCCTGTTAAACTTTAGTTTTATGTTATTTATATGTCTTATTACTCATAAATATGAGTAGGCCAGCTAACATTTGTTTTATGAATCCTCTTTCTCAGTGTGCAGAAATTATTAAAGATTTTTCATTTTTTTATTAAAAATAAAAAATAATAAAAAAAAAAATATCAGTTTGTGCAGCTGTTTTTCAGGCTAGGAAAATGTAAAGTTCTGTGTTGTTTGGGATTATGTCTCCCATTCTCCCCTATACTAAATAACCTTAATTAAATTAGGACAATAAAACGTCTGTGTAGAACTTTCATAGACATTTTATTTCTTTCCTTATTCACAGAACTTTTCGAAGGAGTGAATATTTAGCTGTAACTCTGAAAGGATAGCTCTATAGCACATACAGCTCATAGGCTGAAATGAGATTTTGAATCAATAAGGTAATTCCTAGCCATAGATACCATTCAATGCAAGTGATTTTGACTTTATTTTGACTTTATATATTATTTTTGGAAAAAAAAAAAAAAAAAAAAAAAAAAGGAAAAGAGAAAGGGGGAAAGGGGAAAAAAGGGAAAGGGGAAAAAGGGGAAAGGGAAAAGGGCGAAGGGGGAAGGAGAAAAGGGAAAAGAGAAGGGAGAAAGGGGAAAAACTGAAAGGGGAAAGGGGAAGGAAAAAAACAGTATGTGAAACCTATATGTTAGTTTGACTTGTTCCCTTTGATTGGTACAGTAGAGGTCTGTGTGTAGAGTGTGGTTCCAGATATACTTGTTCCTTGATTTGTTTTTCTATCAAATTATTTTCCCTACCACTCTGTGTTAGAAACTAGGTTATAAAGGCTGATATAAAAAAGGTCTATAATCATACAAAATAAAATTGTATGATTAATTAAAAAAATAGCAAATTAGTAATTAAAAATAAAAATTCTTACAGAAATATTAGGACCAGCATGTAGTGGTTTGCATTGTCTATTCACTGCTAATTCAAAAAATTCTCACAACATTGCTTGTACTTACTCCTGAAAATAATGAACACTTACATGGATTTTACACGTTGGCCTTCCCATGAGTGCTTTTAGCAAGCTCTACATTTTGAGCAGCATATATAGCTTTAATGGAGATTGAGGCAGTGTAAAGAGGAAAACTATGGAAAAAGGTTACAAGTTAAAAATAAATAAATAAATAAATAAATAAATAAATAATGTGATTAACTAGCTTGGCATTCACTACCACTTTGGAACAAGGTGAGAAAAAACTGTTTGCTGTGAAGTAGGTGCAGCATTTAGAACTATTTGCATTTGTTATATGCTATAAATATTTATCCACCTATGCTGCAAATTTGTAAATGTACATTTATCTACCTTCAATCTTCTGCAATTTTATCTTTTTACAATGAATACTACAATACATAATATCATTCATAATAATTGACTAGTATTTTAAATAAGCAATTAACTTTATTCTTGACTTCGAGTTGAGTTCATTTCCTTCAGCCTTTTGCATTCTTTTTTGCATTCTTTTTTTTTTTTTTTTTTTTTTTTACTAATGTAAGTCAATATTCTCTCAGAATAAACTCTTTACAAAGGATAACTTTTCATTTTCATATAGTATGGATAGAGAAATGAGTATGATGAATATAATTTACAAAAGTGATCATACTGGTAAAATAATAAGTTAAAAAATGAGGATATAAGCTAACAACAAGACTGTGATTTAAGCTACATGATTTAAATACAGTAACATTGAACTTCAAGCTGTGAGTAGGAGCTGTCATTTACTGCTGTAAAACTAAATGTGTAGTCTTAATTATTAATAGCCAGCATCCAAAGGTTGAAGAAACTGAGGCTGAAATTATGTATTTGACTAGTTTTGAATGGGAAAACTTAGGGAATAGTAAAATCTTCCGTTGTTGAGAGTGTTCATTACCTACCAGGCCCTGGTATTATTAAGAGTGTGGAACCTTCTAATTTTATCTGACTGAATTCTACAGACAAAAAATAATAATAGAAGGAGCAGCTAAAGCTGGTATTTCTTGTATCCTAAATGTGTTCCTTTAATCCAGTCTAGGTTCCCTCTTCCTGTTCTATCTGACCATTGAATAGTTACATATTCAGTATGCATTCTTATACACCCCACACAAATTATCTTTATAGGATACATGAACATTATTTTAATTATACTATCCCTCTTAGTGGACTTCTTTCCCACTGCTTGTAGTAGTGTTTTCCCTTATTCCTGTTGGACAAAGAAATTCTTTCTTCTTCGGAGTCCTGAAAAGAAATTATTTTTATGCTGTGTTGGATTGACCCTAGTGAGCATTTAAACACCACACAGTCATTCACTCTCTCCTTTCTGCCCCAGCGGGAACAAGGAAGAGAAAAATGCTTAGGAAAAGCAAAAATGAGAAAACTCATGGGTCAAGATGAAAATAATAAGTGAAGAAGAAAAAAGGAAAAACAAACACATTAAACCAACAATAAGCAAAACAAATTATACAAATGCACTCACCACCTCCCACAAGTAGACTGATGCCCAGCCAGTCTCCAACTGCTATACCCTTGCAGCTTTTGTTGCTGAGTATGATGCTATGTTGCTCAGTCAGTTGTTCCCTTTGGTCAGCTGGGGACAGTTACTCAGGTTGTGTCCAGTCCCAACTGCTTGTGTGATCCCAGCCTACTCACTGGGCAGGGGTACAGTTGGGAAAAAAAAAAAAAAAAAAAAAAAGAAAAAAAAAAAAGGGAGAGAGAAAAAGAGAGAAAGAGGGAGAAACTCTCCAATGCTATACAAGCAGTAGTATCAATACTACCTCAGTCACAAATCCAGAACATAGCACCAAGTGGACCTACATAAAGAAAATTAAATCCAGTCCCAGTATGACTATATTTATACACATAAATATATGTGTAGCTCTAACACATTTCTTTATTTTATAAAGTTCTTCCATGAATAGATTTTTGTATCTAAACTTAGCCTTATTATCTGAACAATAATGACACATTCTCATTGAGGTAATCATTGCAGATGTTTTCTGCCGTGGAGCAGGGGTTGGTGACATGCAGGGTTTTCCTTTTTCTCTTCATCAGTGCCTCTCAGTCAGGCCGATGAGGGAGCTGCCAGGACCTGGCAACCCTCAAGAGGGCATCTGAGGTGTCTTGGTAAGAACCAGGAGCACCCCTCCTCTGTTGTGCAGACAGCTGTCCTAGTTTCAGCTAGAATAGAGTTAATTTTCCTCCTAGGAGGTGGTAGGGTGCTATGTTTTGGATTAGGATGAGAAGAGTGTTGATAACATGCTGATGTTTTAATTGTTGCAGAGCAGTACTTACACCAAGCCAAGGACTTTACAGCTTGTCGCTCTGTCCTGCCAGCTGGCAGGCTAGGGGTGCAGCAGGAGCTGTGAGGGGACAGAGCCAGGACAGCTGACCCAAACTGTCCAAAGGTGTATTCCATACCATTTGACATCATGCTAAACAATATATAGGGGTGGCTAGATGGGGTGGGGGGGTGGGAGCAGCTGCTCAGGGATAGGCTGGGCATCGGTCAGCGGGTGGTGAGCAGTTGCATTGTGCATCACTTGTTTCGTACACATTATTATTATTATTATTATTATTATTATTATTATCTTTATCTTAACCCACAGGATTCATTTTCCTGTTTCTCTCTCCCATCCCAGAGAGGGAGGGGTGAGGGTGAACGAATGGCTGCGTGGTGCTTAGCTGCCAGCTAAGTTAAACCACAACAGTCCTTTTGGCACCCAACGTGGGGCACGAAGGGTTGAGATAATGACAGATCTGACCAGAATGTGTTAAACTAAAATTGGTATAAGCATTATTTAAATAATATATATATAATATATATAATATATATATAATATAAAGGACTGTAGTGAACAATTTCTCACCACCCGCTGACTGATGCCCAGCCTATTCCCAAGCAGCCACCCCCCCCCACTCTGACTATCCACCCCTATATATTGTTTAGCATGACATCGGATGGTATGGAATACCTCTTTGGCCAGTTTGACCAGCCTTTGACACAGTCTCCCACAGTCTCCCCCTGGAGTAGCTGGTAACCCATGGCTTGGACAAGTACACTCTTTGCTGGGTTAAAAACTGTCTGGATGGCCAGGCTCAGAGGGTAGTGGTGAACAGAGATAAATCCAGCTGGTGACTGGTAACAAGTGGTATTCCCAATGGGTCTGTGCTGGGGTCCATCCTCTTTAATGTCTTTATTGATGAATTAGATGAGGGAACTGAGTGCACCCTCAGTAAGTTTGGAGATGACACCAAGTTGAGGGGAAGTATTGATCTGCCAAAGGGGAGGAAGGCCCTGCATAGGGACCTGGACAGGTTGAATCAACGGACAAAGGCCAATGGGATGAAGTTCAACATGGCTAAGTGTTGGGTCCTGCACTTTGGTCACAACAGCCCCATGCAACACTATAAGCTTGGGGCAGAGTGTCTGGAAAATTCTTCAGAGTAGAAAGGTCTGGGGATTTTGGCCAGTGCTTTCCTGAACATGAGCCAACAGTGTGTCCAGGTGACCAAGAATGTCAATGGCATCCTGTCTTTTATCAGGAATAGTGTAGCCAGCAGGACCAGGGAGGTGATCTTCCCCCTGTACTCTGGTGAGGATGAACCTTGAGTACCATATTTAGTTTTGGGCACCTCACTACAAGACATCGAGGCCCTGGAGTTTGTCCAGAGAAGGGCTACAAAGCTGGTGAAGGGCCTGGAACACAAGTCTTATGAGAGGTGGTTGAGGGAAGTGAGGTTGTTTAGTTGAGAAGAGGCTCAGGGGAGACCTTATTGCTCTCTACAACAACCTGAAATGAAGTTGTGGGGAGCTGGTGGTCAGCCTCTTGTCACAGATAACTAGTGATAGGACTAGAGGGAATGGCTTCAAGTTGTCCCATGGGAGGTCTAGGTTATAAATGAGGAGACATTTCTTCTCAGGAAGAGTGGGCAGGCATTGGAATGGGTTGCCTAGGGAAGTGATGGCTTCACTGTCCCTGGGGGGCGTTTAAGGAAAAGTTGGACCTGGTGCTTAGGGAAATGGTTTAGAGGGTGACATTGTTAGAAGGGCAATGGTTTGACCAGATGATTTTGGAGGTCTTTTTCAACCTTAATGATTCTGTGCCCCTGCCCTTTTCCTTTTTTTTTTTTTTTTAAAAAAAAAAAAAAAATCACCCTTACTCTTCTTCCCTCTTTCTCTTTCTTCTCCTTGCTTTGATTTGCCTTGCCTGCCCATGACACTGTTACAAGAGGTTAAAGTGAATGGTGTGGCACACACTATACACATTCAGTAATGTGTTACCAGGTGTCATTTGCTGTAGAACCTCTACCAAGTTCCAGAGCAGTAGAAATTTTTTTTCTGGATTGTTAGATGTATTCTGGAATTATTATTATTATTATTATTATTATTATTACTATTATTACCATTATTTCCTGTGAATCAAATACTTGGAAGATGGGTCATAGTAGTATATTAACTTTTTCAGTTTTTATCAGAAAAGGATAGTCCTTTGTGAATGATAATCAGGAAAACATCATCCTGAATATCTGAGTCTCAGTGTTTAATACTGCTTTTCTAATGGCATTTCACTTAACATTTCTATTAAAAAGGAAGTATTTCTTGAGGTAAAATAAACTGTGATACTGATGAACACTGACATTTGCTAACAGTATTAAGCAGTAAAACAAAGGCTGAGAAGATAATAGACCCAATTGGAGAGTAACCACAGATTAGAAGAGAAAGAATACCAACAGTTCTTAATTGTCAGTGTAGCCCACTAATCCTAAATAAAATAAATAAATAAATAAATAAATAAATCAGCTTATTATGATTTTCTTTTGAAGTTTCTGGCTGGCAAGAGACAGAAAATGAGTGACAGAAGTAGCCTGGGAATCATAAAAGAAAGTGAAGAACACAAAACTGAGGGATAGGGAACAACAGCAAGAATGTGAAATCAGTTTTAAGATGAACTTCTTTATATTTTACATTTTTAAACCCACATTGTAAGACCAATCACAAAATAATAATAATAATAATAATAATAATAATAATAATAATAATAATTGAATATAAGCAGAAGAAAAGTTAATTCTTCTTAAGTTAAAATACTGGAGAGAATTTTCCTGATCTATGCAAAATCCTTTATTTCTGGTCTGTTAACAAAAGGTAAGTAAAGATCTTAGATGAGCTGTGTAATAAATTTTACATTGTCTATTAATGTAAATATTTTTTTTTTTAGGTCTTTGTTGTGGTTTAACCCGGCTGGCAGCTAAACACCACACAGCCGTTCGCTCACCCTCCTGCCTCCCTCTCTGGGATGGGGGAGAGAAACGGGAAAGTGAAGCCTGTGAGTTGAGATAAAGACAGTTTATTAAGATAGAAAATAATAATGATAATAATAATAATATGTACAAACAAGTGATGCACAATGCAATTGCTCACCACCCGCTGACCGATGCCCAGCCCAACCCCGAGCAGCCGGCCCCCCCAGCCCGGTTAGCCACCCCTATATATTGTTTAGCATGACGTCAGATGGTATGGAATACCCCTTTGGCCAGTTTGGGTCAGCTGTTCTGGGTTTGTCCCCTCCCAGCTTTTGCTGCACCCCCAGCCTGCCCGCTGGCAGGACAGAGCGAGGAGCTGAAAAGTCCTTGGCATAGTGTAAGCATTGCTCTCCAGCAATTAAAACATCAGCATGTTATCAGCACTCTTCTCATCCTAATCCAAAACATAGCACCCTACCAGCTACTAGGAGGAAAAATAACTGTCCTAACTGAAACCAGGACAGTCTTACATTTGTTTTATATGGATGGCAGTTTCAGCATGCTTTGGCATTATAAGTTAAATATGTAGCTTCTGCATGCCACTTTATACACATTTTGTACAACTATACTTTCTGAGAAACTAATATAAATTAATTGTATATGAAATAGAAGATAGATGCTCCAAAAATCTGTATGTGCCTGTGTGTGCACATGCAAGTACAATGGAATCAGAACACAGTTGGGTGGAACTGAATATATTCTTTAAAATATGAATGTCTTTTTATTTAGTTTTTATTTTTATTTGTTTATTTTACTGTTTACCACACAAGGCTGTGTAAAAACTTGAGTTTGAAGCATCTTACAAAACACTGAAATTAATTAATGGAAAACTCCAGAAGAAGAAATTACATATACAAATATCTCTCACAGGGAATCAAAGAAAAATCATGTATTTTAGATTCCCTTCCTTCCCTTCTGACTTCCCAAACCTGAATATCAGTTTTCTGTTATGATGTCATTCACTTCAGATGAATGGAATCTCTTGTTGGATACTCTTAAGCTTTATCATTATTAATTATTACTATTATTATATTGTAATCTAAGTTCTACTTATGAAAGTATTTAATGTGTTTTTAGCTTCCCAAATTAATAAATAGAAATAAACCTAGTACTTCATTTACAAGATATTGAGTTGCTAGCAGTCTGAAAACTAAAAAGCTGAAACATTGCAGTCTGAACTGAATTTCTGCTGCTGTAGAGCTACTGTATGAAGAATCAGTTCAGAGGATTAGGATAGTCTATGCTGATCTATAGGTTTTGTAAAGAAGAGCATGTAAGAGAAAGGATGCAAACAGAGAAGCTTTAAGAAACAAGGGAGTTGTACAGTTATCAACGTGAAGACAGTATGTCTGTATATGAGAGGGAGAGGTGAGAAAAATCCACTGGAGAGAAGGACAATTTGACCCAGAGCTTGCTGTCTCTCCACTGGACAGCTGGAGAGAGGAGGTGTCATAGTCTGAGTTAAGCAGACCACTTTGTGAACCTACTGCTGCCTGATGTGAGATGACAGCTAGTCTATTGACTAGTCATCTATTGAATGTTGGGAGATGATGAGTAATACATCCCTTGGAGTATGGGAAATTGATGCATAGCCGGTTAATTATGGCTGATTAATGCTATGAAATCCAATTTACCTCTCATCTTCAATAGTCCTGGTCACATAGGAGACACTGTAATATAGTATGAGTACCATAATTTGTGAAGGAAAAAACGGTTAATGATTTTGCCATATATTATTTCAAAATGTACTTTATTCATTATCTATATAATAAATACTCATGGAAGAAGTCAGAAAAAATACTTCACATAAGATATAAGCCTCCACTTATAACTATACGAAATATTTTTAGATCAAATATACCCATCTAAGCTTTTTCTTGAATGAATTCTGAATGTAGATGTTAAGGGATAATTATCTAATTAAGAATACTACTGATATTTTGTAGTGGAAGATAGAAGTGTACTTCTAGTCTAATGATCTTGAGTATTTTGAAAAGCCATATACGACTGTTCCATGGTTCCAACTTTCTGATCAGTTAAGCTGAGCAGTCAATTACATTTAATTAGATGGAACTTTTTTTTTTTTTTTTTTTTTTTTTTTTTTTCTTCCCGCTAGAAAGAGGAAGCAACTTTCTAGTTGCTGCATTGTTTCTATCAAGACTGGAACAGGATCCCAGTATTTATTCTTGCTTTAATTTACAGTTTGGTATTCAATTCATTATGTCGTTGACTTCATAAAGAATTCATAAACATATGTCCAGTGATGTCTGATTTCTTTGTGAAAATGGGCAGACATATTGAAGCAAAGCACAATTTCCTCCTACAGCCATGTTTCTCTACATCTTCTTCACCTCATGCCCTGCTTATTCTTTACTGAAAACAAAAACAGTACTTCGTAGATGGCGAACATTTTATATAATTAGCAGTGCTCACCACTTCACTGTGCCATATGATTTGTAATGTTGGCTAAAATGTGTGCTTACATAAGCAGTGACCATATATAATTATTTATAGTATTTATAGGTATTTATGGTCTAAATTTTGTTAAGACATTCAAGAACAAAGGAATACAAATTGCTGTAGAAATATTATTATAACAAATTTGTACCTTATTTATTTGGAATGCATAGCTATAACAGAAGATATGTATTTTTCAATTTGTTCCTCATGCACAATATCACAGTCATAAGGTTTCTGCCATTTTAATTTCCAAAGAAACTCTGTTATTTCCTCATTTCCAACATTAAAACAAGTCTGCAGAGGCAGTAATGTGTAGATGCTGTTCCCCCACCCCCACCTTTCTGCATGATTATATGTTCATATATGGTGAATGTTGATTTGGTCTGATATCGTCCATTGTTAAATACTTCTGCATTTTAGAAAATGAGTGGAAGTCATTTGGGTTAAGTAAACTCCAGCCTCTTTTTCCTGTTGTTTTGCTTCTGCTCTCATTGCCAAGGAGCAGCAGTGCACATGTCATAATGGAGTGGGGAGAGCTTGAAAAGCCATGCCATTAAACAGTGCATTAAGCAAAGCCTCTTCAGACAGTTCATTCTGAGGAGAGGTCTGCTCCATACAAACAAAGCTCTTGAGATGCACTTTGTTGTGTTCTTACCATTCAGGAAAGTACTATTATCCTGTGCCTGTGACTTTGTGCACAATATTTCAATTGGTTCCATTTCATTGGTTTTACAGAGAACAATAAGAGGCCTCTTGCTTCTGGTCATCCAGCATGAGAACAGACTATGCTTAATCTCCATCATCAAGTCTTTAAAAGCTTCATAAAATAATTTATGTATTCATACCTTTTATAATGTATAGGCAAATAATGCTGTTCCACAAAATCAAAAGTATTATTATCATTTTATTTTTATTTTTTTAATTACAGTAGCACCATCCATTTATTACAAAGACTCATAACACTATTTAGTAATTGATGTACTTCAACTCACATATAAAACAGTATATGAAATCTCCATGATATTTTCTCAAAGTAAGATCAGCTACTTTCTGATTAACATGAGTAATACAGGAAAAAAAAAAAAAAAAAAAAAAAAAAAAAAAAAAAAAAAGGTCACTTAATCTCTGTTCTCTCTTAATAATATGAAAAAAAAAACACACCACCACCACCACCACCAACTCTGTGGTGTACTGTTAGCACTCTTTTTACTTTCAAGTTTAATTGGAAGAGCAAATTATTCTCATGAATGTGATCATATAAGTGCATTTATTTTATTTTATTTTATTTTATTTTATTTTATTTTATTTTTTGTAATTCCAAGGGCCACCTACACCAGAACTTTTCAGATTTTCTTATTCTCATCATGCTGATAGTCACAGGATATTTGACATCATGTTTGGAGAGAGATGCTGAAGGAAAGCTTTTGGTGATAAGGTTTCTTTTTGGTACTCAAAATATCCTCAATGCAAAGTAGGATGGGACTGTACAAGTATGCATTTGCAGCCTGGGATAATTGGGCAACATTGACCTCCACAGTGCTGGCTGCCTCACTTCCTCCCACAGCTGGAGTTTGAGATTTTTCAGCAGCCTTACTGTCAGACACATGATGCTCTCCCAGCATGGGGAAACACTGCTTAAGAGCCACATGCAGCTCAAAAGCTCCCATGTGCTGACCATTTGCTCCAACGATAATCTATATTTAGCTTCAAATGTGACATGGCCAGTCAGGAGGAAGACTGTCTTATCTTATAGCCTTTTCTGTCTTTTAATGAGTAAAGGAAGTTTGTTTCTAGGAGCAAGTGATCTCCCAACATGAAACAATCTCTTAAAAATATATTTTTTAATATTTTTTAAAAGCGTGAAAACAGCATTCTGTGCCTTCCTCTTTCCTTTCAGTATTTTTCTTTTAACTGCTAAGTGTTAGAGCAAGTTACCATGGCTAAGCAGGTTTATTTTGTTTAGTTCTTAGTAATTATTGTCAGTGTTTTAAAATTGTGTTACATGATTATAGGGCAACCAGGAGATCAGGCCCAGTCAGCATGGGTTTATGAAAGGCAGGTCCTGCTTGATGAACCTGATCTCCTTCTATGACAAGGTGACACGCTTAGTGGATGAGGGAAAGGCTGTAGATGTGGTCTACCTTGACTTCAATAAGGCTTTTCACACCTTTATCCACAACATTCTCCTCAAGAAACTGGCTGCTCATGGCTTGGACTGGTGTATGCTTTGTTGGGTTAGAAACTGGCTGGGTAGCCGGGCCCAAAGAGTCACGGTGAATGGAGTTAAATCCAGTTGGAGGCCGGTCACTAGTGGAGTCCCCAGGGCTCAATACTATGGCCAGTTCTCTTTAATATCTTTATCGATGATCTGGATGAGGGGATCGAGTACACCCTCAGTAAGTTTGCAGACGACACCAAGTGAGGTGCGTGTGTCAATCTGCTCGAGGGGAGGAAGGCTCTGCAGGATGACCTGGATAGGCTGGACCGATGGGCCGAGGCCAACTGTGTGAAGTTCCACAAGGCCAAGTGCCAGGTCCTGCACCTGGGGCACAACAACCCCAAACAGAGATACAGGCTGGGAGATGTGTGGTTAGGAAGCTGCCTGGCAGAGAAGGACCTGGGAGTATTGGTTGATAGTCAGGTGAATATGAGCCAGCAGTGTGCTCAGGTGGCCAAGAAGGCCAACAGCATCCTGGCTTGCATAAGAACCAGTGTGGCCAGCAGGTCCAGGGAAGTGATTGTCCCCCTGTACTCGGCTCTGGTGAGGCTGCACCTTGAGTACAATGTTCAGTTTTTTGCCCCTTGCTACAAGAAGGACATGGAGGTGCTTGAGCGAGTCCAGAGAAGGGCTACGAAGCTGGTGAGGGGTCTGGAGAACAAGTCTTATGAGGAGCGGCTGAGGGAGCTGGGACTATTTAGCCTGGAGAAGAGGAGGCTCAGGGGTGACCTTATCGCACTCTACAGGTACCTGAAAGGAGGCTGTATCGAGCTGGGGGTTGGTCTATTCTCCCATGTGCCTGGCGACAGGACGAGGGGGAATGGGCTAAAGTTGCACCAGGGGAGGTTTAGGTTGGACATTAGGAAGAACTTTTTTACATAAAGGGTTGTTAGGCATTGGAATAGGCTTCCCAGGGAAGTGGTTGAGTCACCATCCCTGGAGGTCTTTAAAAGACGTTTAGATGTAGAGCTTAGGAATATGGTTTAGTGGAGGACTTGTTATTGTTAGGTCAGAGGTTGGACTTGGTGATCTTGGAGGTCTCTTCCAACCTAGACTATTCTGTGACTCTGTGATTCTCTGTGAAAATACAGTCTCTAGTTGCATGTAACATGGCAGCTATTATATTGTTACAGAATGGAAAATTAGTTTTTTTTTGGCTCTCCAAAGCAATTCAGGCTGGGCTGTTTTCACTGAGGTCTGTTAAATGAAGCTTTTTTTTTTTTTTTTTTTTTTTTTTTTGTTTTGTTTTGTTTTGTTTTGTTTTGTTTGTTTGATTGATTGTTTGTTAAAACTGTGTGGTTATCAATAATAACAGAATCCCAGCCTTTTATGGCTTTGGTCTAAATACAGATTCATAAAATTTACATCGTGAATATCTTATTTTTGAATCCACCTGTAATCTTGAACTGCTGTGTAGAAATCTAATTGAGTAAACTAACATACTTCCCTCTTACGAGTCCAGCCACTCTGGTGATGTTCCAATGTCCTAGTTTCTTGTCAAGCATCCATTTATAGAGCTAAATAAGGTATGATATATCACCAAGTATGTTGTTTGAGAATGATTTTGTTATGTCTTCCATTTTCCTCTGCCATAGCTTTCTCCTCCAAGTGCTAAGAAAGCTGCTCACTTCTCCTTTTTCTTAACTTCAATTAACCCTCACAGGATGTAACCACAGATCTGGAAAAGGATTGCATTTCTATTCACCAAGTGCCACTGCTTTTTATCATACAGGTAAATGGGTAAATTAAAACTGTTAGATGAACAGGTTTGGTTACAAATATATAAGGTCCTTCTGGCATATATGTACCTCTAAACAGTGTCCTTCAAACTGGGATGTGGCTATACCATATTGTAGCCCAGCAATTCACTAAGCACAGTTGCCTCCTGGCCCCTCTTGTCTGTAACTGTGTTACAGGCTTTTCCAAGTCTTTTGTGTACCTTCAGATTCTGCTTTCAGAAGCACAAGACTGTTATTTGTAAATTTTTCACAGAATGTGTAATACTGGGCAAAGTCAATGAATATAACGAATAAAGCAACTTGCTTAAACTTATCAGTCGATAAAGAACAATGGAAGGATTTATCTGGTTAGATTTAAATGACTATACCCAGATTAGATATTCTCTTTGTAGTCCAGAGAGGAAAAAGAAGGACATATATATATTATTATTATTATTAATAATAATAATTCAACAGTGTAATTATTCTCAAAACTAGTTCAGATGAATCAAACTCTAAAAACGTCTACTTTTTCTCATTGAATGTAAAGGAAACCTTGAGTGACAGGCTCAGTTGTAGGCATTTTAATTGTGATTTAGAAGGATTAAACTTCCAGTGGTGGGGTAGATATGTATTTTCTTCTTGTGCAGCAGAATAATTGTTGATACTGGCTTTGGAAACATAAAAATATTGGATACTTGAGAAATACTGCTAAGAATACTCTTACCTAGAAATCTAAAGGAATTGAGCTAAAATCCTGATTCCTCTTTTCTCTTTTGGTGATGTTTCTCAATGAACTGGCCAGGCATCCCAATATCTCAATACATGCCTCACCCTCCCCACCCCTCCCAACAAAACAAACATCATCAACAACACTAGAACACATAATAATAACAACAACAACAACAAACCTTCATATGAAAAAGAGGTTACTCAGTTAATTTTGTGGAGTGTTACAATACTGATGGAATAAAGAAAAAAAAAATGAGTATGATAAAAATAAATTATTTTTTTCATCATGGACAGATTTTAATTAAATCAGAGACAAGGGATCTCCATTTTCAGACATTATGTTATAGGAATAAATTGACACAGACTAAAGTTTCAAGTAAATTGGTAAATAGCTTTTTGTGCAACTGGAAGGACTAATTCCAAATATAGCAAGAACTTAAAAATAGGTCATCGAAACAAAGTAAGGATTATTTTTGGTTGAAAATTCATGTTTCACTGTTTTATTTTTATGTTTCATATATCTACATACATAATTTGGTTAACTTCATATAGAAATAACTACAGTGACTTAGAAGTATTCTTTTACAATCATAGCTCTACTGATTTTATATCAACACTGAACTTCAGTCTTTACTTGACAAAGGTACATATGCTTGTAAACAACACCATTATCTCTTAGCTTCACTAGGAAGTATTTTGCATAGTCAACACATAATAAACAAAGGCCATCTTGAACGTTCATTATGCTAAACAGTAGTTGCCCAGACACCCATATCTACCAGGGGAATAGATCTTTCCATTTTAAAAGCACAAAATAATCATCCAGCCCTTAAAGCAAACAAACAAACAAACAAACAAATAAATAAATAAATAGATAATAAAGTAAAAGCATCTCTTTTGGCATTATAGAGCTAGAGATGATTAAATGTTTTTTTTCCATTTTCTTCAGTTTTCTTTAATAATAATTAGTTCTGAAGTTCTAAGTATAAGCAGTAAGAGTAGACATATATGCATATTAACTGCTTTCACAAAATAGTTTCATTTATATAACTACAGTAATTATGTCTGGAATATTTTATGGGTATATTTAGAAAGCCAACATAAAACTCAGCATGTTGACATTTCTGAAAGATTGTTTTGTTTTCAGGAGAAAAAAAAAAAAAAAAAAAAAGTTACAGAATTGTAACAGACATTATCTTTTATTTTCTTTTGCTCTACTAAAATGACCTTTAACTAGTTCTGAGGAAAAAAAAAAAAAAAAATCTGTAGTCTTTTATTCTGAGGTGTTTGATGCACATAGTGTGGTAACCACGTGTTGCTCTGACATAGAGAGGATAGTACAGCTAACTCTGGAGCCATACAAAGTTAGTCTCCTCTTGACACAGCCCAGAAGTGCCCCAAGTAGAATTTGAGGTACAACTGGAAGTAATTAAGGTGGACTGACTGGCAGTTTTTGAATCATTCTGTGAATGCCTGAAACAGGTCACCCTACTTTCTGAGTTTCAAAGTGCTTAAAACAAGTTGATACTTCTCTATTCAATGAGAGCGTGGCAACATAGATGAAAAACTGAGTACTCAGCTTAGATTTACTCAGAGAAAGCTATCATCCTTAATAGATCATATATAAATCAATAAAATTATTATTTAAACTAATCCAAACAGCAGAAGAACAGTTATGGTTGTAAAAGGAAGCAAAACAAAACAACAAACAAAAACACAACAGCATTTCTCATGGAAGGAAGTAGATTGTGCTGTAATTTATTCAAGGTCCAATCTAAACCTCTGGGAGGCAAGGGCTTCGCATGAGCAATGAGAAACCATGGTATCTCTGTAGTGTATTATATACACAGTACATAAATCTTTTAGAAATATGTGAGGAATGTCTGGTTTAAAAGCTTCAAACTGCATCTGTAACCAACTCCTTAACAGAAGCTACCCAATCATCTTTTTGGTCTATCTGTCCTGTTCTTCTTATTACATTGTCTGATCTGTACAAGAAATTTCTGAAGTCCTTGTGATGGTTTCGCTCGGGTGGGTGACCGAGCTCCACCACAACCGCTCTCTCACTCCCCCTCCTCAAAGAGGAACCCCCGAGCGGCGCAGGGGAACGGGGGAATGGGGGCTATGGTCAGTCTATAGAAATTCTTCTCTGCCGCTCCTTCTTGGTCACTCCCGTCCCCTGTGCTGTGGGGTCCCACCCACGGGATGCAGTCCTTGCTGAACTGATCCAGCCTGGGCTTCCCACAGGCAGCAGCTCTTCAAGAACTGCTCCAGATATGGGTCCGTACCACGGGGTCCATCCCTCGGGAACAAACTGCTCCAACCTGGGTCCCCCACGGGCAGCAGCTCCTGCCAGGTCACCTGCTCCTGCGTGGTCTCCTCTCCACGGGATACAGGTCCGGCCCGGAATCTGCTCCGGCAGGGGTCTTCCACAGGCCGCAGTCTCCGTCGGTACAGGGCCACCTGCTCCACCGTGGTCTCCTCCACGGGCTGCAGCGTGGAACCCTGCTCCACCGTGGTACTCCATGGGCTGCAGGGGGACATCCTGCTTCACCACGGTCCTCACCACAGGCCCCAGGGGACTTCTGCTCCGGCGCCTGGAGCACCTCTCCCCCTCCTTCTTCACTGACCTTGGCGCCTGCAAGGCTGTTCCTCACTCCTCTCACTCTCCCAGCTGCTGTGTGGCGCAGCATTTTTTTTTCCCTGTCTTAAATCTGCTCTCACAGAGGCGCAAACAACATCACTTATTGCTCAGTTCTGGTCAGCAGTGGGGCCCTTACCAAACATGGGGCAGCTTCTAGATCCTTCTCACAGAAGCCACCCCTATGGCCCCCTGCTACCAAAACCTTGTCACATAAACCCACTACAGTCCTAAATTGTCCTATGTATAAAGATATATATCTGATCTAAAGAATACCAGGTATAAACCAGATTAATCAAGATGCTCTTGCTGCTTTGTGTCATACTGGCAGCAGAAAACAGTTGTAAAACCAACTGGTGTGGAGAACTTACAGATGTTTTGTGGTGCCAGAGAGACACAAAGCAGTAACAGTTCACTGATGAATCCATTGTGTAATCCCCAAATATAATTTTCTATCATAAATACAATAGGTTAAATTAATCTTTGTAAAAATTCCATGACACAAGAGAAACAAGTATAGAAATTGGCCCATTGTTTCTGTCATGACCATTTACACAGAGAAATTGTATAGAAAATGACAAAATATTAAAAAGAAAATGATACATAGCAGCATAGTACATAGTTTCTTATCAATTTTAGGGTTGCACTGAGATTAATGGATGAAATGAAGATAAAAATAATTTTAATATAAATGAAGTTTTTTGCAGACCACTTCTGATAACATAAAGTTACAAAGGATAAGTGAGGGGAAAGCAACACTCTAATTTCCCATCATAATGCTATTATTGTAGCAAATATAATTATGTTTTACATAAAAAAAAAAAAAAGGCCACAAAAAAACAAGCAAAGAACCTTATCATCTGGAATTGCACTTTTTGTCTTATAATTGACACAAAACAAAATAAAACACACCTTAAAAAAATAAATACAAGAAATATTTTGAAAGCTGATGAAATGACATTTCCACTGCAACATGGTCTGTCTTATTTACCAGTCACTGGTGGATATGAATATTGTCTTCCTTTCTCTCTTTATTTTAGGTTATATTTTTCATTTATATTTTTAAAAGATCATTTTTCTGTCACTTCTAATGGAGTAAACATTCTCATAAATTTGGACCCTTACAGGAGCTGGTATCCCATGGCTAGGTTCAGATTTTACAGTTATGTGTGACATGAAAAAATCAGAAATTTAGAGGAAGATCTTGATTCAGAATTAAAGAAAAAAAATATATATATTTTCATATCTTATTCCTCATTGAATATTGAAATCATATTAATACCAACATTAAAATATTTTTTTTTATATAATTATGTGATGATAATTCAGTTAACAGTATCCATAAACATTAGAGGTTTATACAGAATGATATAGAGACAGGAAAGGCGATTATGTATCTTTAGGGTATTAACCTATGCTCAAGAGTATGCATCAGATGATTTTAATCCTAGTTTGTACTAACTTTTCCCAAATAAATGTGGTAGAAATCACTGGAAATGTGATTTTGCTGTCCCATCACACCCTTTCACCCCCACTCCCCTAAATAATAATAATAATAATAATAATAATAAATCCCACAGCTTGAATGAACTTAAACCAAACAGAGGAACTGTATTTCAAATTCAAATATGAAGGACTATAATTTTTTCCAGATCATGGGTGTGTGATAAATGATTGAGTTCCAAATAGGATTCCAATTAAAGTTTGTAATTTATTAATCGAATAGAGGCAAGCAAACTGCTCTGGGTGTGCCAGGAGTCTCTGCTCCACCAAGACACACACCTATTACATCAGGTGGCTGATTTTTATGTTCCTAGACTAATACATATTCATCACTACTCCTAGAAAAGGCAGGGTTATTATAATTAGTTTCCGAAATCCAAACCCTCTCCCAGACGCATGCATATCAGTCTCTGGTGGTCCCTCTGGGGGTCGCTCATGCTGAAGGCTCGTAGTCTTCCTCCCAGGCTTTGTCCTTCGGTTTTCCTTCAACTCCCCCTTTCTCCTTATTTGGTGATCTCTTTGCCGGATATCAGAGGCTTGAGCAGTGTCCCATGCAAAAGTCAGCAGTTTCCTAAAAACTCCTTGGTTCTCTTATCTCCCAGACCCGAGTCTCAATGTTTGCCCTTCAAACCCTCTATTTACACGAATTGCTGGACCCTTCCTTTGCATGATACAAGAACTATGTACACTAATCACTCTGTTTTTCTTAGATAGAAGGTTATATTTCATCATGCGGCCCTAGCATTGTTCCATACTGACACGAATCAAATGAACACATTTCACAGGTGAATCCATGAACTTCTGGTCTGCAGTGCTTCTGTTGCTTCTGTTGCTATAAAGAAAATATGTAAGCTAGCTGCTTTGAAGTAAGCTATCGTCCCTTCTTTAGTGTGAGACAGGTTTGGTTTAGCGAGAATGTTACTTTCAGAAAGTTATAGAAGGTATATGGAGAACTAAATCCCATTTCTTCAGAGTAAGAACTGTGATTGTCAAAACAATATACCTAACAATGATTTTTAACTCTATGCTCCCTTATTCCATCTTAGATTAAAATTTGGAGGATCAAGTCCTTAAGATTTGCCTCTAGGTATTTTTTCTGGTATGAAAAGGTGAAGTGTAAAATAATGCCTCCTTCTACACGTAGATAAACACATGTAAGTAAATTGCTTTCATGCACCTGGTACATACAATGAAATTAGTTAGCTTGATCAAGCATTTGGCATGCACACTCTCTGGGTCTTTGTTAAGAATATGATGAGTGGTTAAAAAACAGTGAAAAAAAAAACACAACTATGTAATACAACTATTACATAAATAAATATGTTGAAAATACAAAGTTGTAGCTTAATATGTTGAATTACAGTTGGGCAATATTAAAATAATCCATATTAGCATTCAGCTGTCAATGTTAAAAATACTTGTATAATAATATTTCATATGATTGTTTCATAATATTAAAATTATTAATATAACTTTAACATAAACAAAATCTTTCTGTACTTATTAGCTTCAATTTATTGTGTATTCTCAGGAGTTTTATCTGGATAGTATTTGTATAACCATGATGGCTCTCACTGAGATATAAAATCTCTCTCTCTCTATAAATACTTACAAAGATATCAGAAATATTTAAGATGTTATTTTTGAATGCGTCTTAAAAAAGCTAAAGTTAAGAAATCAGATAATTAAGGTCTACTCAAATGACCGTCCATGCTGCGTTCTGTCTAAAGATGTTCACAATATATCATTAGGATTTCTTCAAGTTTTCATATTGCAATCTTTAAATGGTTGAATATTTTAATGGACTATTAACTTGTATAAAGATATAATCTCCCTGATGCCTGCATAAGGGAAATGTGGGTGATGGACTTCGTGAACAACTTAGATAACTATTTAATACAACCTTGAATGTTACTAATCAGTAGTATAATTAAGGCCTGTAGAAGGACAAGATGGTTACAACTTTTAAACTACATTGAAAAGTAATATCATCTAGTAACATTACTGAAGAAGATAGGCCCTAAAGTAAGTATAGATGATAAGAAAAGCCAGTTTTTGTAGGAAAAAATCTGGCAGCAGTATATAGATGACAAACATCAGTAAAGTGATATGATGTGTAATATGTGTTAATCTGTTCTGAGATTCATACGTGGTTTTATATTAATTATAACAGGAATAATAATAGTA
This sequence comes from Oxyura jamaicensis, assembly GCF_011077185.1. Classification (NCBI taxonomy): domain Eukaryota; kingdom Metazoa; phylum Chordata; class Aves; order Anseriformes; family Anatidae; genus Oxyura; species Oxyura jamaicensis. The sequence goes on along the minus strand of NC_048893.1, from coordinate 146,872,348 downwards.
ATAAAAGTCTTTAAAAGCAAAATTCACACTGTTCTTATTTAGCTTGCATGCTAGCTTTCAATAAGGACAAGTTTATTATAAAGGACTAAACAGGTATAATCTATTATTAAAGTGAATAAATGGAAAAGACCTTAGAATTGTTCAAATCCTAATTTTCTCAGTTTTATTGTGGATGTCAATGGGTTATGTAATCCATTAAAGCTGCCACCGTTATACTGTGCCCTCATTACTTTATCCAACATGAGTTTCTATTTTCCTACTATAACGGTGTATTTTTTTTCCTATCCAAGATCTTTCTCTCTCTTTAGGGTGCCACCCTACCTTACTTGTCATAAGGAATCGGTAAAATTTTATTATCACTGACATATTCCATATAGCCTGATGCTAAAATATAAAAGTACTGAAGAAACAAGTTTACAAGTCACTGTAAATAAACAGTAATGATGAATTACAGAGACAGCACATTTCCGCAATAATTGAATGGAACATTGAGTTCTGAGAGGGTTTTTGTGGTTGTTGTTATTGTTTTCTTCTTTTTATTATTGATATTACTTTAAAACATATATATATAGTGAGTGGAAGAACAGTCATAAGTTACAATTGAAGAAGCAGAACTTTTTAGATTTTTTTTTTTTTTTTTTTTTTTAATTTTCATGCAAGGGACACCCTCAAATTTAGTAGTACGAAACTCCTACATGTATCTTCAAAGTTCATGAAGTGAGCAATACAAGAACCCACAGGATCAGGATATTTAAGGTGTTCAAGTTGTTACAGTGTGATGAGTTGTACGAGAGTGCTTTTTTATAACAGCCTTCAAAGGAGTTGTAGATGGGAACATAATGGCTTTGTGCTAGAAGGAGCCATAAAACAGAAGAGTTGTCTGAAAGAGTATTGTACTTGCCATGTTACCTAATTTGTCACCATTAGCTCCCTTTATTGATGGTAAGCATAGATATTTTTACATGTCATTTAAGAGTTTAAAAAAATGAGATTGCCCAGTAATCCACCAGGTCAGTATGGAAAAAAAAAAAAAAAAAAAAAAAAAAGGCATGTGCTCTTGTTGATGTCTTTATAATCTGAAACTGCTAAATTTGAATTGAATCTCCTTTATTTTATTTGTCAAGATAATTGATATTTGTGGAAAATGCACACAATTCAGTGCACCCGACCAAGTGCATGTAGGTATGTTGGATCATGGACACAAAATCCCTCTGAAACTGGGAGCTCTAAAATGAGGTGCAGGAAGACAGTTATGTCTTGCTGCCCTATTGAAAATTGTATATAAAATGCAAGAGTAGCAGAGTCAGCCTCTCAGCTCAGGACACCTATTATTTATATATATATATTTTCTTGTTGTCAGTAGCTTTCTGAATCTTCCTAAATGAAAGTCCATTCTTTGTTCAATTAATCGTGGATACACACCTGAATGGTGAAAATATTTCTATTTCTTCTTCCTGTGACAGTTCAAGATACAGTGGCTGCAGTGCGGTTTTCATTCCCTTGTCCAGGGAAGAACATCCCTTTCAATGCAAATGGATGTTCCTGCATTTGCTGTCATCACAAGCTGTCTGCACAAGCAGCACTATATCTTTCTTCTCCAGGAAAGCTGCAGCTCCTGTGCTGTAACTTTTCCAACACCCTGTAGACCAGATGTCTCTTCCTATTTTTCCTGCAGGCAGCCCTCACACAGTACCTCATGAGTAGGAAGGTGAGGTAGCAAAATGGAGTGGGCCAAGTTATATTTGCTGCGGCCACCTGTGCCAGCTTCTCTGTGGGTGCTGCAGGTGACAAACTGAGTGGTGGCAACTGGTGCTTCCCCCCTCCCTTCTGTCAGGCACATCGGTTAGTTAAATAGGTATTGTCTGATAGTGTTCTTTGTTCTCTTGTTTCAAAACTTATCTTGTGTGTAAAGTACAATATAACTACCAAGCAAAAACTTTTCCTATGACAATAGCTAAATCTACGGTACAGGCTCCAGAATAAGCTGTTGTTCATCTAATAGCTAGGTTAGAATTGAAAGCAGTTTAGTCTTAGATCTACAAAGGTATGTAAATACCTAACACCTTTTTAATTTGCATGAATTGGGTAGTTAAGTACCTTTTTGGGTCTGGATCTTAGTGTTTACTTTTTTTTTTTTTTTTTTTTTTGAGTATGGGTTATTTTCTATAATTGCATTATGGAGAAAAGGGAGTTTTAAGATCTTGAGAAGTGAGAATGAGACATTTGATAATTGGTTTTGAATGCTGATATACAGTAGTCATGAAGGGACTTTTATTGATATAATGAGGAATTCAGATATCTGTTTGATATCTCCATAGTCTTAATATATACAATATAATCATAGAAAAAGTGAACTAAATAAAAAAAAACTTAACTGCAAAATCTTTACTGCCAAAAAAAAAAAAAAAAAAAAGTAGGATGTAAACCATGCAGGTGCTGTTTTCAGAATTTTTTCCTCTTATTCTCTTGTTTCCTGTCTACACAGTGCCCAGGAAGAAAAAAAAAAAAAAAAAAAAAAAAAAAAAAAAAAAAAAAAGGATAATTGATAATTGTTGATCCTTATTCCTTATATTATTTTATTTGTTCACTCTTTATAGTATAGTTTCAGATACTTCTAAGGATCAAAAAGACTATATATAGTTATAGACATAATTATTTTAACTGGTATCATATAGCAATCTTTGGATTGCACAAGATTTCTGCTTAAATATGAAGCTTTGTGTGACTGTGGTGTATGAATTGCATGTGTATGAATTCAATATCCTGTTGACCTTTTTGGATTAAATGCAGTAGGCTAAATGTGATACTTTAGTTAACCTTTTCCAATCCTGAGATCCTATTTACATACATGGATTATTTTTCTGGACAAATTATCTGCTTGCTGTAAAAAGAAAAAAAAAATAGACTTTTGTCTTATTATTTTTTTAGTTAATGAGTACACATCGGGTAAGATTAGATAAAGAGTTTCAGCAATGTGAAACTTTTTTGCTGCCAGGTGATCTGGTCATTGGGGCACTGGAAATCACATTTACCTTTTAGGTGGCTGATAAATTAGCATGTAATTATCTTTATTCAAATTTAATTTAATGTGACTTTGGGAAAAAGACCAATAATTGCATTTGCATGCATTCTAGTTTGTATTTGACCCAAACTAGGCATCTGAATCAGTAAACAGCAACTGAGCTTTGCAACAGAGACCCTTCTACTCTTAGTATTTAATAAATAAATAAATAAATAAAATAAAATAAAATAAAATACATTTAAAAGATCACACATTTTCTTTTCAGACTCCAGTGATTGATCTATTTCAAAATCTTAATGTCTTAATTATTTAATTTGATTGATTAATTTGATGTATGAATGTGCTGATTTTCCTGAAGGCAATTTTGAAAATGTTAGAGTCATGGCTTAGTCTGTTCTGTTATGCTGGTAAAGAGGGACATAGTGGGAAACCAACACTGTGTAGATAAGACCTAGATGAATGTTCTTATGAAGTTTCCAGTCTTTTTCTGGGAAAAGTGTGTTTCTTATCATATATGTAAATATCAAGTGGTGTCAAATGCTTGGAATAGCATTGGAATGTCCTGGTGAGATGCAGAAGCCAAGAGACATCAGTTTGAGGAAGCCGGGCAGGCCCTGGAGCAGTCAAAAAAATATTCCAAGCAGTTTGGCTAGAGGACTGTGAGCTCTCAGACCATGTCATTACTGTGCCTGAGCAGGCTGTGGACAGCATAATACTATGTTAGAACAGACTGCAGTCACTGTCTCTTTGCTTCCCCAGTGAGGCAGTTCGGAGTGCCTTGAGTTGACACTGTTCAGGAATAAGGTCCTTCAGGGCTCACCAGTTACACAAATACACCGGAGTGTTTAACTGCAGTCTCTACTTGGAACTAGTAGTGGTCCTGTAGCATTAGGTCACAGTCATTATTATTATTATTATCCCCCTTGAATGCTTCACTGACCCACAGCCGGGCCAAGTAACAATTTCACAACATGAGCAGAATGCTCAGGTTATGTTTTATCTATTGTGGTTAGGGTGCCCAACAGGCTTGTTCCAGTAGAAAAACAGACACTCATGTAATAAATCCTCACGAAACAGAATGGAGAAGCGCACTAGTGCATGCTGAGTGATCATCACTGTTCAGAGGTTGGTGTAAGAAGGGACAAAAAGGAGAATTTCTGAGATGGAAGTGATCAAAATTTCACATTGTATCAAAGAGAGGACAGCTTTTTCTCTACAAATATTTTCCTTTGTTTACCTTTCCACACAGAGTGTGATCAAGTGTGTTCAAAGTGAGCGGAGTTCAGGGGTAAGGTTGACAGTGGGAGTCTGTAGGGAGCATGCTGGGAGCACCTTGAGCCCTGAGCAGCTTTCCCCCCACCAAGGTTTGGCTGCTGGTGCCAATCAATTCTGTTACCTGGGGGCAGGGAGCTGGAGAGAAAGAGCTGTCAGAAGCTTCCTGGGGCCTTCTCATGTCCCCTTAGCTCTTGGTGCAGAGCTCAGGATATTCCCTTGGTCCTTGACACTGCTTGTGTTTTCATCCTAAAATAAATACATCTCTACAAATCCATTGGCTTTTCATAAGATCTGTGTTACAGAGATAAAGGAGGAGAAAAAAAAAATGTTTTACTGGTACAGACAAGTATGGTATTCCTGAGTTACAAGAGGGGTTGATATTTGGTGATTTCATTTATTTTTGCTAACAATTCAATCATTTCTATAAAAAATAAGGCAATATTGAAAAACACATCACATAAAAGGAAATTTTTGGAGAAGGAAAATTAACTCTTAGGATATATATATATATATATATGCATATATATATATATATGATGTAGTTTAATGTTTCTCTTTTTTTTTTTTTTTTTTTGGTTGTTGCTTTGTTGCTTTCTACCCCTTTGCTGCTTTTTCAACCTCTTTGCAGATCTTTAAGATATCAGTTTAATGTTCTAGAGACATTTTAATTCCTGTATAACATTGAATATTCTGCTGATATTGAGAATAGAGATGATATTTTATGATCGTTATAAAACTATTTCCTCCTAAGTGGTAGAAATTTTAAATGAAAAAATATTTTGAAATGTATTATTGTTTGGACCAAAGGAATAATTTTATTTATATATATGTATGAGTGTGTACATATATATACATACATGGACATATGCATACATACATATGTATATATGTATGTATATATATGCACACACACATATATATACATAATGTTTAAATTTGTAATTGAATTTGAAAATTGCAATTGAATTTGAAATCCAATAGGACCAACTGTAAGCATGCAAGAACAGGAAAAGATGCCCTGAGAACACAGTAACAAAATGTGCCAGAGCCTATAGGTCTGTATGTCTTGAAGGAAAGAAAATATAAGGTGTGTCAAAGTAATCTTAAGGGAATAAAAGGTGAACAGGAAATTCTGGAATGCCTTGTAGTGTCATGATTTTTTATTTATTATTATTATTATTATTATTATTATTATTATTATTATTATTATTATTAATGGTTGTAATGGCTAAACCTCCACATCTGCATATCCTTATTGTATGTGCAATATCTATTTGTTTGGGTACACAATGAAGACTTTTTTGGTCATTTTCTTTATCTGTTCTACCTATGTGTATGTTTAGAAGTATGGAGTGCTGAATCCAAACTCTATACTAATATATGTGTTTTAATGTACCTTTTCCTCTTTTTTTTTTTTTTTTTTCTTTTTTTTTTTTTTTTCCTCAAGGTCTCTTGTTGAACAGGAGATGGAATATGAGCCTGTTGTTTTGTTAACACTTAAAAAAAATAATCACTTACTAGTGACAACTTTTGTTCACAAAAAAGATGAAAATCCAATTCTAACAAGCAATGTCCATATGAAAGATATTTTAGTATATAATTTTTCTTGCTGTTAGTAATTGAGAAGTACTTTGAGAAGTACAAATCAGTATAATAAACTAAAGATATACATGTAAATTTCGGCTTAAAGTTTAAGGGACTTTCTTAGTGGCTATTTACCTGCTATGAATTTATACTCTTTTAATCTTATACTCTTCTCTTCCCTTTTCCTTTTCTGTACCATTTGTTTGAGGGTATTTTTGTTTGTTTTTAGAGGTTTATTATTATTATTTTTTTTAAGTGTATTATATTTCTTTTTTTTTTTTTTTTTGAGAAAAAAAAAAAAAAGAAGCAACTGCACAATTTTTGGCTTGAAAAAATAAAAAATAAGAAAAATCTACAACGTGTATTGTCCCCAAATATTCCCTGAAAGATTTTACTATATTATTTTAATTTATATTTGTTTTACTTTAATTCTTTTTTATATTTAGATGCAACAGATAAGTTACTTCTCATACAGTATTGAAAAGATCAAAAATCATGAATGAATAGATTAGTTTCCAATTCTGGAAAGAGGGCAGTTAGCAGAACTGCCACCCTGGGATTCTAGAGGGCATACTTTGGCCTGTTAAGGAGACTGCTTGGCAGAGTCCCTTGAGAGGCAGTCCTGAAGAGCAAAGGAGTCCAGGAAGGCTGGATATGCTTCCAGAAAGAAGTCCTAAAGGCTATGAGCAGGCCGTGCTCATGTGCTAAAAGATGAGCTAGTGGTGAATAAGTCTGGCCTGGCTGAACAGAGAGCTCTGACTAGAGCTCAGGAAGAAAAAGTCAGCTTATGACCATTGGAAGAAGAGGCAGGCTACTCTGGAGGAGTATAAAGATGTGGTGAGGCTGTGCAGGGACACAATTAGAAGGGCCAAAGCCCAAACTGAGTTCAATCTGGTTATTGCTGTTGAAGACAATTAAAAATGTTTTAATAAATACATAACAATAAAAGAAGGGCTAAGGAAAATCCCCATCCTTTATTGGTTGTGGAGGATAACACAGGGACAAGAGGCCAGGAAAAGGCCAAGGTACTTAGTGCCTTCTTTGCCCCAGTTGTTCTCCAGGTACCCAGCTCCATAGGCTGGAACAGGGAGCAGAATGAAGCCCTCATAATTCACAATGAAATGGTTAGTGACCTGCTGTTCTCCTTAGATGTATGCAAGTCCATGGGGCCAGATGGGATCCAACTGAGGTTGCTGAGGGAGCTGGCTGAAGTGCTTGCCAAGCTGCTTTCCATTATTTATCAGCAGTCCTGGCTATCAGGACTCCTGTTGGCTAGCAAATGGGATGTCCACCTACAAGATGGGCTGGAAGAAATATTCAAGAAACTACAGGCCTGTCGGTCTGACTTCGGTGCTAGGAAAGCTCATGGAGCAGATTCATCATGCAGCACTCAGAGGACAACCAGGTGATCAGGCCCAGCCAGCATGGGTGTATCAAAGGCAGGTCCTGCTTGATGAACCTGATCTCCTTCTATGACAAAGTGATGTGCTCAGTGGATGAGGGAAAGGCTGTGGATGTGGTTTACCCAGACTTCAGTAAGGCTTTTGACACCATTTCCCTCAATATTCTCCTGAAGAAGCTAGCTGCCCATGGCTTGGACTGCTGTACACTTCTTTGGGTTAAAAACTGTGGGTGATCAGGCCCAAAGAGTTGTGGTGAATGGAATTAAATCCAGTTGGAGGCTGGTCACTAAGGGGTGGTCCCTAGGGATCAGTACTGGGGCCTTTGAAGTCTTTATCAACGATCTGGATGAGGGTATGAGTGCACCCTCAGTGAGTTTGAAGATGACACCAAGTTAGGTGCAAGTGTTGATCTACTCAGGGGTAGAGGGGCTCCACAAAGTGATCTGGATAGGCTGGACTGATGGGCCAAGGCCAATTGTATGAAGTCCAACAAGGCCAAGTACTGGGTCCTACACCTGGGGCACAACAACCCCAGATAACACTATGGGCCGAGAAAAGAGTGGTTGGAAAGTTGCCCAGCAGAAAGAGACTTGGGGGTATTGGTTAATAGCCATTTGAATATGAGCCATCAGTGTGCTCAGGTGGCCAAGAAGTCCAGCAGCATCCAGGCTTTTATCAGAAATAGCGTGGCCAGCAGGACTAAGGATGTGATTGTCCCCCTGTACACAGCTCTGGTGAGGCTGCACATTCAATACTTTGTTCAGTTTTGTGTCCCTCATTATAGGAAGGACATTGAGGTGTTGGAGCATGTCCAAAAAAAGGAAAATGAAGCTGGTAAAGGGTCTAGAAAGTAAGTTTTATGAGGAGCACCTGAGGGAAATAGTTTTATTTAACTTAGAGAAAAGGAGGCTAAGGGGAGACCTTATCATACTGTAGAATTACCTCAAAGGAGGTTATAGCGAGTTGAGGATCGGTTTCTTCTCCCACGTACCAAGAGATAAAACAAGAATAAATGTCCTTAAGTTGTGCCAGGGAAGGTTTAGTTTGAATATTAAGAAATATTTTTTCACTGTGAAGGAGAATACTGAAGTAGTGGAACAGGGTGCCCAGGGATATGGTTGAGACACCTTCCATGGAGGTCTTCAAAAAGTTGTAGATATAGTGTTTAGTGACATGTTTTAATGGTGGACTTGGCAATGCTATGTTAAAGGTTGGACTTGATGATTTTAGAGGTCTTTTCTAAATTAAATGATTCTGTGATATATTTATGTTTATGATTCTATGAAAGATTTGAAAATAAGAAAGGGACTATAAATACAACTTTGTGAAAAAGAAAACTAGAAAAAAAATCTATTTAAAAATATTTATTTATTTAATTTTCCAAAACCCAATGCAAAGATTAGAGGTGTAATAAAATAAATACCTATAAAATTGTTACAAGTCATTAACATCCAGGTTATTCTCTGACTCTATATTAAAAAAAAAAAAAAAAAAATCCAATATAAATTAAATTAATATCTCTCCATATATCTGCATATATGCACATATACATATATCTAACTAGTACACAATATAAATCAATTAACATGGCTTATTTATTTACATTATTTTAAATAGTTGCACTGAATATAGAGGTTTGAAAAAGAAACCCAGTTTTGTGTGAAGTAAGATTAGAAACTTCTGAGAAATATTCAAGTAGTCAGCAGTAATGAGTATCCTGCTATTTTTGAAATCAAGCCTCTTAAGTCATGATACATAAAAGGATACAATTTCATAACACTAATTTGCTAAATTCTTGAAATCTAGCTTCCATCTTCAGAGAATCTCAGGAATTTTGTCTAATATCTTCTAGTTTTAACTAATTATTAAAGATCTGACTATACAATTCCATCTGAATATACAATTTCTACATATCCTTTCTAGGTGAATTCTAGCATTCTGATTTTTTCTGATTTATTTTTATCAAATAAATTTAATAGCTGTGAAGATATTTGAAAACAAAAACAAAAGTAAGTAGTAGTATATGTAACAATTTTTGTTCCAGTTCAATAGGGAATGAAAAAAAAAAATCCTGTTACAGATTTGGAGTGGAAAGATTATTATGATTATGATTAATATTTTTTAAACTGTGTTCAAACGTGATTGATGAAACTTAAATATTCTTGTTTTATTTGATTTTATTTCCAATTTCTATGGGAGATTTTTTTTTTTATTTATTATTATTTGTATATTGGCTCCCAATGTGGGGCCCATCCCAAGGTTTTCATAACAAGTACAGTGTTCTTACACAAAACCTTGTAAGAAAAGACAATTGCAATTATATTAAAATTGTAATGTTCTAAAACATTCATTAATATTCTTATGTTTCCTACTGGGGACAGTATTTAAAGCTTAAATTCTTACTGACTAGGCAACAAAGGATATACACCCTTTCTGATATAACTGCAGGGAGAAATAAGGATTTTAGTCTACAGGGAGAGTGAGAGAGTGGATTTACATTGCAGATAGAGGATGTAATGTGGGAAAAATTACAGGTAGGCTTGCTTAAGGCAGTTTGTTGCCCAGCTGTTTCTGGATTGGTAAAATTAAATTTGATTTTAAAGCTTAATTCAAGCTCAAGAGTTGTACATTATGTTTTTTCATGTCAGGTCAAGACTTGCTTGATTTAGAAGAAGAATGCAGAGAAATCCGTAGGCAGAGTCTTTTCACAGGACTCAGACATACACCATATAGGAAGGAAATAAGGGCCTATATAAATACAACTTGGTTGTGTAGGACTAAGAGAAGTATTCATAGGGGATTTTATTTATTTATTTAATTAATTATTTTCAGAAGCAAGAAAATGAAGAACAGATACTTTTGTTTTCCCTTTTCAGAGACAAAAAAGAAAAAAATCTTTCAAAGCCTCAGATATTGCAATCTGGGATATTTACTTCAATGTTTCATGAAGCCTGAAGTACTCTTGCTTCATGCTTTTTTACTTTCATGATGCACTAACTTGTCTTTTCAGAGAAGGATTGACTCAGATGAGTGCGGTGGAGTATGAAATGTAGTCTAACCAGGATCTTGAACCCACAGGGACAAGAGGAAGCATGTTGGATTACTGAGCTGACAACAGTTGTTCGTTGCACCATTTTTTTTTTTTATTAATATTTTTTTTTAGCTTTTGACAAAGGAGTTTTTTAAAAAGAAAATCTCATTTACTGACCAGAATGATCTGATAGGCAGTATGCTCAGGTGGTCTGTTCCGTAAGATACAGGAAAGTTTATTTTATGATAATTTTGGGAACATATAAGAAACAATAATAATTTATTGAAATAAATTTAGTTTTCATACAGAGATTACTGGGAACCTACTGCCTGGCAAACGTGATTTCATGACTTTGTAAACTAAAGTAATAACTATTTAAAGGAAAAAACAAACAAGCAAACAAATAAACAACAATGCGCGTACTAAACTAAAGAGTAAGCAGCAGGAGATTGTACAGAATATGTATGGTTGGAAAATTCTTTTTGATATCCAGTTATATTCAATAACAATTTATGAATACAGTACATTGACTGGGTCACATGGCATAAATATTGTTATCTATTTATGGTCTGTTTTCATTTTTTAAAATAAAGCAATAGTTTAGTTTAGAATAGTTTAGTCACAGGCAAAATGATTGATAAGAAACAGTCCAAAGGCGAAGTTACTGACTACAATTATATCTCCTAGAAACTGCATTCTGATCAGGTAAGAGGGAGGGAAAAAATAAAAAGGTTACATCATCTGTTTACTGCAGAAAAGCTGAACCAATTGTGAAGATACAAAATGTGCAGATAAAGTAATTCCAGTAATAACAGTGGACTGTTAATGAACAAGAATGGAAAAGAAGTCAGCTAAAGTACTATGTAAAATGTAGCCAACCAAATTCAGAAATGCTTATTCAAAGTGGAACAGAGGTAGAGTAGCTAAGATCTTACAGGGACTAGATTGGGATCATGGACATTCCTGGAAAATGTAGGTATTCTGGAAGGAGGATACCTATATTGGCATGAGAGTAGGCAAGAGCTTTCTTTTTCAGTAGTAGGCTTGAGCTTAACATTGCACAAGCTATAGCATTCCTGTTCCAAAGTAAACCTATCAGTGCTAATTTGTGGATCTTTGTTATGTACTGTAAAGCATAGAGTTGACAGGCCAAAAGAGAGAGTGGTTTAGTTAGCCAAGCCAAGTGGTGTCTGTGACAGGACATGGCTGCTCTCTACAAGTACATCCTCTATATAAACAACTGGAAAAGAAAAGAACTGTGTTAGAGAGTACTGGCACAGGTAGAAACACATTTAATGACTATGGAAAACTCACTCTGGAGACTGGTAGAACACCTCTAGCATTAAAGGACTTTGAATTCTAAACAGTCTCAAGTCAGAGTCAGGAAAACAAAAAGCACAACGAACTTTTACAAATTTCTTACTCAGACTTGGCTCTAGACTTTATACTAACGTTTCCTGAAAAAATATTGAATAAATCCTGTATCTTGTTATTTAATTTCAACTGCATCTATTTCTACACTCAAAGTGTATGTTTCTGCTTCTGCCTGTTTACATAGTGCTTTCTTTATCATCTGTTTTAGGAAGATACTTCTTTGTACAAGGAAAAATTGTACTTTGGGAGTCTGACTTATACCCCAACAGAGAGGATTAATCAATCTATAGAAAAAGGAAGAAGAAGAAAGACTTTCATTCAGTATCATGACACAGGTCATTGAATGTAAAAACACTCAGTAATATGATTTTGAGAACAAATAGGATTGTGGGCACAAAAGATGTCCAGAGAATGAAACCATAATTAAAGAGCAAACTCAGAAAAAAATAGACCAAATTTCAACTGTCACATTTGCAGCTAATATTTGGCAAAAGTTCAAAGTCAAACGATGCAATTATTTTAAAATTAGGATTATTTATTTTAGAGTTTCTTTCCAAAATGTATGTTCAAAACTATTGTTTTCCTGTTGATGTTATCATTTACCTAGTGTGCATGAAGAAACATTGTACTGTGTGACTTAAGAAAATTTTGTCAGTGAAATAAAACTATGACACTTGTCTAAACAAAGCAACTGTCAGCTCATATCACTAACTCCTTCTAAATAAAGGGCTCCAGTACTCCAAATTTGTTTTTCTTTAATGAACCCAAGCCTTTCCACTGTCATTATTCATTCCTTCTAAAAACACTTGAAAATACAATACATTACTCAGCTGTGACCTAGCATGTCCTAATGTGCATATTTTATTGATGTAAATAAATGAGATTCTAGTCTACCCAAATGCATATGTTTTGATTTTATAGAAATACTCTTTACTTTAAAAGATGTCATTAGTGCAATGATTATTTTCCCTGGAGGCTCTGATGATAATCTGAAGGACCACTGTTAGCAGCCTGCTTAGTATCAGCAGAATCATAGGCTGGATAAACTCTTGGATTCTGGGGTATAAGATGGAAATAGCTCAATTTTTTGCTGGTTTCTTTGTTTTCCTGAAGTAAATATTTTTCTTTACATCGAAAGAAAGAAAAAGAGGTTTGAAAGTGCATTAGTTTCATGCTTGCTTAACTGCAAAACTTAATCAATAAAATTAACAGTGTTAAGCTCCAGTATTACTGGATATGAAAGTAAAGTGAACCAAATTCTGGGAATTCGCTTTTATTGTAATAAAAAGGCAAATAACAATGTCCATTTTATAGTATTTAGAGCTATAAGAAATATTCTAGATATTTTCCTGTGCTTTTCAGGTAAACTATCCCTCTAGTTTTCAATCTTGGAAACCAATATCAATCTTGGAAACCAATACACATGTAAATTCTATTTCCCTTATTTCTGCCTTTAGGTGGTATCCATTTTTATTTTATCAACATGCATTCATTTTATAAAGGTCACTGACTTAATGAAATAGTTTTCATTGCTTATACCCATACCTTCATTTGAAAAATAGATTTACCTTAACTAGGTATTCATCAGTACAAATTAACTGGCAATAATAAATGTCATATCATTATATGAGAAAGAGAAATGAAAAATGTGCTGTTACTTCTCTGGGGGAAAAAAATAAATGTGTTGAATCAATGAGAAGGAAAGGAGCCTAAGCAAACTCTAATGACTCATCTTCCTTGTGGTTGTTGTAAGGTAAACAGGTAGAATCATAGAATATTCCGAGTTGGAAGGGACCCATAAGGATCATCAAGTCCAACTCCTTGCACCGCACAGGTCTACCCAAAAGTTTAGACCATGTGACTAAGTGTACAGTCCAATTGCTTCTTAAATTCAGACAGGCTCGGTGCAGTGAGTACTTCACTGGGGAGCCTGTTCCAGTGTGAACCACCCTGTCACTGAAAAATCTCCTCCTGATATCTAGTCTGAACTTCCCCTGACTCAGCTTCACCCCATTCCTGTGAGTCCTATCACTGGTGTTTATGGAGAATAGGTCACCTGCCTCTCCACTCCCCTCACGAAGATGTTGGTAGGATAAGCTTTGACAGCAGTTTAATTCCTCATTTATATATATATATGTGTGTGCGCACGTGTGTGTGTGCACGCACCCATCTGTTTTGAAGCTAATAATTTTGGGTTTGTCAAGCTAAAAAAAAAAAAAAAATCAATTTTTTCTCTGTGCTTTGCAAAAATGCAAGAAGTCTCTTCACGTCAGATTTGCTAGAGAAAAGGCAATGTGTTGAATGCATTCCACATCCGAAATAGCAACAGAAACAAGTCCATGCCAGCAGCAGTTTTCGCCAGATTTAAATCCATCTTTGAAAATTGCTGGCAATACTGGGCTTCAAGAAAAGACAGGTAATAAGAGACTTAGGAGATAAAAGACAATAGTTTTCTGAAATTGTTACCCATTCAGAAGAGGAGATTAATTATTGTAAACCTACAGATTGTTACTCTTTATTGTGTGTTCTACCAAGTATAAAGAAATAAAAAGGTATTGCATGCTTGAGATAATCTATCTTTAAAAAAAATAAAAAATAAAAAAAAATCACTTAGTACTGAAGTAGAATACAAATGAAGAATATCATCTTGATGGTTAAAATATTGAAGTCAACTTGGGACAATAAAATCTATGACTTAGATTTTGTTGTTGTTGTTGCACAGAGCTTGTGAGTACTTTATTTTCCCATACCCAACTACATTTTTGTACACCACAGATACTTATAGTAAAATTAATGACTTCTCCCTGTAAGAACTACTGCTACAGATCTGTATATCAGGACAGAAACAATTTCCATATAGTATAAAAAGAAACCTTTGCTGTATTACATGCTTAAAAAATTGCCAGATGGCACACCCCCCAAAAAATACTGTTGGAAATTACCAATAAAAGCTTTGACACTTTGAAACTTTATACTTAGAGCAGAAGATGTTTCTCCTCTTTGAAAACTCTTTATTTCGCTTGTGTGATTAAAGTACTAAGAATCAGTTACCACAGTAACAGAACAAGACAGCAGACCTTTCTGCAGATTTTTAGTAAAATGTGAAATCATTGCTATTGAATTGCAATTGCTGAGATACACATCTAATTTACAGGTGATAAAAAATGCTTTCACCAAATTTAGTACTCTGAAATTTATGGTAAAAGATAGATATGCAGTTCAAGTGAAATAAATGGATGAAAAGTACATATGAACTAGAAGTATGTTAGTTATTCAGTTAAATCATCAGAAAAAAAAAAAAAAAAAAACAACAAACAAACAAAAACGACAACAAAAATAATTTGCACTCAGCTTGAGAAAGCAATTCCTATGCTTGTAGGGTCTGATCATAGCAGTAAGTAGGGAGATAACTAATCACGGACATGCAGCATTCTGTGGCATTCAAATTACACATATTTGTTAAATCTCCTCAGATGATTTTAATTATTTTGACCCTAGGTCAAGAAAGAAGAACAAGATAATTCGTCCTGTGGTCGTTAGCTACTTGATTAATCTCCTGACTAAAGTCGCCATACAGCTTTGCAACACATTATAGTTTAGGATTGTTAACTGTTAATAATCTGATCTCTGTAGATAATTAAACAAGGAGATTTAAGTGCATTTTATACCTGAAGTGATTCTTTCTTTTCCATATTATTTTTAAACCTGAGTTCAGAATAATTTTCATCAATTCACCATGGTATAAAAGTAGAGTCAAGCCCAAATTGATTCAGGTGTATGAAAATGATCTTCCTGATTTTCCTTCATAATTACTGCTGTAGTTATTTTCCTTCATAACTACTACTGTAGCCTGTAAAATCTATATTCTAATCCTGGGAAGAGCTCTACATATGCTCATCTCTATGACTAAGATAAGTGGGACTTGTGTTTAGAATAAAATAAGTGCAAATGTATTTTGGGCTTCAGTTTAATTAAAGATGTTAGAAACCAACAGTCTTCTGTCTGCAGTGAAATGGGATATTTTTGAATAATAAGGAAGTTGATGAAAAGTTGAAGAGCTAGTTGAAGAGCTATTTTAAAAAACAAGCAAACAAACAACAATAAATTCTAGTAACTTCCATTTTACAAGAAAGTAGAACAAACTGATGCTTATTTTTTACTTCCTTACACTAATATAGTATTTCATATAATCACATTACATAAATATGAATTATAAGACATTCACAATTATATTTTTAAATATAACTTTTCCTCTTGCTGCCTTTCATATAAAAATCATGTTTTGATTACACCTTGTGAGCTTTTAGAATTGCTAAAGCATATTTTACAGAGACCTTAGGGTCTCTAGGGAATTTTGCCTGAATTTCAGCTGCTAGTCCAGGACACAGCAAGTCCACCCAGGATTTTACATTATATGCCACAGCCCAACGCAAACGTCACAGAAACCTTTTAGGCACTATCTGCCTCTGTCTAAGAACTTGAAATCCTACCTGAAAGATGAAATCTTAGCTGTAGTGTATGAGCTTAAGATCCACCTTGTATAGGTTGTAACTGATTTTAGTCTGGAAGATATCTCAAATGGGAAGAAAGGTGTTCAGTTCTTAACGGGAGTGGAAAAAAGACTAGTAAAAATGGGAACCAAAACAGCAGATGGGATTTTGGAGTAGGAGGCAGGAAACAAGAAAATATTATAGGGCAGGAACCATCAATTAATCCATCAGTTCCTAATATTTTTGGATATAGAACAGAGTACAAATATATATATATATTTCCTCAGAATGTTTTCCTACTTTCCAAAACCTTAGTTTTCATCTTGATTTTTTTTTTAATAAGATTTTTTCTATGTTAACTTTATTTTTTTTTTTCCCCTTCTTCTGTTTATTGAGATAATAGCTCATATTTAATGTTATAAATCCAGACTATAGTAGTTATTTCAAATAGGATATGAATACATACTTAGTCTCAACAGTGTGGTTTTTTGTACACAGTTTCTGCCCTGAGGAGTCTAGAATCTGGCTGAGCTCAAACAAAATGATTTGGAGATTAAAGTAAAGGACCTAACTGAAGCAGAAGCCTGGGGATCTGGAAGAATTTGCACCAGTATTTTAAATATCCAGGGTATGAACTGAAGACTGGATCAAAAAAAAAAAAAAAAAAAAAAAAAAAAAAAAGATTATGAAGAGACAGATATAGATTTTCTCCAAACTTCTCTCACACTACCATTCTTCCCCCCCCCCCAGCCCCGCCAAGAATACAGGAAGTGTGCTAGCCCTACTTAGCATTCCACATTTGCAACAAGCACTCTGATTCCTGACAATCTTCAATTAGTTGTGCTTTTTAACTATCTGCTTGTTGATTTTTCAGCCTGTTACATTACATTTTCTCTCATGTGGGAAAAATCACTTCTGTATTTTTCATTTCTTTGAAATCTCTTCAAAAATTTGACCACCTGAAGATAAAGGTGTGATAATGATTAATGTCGTGCTCTGGCTGCTCTGTGATGCCTATTACATTCTTACTATGATCACATGATCTGCACATCTGGTTTCAGTAACTACAGGTTGGCTCAGCCTCTTCAAGGCAACAACTTTATTATTATTATTAATTATTATTATTATTCTTTAATATAGATTGATTAAATCCTGACATTGACTATCAGGTTTTCTGCACTACAAAGAAACAGTAATAATAATCAAAACAGAGACTAAAAGCAAAATATTTTGGTTGATACTTTTCCCCAGAAAATAAAGTTACATGTAATATCAAAACAAAACAAGAAAACAAGAAATATCTACTAATCAGAAGAATCAAAACTGATTATTTTACTGAAAAATACTCTAGGGATGTGCTTGTTTGTTTGTTTGTTTTTAGGAACAGAGGTACAAGTGAAAAAAGGAAATAACATTTTACAGATGTATTTATTAACTTCATATTCATATGCAGAGAATTGAGGTATGCCCTTGAATAACTGCTCACCATCCTCATGATATATACCTCTTATTTGACTTACGAATATTTGCTATTATACTAATAGAATGCAACAGAACATTAATTTAAGCATTGTCTAAATTCTTTGTGTAGAATATATGAGGGGCAAGGATAATTAACAGAGAAAATATGGAAGCAAAAATGCTGTATATATATATATATATATTTTCCCACAGTGTGAAAGATTTCTATGCCAAACTAATCACAGTAACATCTTTCTTTTCCAAGTACTAAAATAGATAGATAAACAGACAGAGAGATGATTTTCTATGCAGAACATGCTTGAGTGAACAAGGAGTAAATAATTACATCTTGTTATTAAAAAAAAAAAGGGCAAAAATAATAATTGCAGTGAATGTAGTAAGTGATGCTTATACATGCAATTTTTTTTTCTTTCTGCTTCTCTAGCATCATAAACATAGTTTACTCTAAAACAGAGTTTATAAATTTAGAATGAAGTCTGTGGAACAATGGAGTACATGGGAGCGTATGTATTAACTCTGCTTCTATGTATCAATTTTAGATTAGACATTTCAAAGCATTCAAAAAGCAGAAAAATGTCAAGAATTCAATTCTATATGTGGGAATTTGAGTCTCAGAACAGGGACAAGTAATTTGCCTGAGATCAGTTTGTAATCCTATAGACAAATGGCAAGTCAAACTCAGGTCTCTCCAGCCTTCCCTATGGGTGTATCTCTTGGATTACTAAGTAGACTGTAGAATCAGCTTGTACTGGGTCTGGCTGGGATGTTAACTTTCCCTGCAGCAGCCCATACAGTGCTGCGCTCTGCACTTGTAGCTAGAACAGCAATGATATCACACCGGTGTTGTGTCTGCTGCTGAGAAGTGCTGGCACAGCATCAGGACTCTCTCTAACCCTCCTAGGGGGTGGGCAAAAAGTGAGAAAGAAACATCAGCAGGGCAGCTGACCCAAACCAACCAAAGGGATATTCCATACCATATGATGTCACACTCAGCAATAAAAGGTGGAAAAAGGAAGGAGACGGGAGGGGTGGGCTCTTGTTGCGAGAATGTCTGTCCTCCTCCCGAACACCGGCTATGTACGTTGAGGCCCTGCTTCAAGGACGTGGTCAAGCATTGCTCATTTGTGGGAAGTAGAGAGTAATTTCTTTCCTCTGCACTTCCACATAGTCTTTACTTGTTTTGTTTAGTTACTCCCTTTTCCCCCTCCCTCTTCCCCTTTCCCTTTTTTCCCTTTAGTTGAATTGTTTAATTAATAATAATACTTCCTTAATAACATATATATATATATATATATTCTCTTTAATTAAATCATCCTTATCTCAACCCATGAGTTGTTCTTTCCTTTACTTCTTCCCCTCCTCATCTGAGGAGGGGGAGTGAGAGAGCAGTTGTCGTGTTCAACTGCCTAGCACAGTAAAACCACCACACAGCTGGTGCCAATTAGTGACTTCTAAGGACTGATCTGTCACCTGATTCCTATTTAGGAAAAGAACATGTCACAAGGCTTTGTAGAACTGACTAATGAAAATCTATATACAAGTAGTTGCACAAGATGCCATGTGTTTTGCTGCCATTGCTTAAATGACTACATTATTGAAAACATTCACCGAATAGTTATGAAAACAAACAAACAAACAAAAACCAACCAAACAAACAACAACAAAACATGACCCCCACAAGAAGCTATGTTGATGGACTTCTGGTCTATTTCTTATAAGTTAGTTACAAAACCCTACATACCAGTTAAACCTGTCCTCATACAAATTCATTTTATACAAATTAAATTGTACTGCACAACACTGATTTTACAATGCAGTATTTTTCAAGGGTTTTTAGCAAAAAGTATGTGCTGAGATATAGCTATGCAGGCCTGAAGTTTCATAAGTGCCATCTGAAGGACCTGAGTGACAGAAGAGAGAGTTTATTACTGTTTATACACATGCTTGCAAATCACAGTAGGCATATTCATTCTTTGTGCTGGGAAATCCGTGCCACTACTTGATAACCCAATAGCTTCATTCATCCTTGTCAGTTTATAAATTTGTTTAACACTATTTCCAAGATCTTCACACATTATGTAAAAAATAATAATAATAATAATAATAATTCTGGATCAAAGTAGTAGGACAACAGTTGTTTAAACATAGTAGATTTATATAAGGATTTATTTATTTATTTATTTATTTATTTTGGCAATGTGTTTAACAAATCATTTGGATGAAATTCTTCTTTCAGTTAACCCTCTGCAACTCCAATTCTACTGACATCAGCTGAATTGACTTACCAGAATTGGCTGTTAGAGTTAGTCTCACACCTTGTTAAAATCTGTTTACACCCTCTTATGTATTACCATGAATTTGTCACTAGAACTGTGCAGCAGTGTAATTTATAAGCTGAAATGTCATAAAAGAGAAGTATAACAGTTAAAGCAACTAAAAGAAGTCAGTATGAATATTTGAATGGAAAAGAGACCTGTTCTTAATTTAATTACACTCATTTCCCAAAGATCATTATGCACCTGACCAATATAGACTCCGTTATATTTTTGTGTTGGTGAGGAGGTCAAGGAGTGTTTGCAACTGAGGAAGTCTAAGTGAATGTAATGGTGTTTAATTACGCCACATTTCAGAGTCTCTCAGCAGAATTTTGTGCTATTTTTGATTTGTCTAGTGTACAAGGTATAAAGTGCAGATGTGTTTACATTTTCATTGAAGTGCTATATTATGTAGCAAAAAAAGGATTTTTTTAATTATTATTTTTATTTTTTTTGCCATTTTACATATTGATTACTCACATTTATGATAACCAAGCCACCCATGTTCTCAACCCTTGTTCTTCCTTCAGTTGTCTCATAGAACACTTGTTCAGCAGCCTGGAAAATCCACTGTCATGAGTTATACAAGGCAAATATTAACAGGGAAACCACAGGTTTTAAGGTATCCAGAAGTATTTGGAATATAAAATGGAATTGTTTCAATGGAATAGCATTTATTGAATTCTCTAGTTGGCTTCTCTGTATTATATAGAATCATAGAATCATAGAATATCCTGAGTTGGAAGGGACCCATGAGGATCATCAAGTCCAAATCCTTGCACCACACAGCTCTACCCAAAAGTTTAGACCATGTGACTAAGTGTACAGTCCAATTGCTTCTTAAATTCAGACAGGCTCAGTGCAGTGAGTACTTCACTGGGGAGCCTGTTCCAGTGCGCAACCATACTCTCGGTGAAGAACCTCCTCCTCATGTCTAGTCTAAACGTCCCCTGCCTCAGCTTAACCCCATTCCCATGGGTCCTATCACTGGGGTTTATGGAGAATAGGTCACCCGCCTCTCCCCTCCCCCTCGTGAGGAAGTTGTAGACCGCGATGAGGTCTCCCCTCAGCCTCCTCTTCTTCAGGCTGAACAGGCCCAGTGACCTCAGCCGTTCCTCATATGTTTTCCTCTCCAGGCCCTTCACCATCTTTGTCACCCTCCTCTGGACACTCTCCAACAGTTTAATGTCCTTTTTGTACTGTGGTGCCCAGAACTGCACACAGTATTTGAGGTGTGCTCAGTACTGAGAGTACTGAGAGTATATATGGCCATGAAAAGGCTGCGGAAGAGCAGTGCTAGAGACCTCTGCTATTTTTACCTGCAGTGAACAGAACATTGACCTTTGCCTTTAAGAGAATGTAATTTCTGTGATGTGTTGCTAGCTACAGTTACACATCTCTAAGGTGACTTTTAATACAAATCCTCACAGAGCATCATTATGTGCAGAAAACAGCAGCTCCTTACAAGAAAGAGATAGTTAATAACTGGGGCAGTATTTTCTCAGTTGACTAGGTTTGGGGAGGGGCGAGGTGTGAAGAGGGTAGACTACATACCATAATTTCTAACTTACATTCCTAAAATGAAGAATCTTCTGTAATAGAACTCACGGCACATCTAAATCTCCTTAGCAGAAATGCTTTTCTCTCTTATTTTTGTACTCAGGACGTAAAGTGAAATGTGAGCTAATAAAACCTTGTAGTAACTGAACTGGGAAGTCTGAGGTCTGATTTAGGTCAGGGATAAGGATTCATCACCTCTGAGTTCTTCAGTTCAGCAAATTCTGAACTTTTGATTCAGATACAACTGTAGTCAAGTTTATGTCTTTCTTTGATAAATGTATGATAGCTGAAACCAGTAGGTAATTTGTTTTTATTTATTTACTTATTGTATTTATTTATTTATTGTATTTTTTATTCTGGTGGTTGTCTTTAACACTTTAGAAATAGAAGTAACACCTGAAGTGTATGCATTTCACTTGGAGATAATACTGAAAAAATAAGCACTATGAAAAATAATATGCTCTTTGGGTTGGATCACTTACATTTTTGTATTTGTCTTTTCTTCTGTTTCCAGGGCATTAGGGTTTTGTATTTTCTACTACTGTGAAGCATTTTCACAGTGGTATACCAATATAAGCTACACTAAATCCAGTTTCTGGCAGGTCACAAACAGACTTCCCCAGGGCTCAGTAGTGAGGACAGTTTTGTTTAATATCTTTATCAATTATATTGATACAGAGATCGATTTTACCCTCAGTAAGTTTGCAAATGATACCAATTTGGGTGGAAGTATTGATCTGCATCTGGGTAGTAAATCTTTGGAGAAGGATCTGGAGAGGCTAGATTGATGGGCCATGTCTAATTTTGTGGCATTCAACAACACTAAACACTGGGTTCTGAGACTGGGTTACAACAGCCCTATGCAGTGGTATAGGCTTGGGGAAGGGTGGCTGGAAAATTTCTTTGCAGAAAAGGACCTGGGGATGCTAACTGACAGTCAGCTGAACATGAGTCAGCACTGCACACAGATGGCCAAGGCAGCCAATGGTATTCTTGCTTATATCAGAAATACTGTGGCCAGCAGGACTAGGGAAGTGATTGCCATTTTGTAAGTGGCATTGGTGAAACTGCACCTCAAGTAC
The DNA here is from genome assembly GCF_011077185.1 of Oxyura jamaicensis. Taxonomy (NCBI): domain Eukaryota; kingdom Metazoa; phylum Chordata; class Aves; order Anseriformes; family Anatidae; genus Oxyura; species Oxyura jamaicensis. The sequence goes on along the minus strand of NC_048893.1, from coordinate 146,849,730 downwards.
TGTTTTGGGCCCCTCATAAAAGAAGGATATTGAGTTGCTTGAGTGTGTGAAGAGAAGAGCTAGGAAGCTAATGAAGGGACTAGAAAACAATGCTTATAAGGAATGGCTGACAAAACTGTGTTTTAATCTGGAGAAAAGAAGGCTAAGAGGAGACCTCATCACTCTACAACTACATGAAAGGAGGTTGCAGCCAGGTGTGTGTCTCTTTCCTCCAGTGGCAAGTGATAGGATGCTAGGCAATGACCTCAAGTTGCACCAGGGCAGGTTTAGATTGAATATCAGGAAGAATTTATTCAAAGTAAGGGTGGTTAGGTTGTGGAATGGGCTGCCCAGAGAGGTGGTGGAGTCGCTGTTCTTGGATGTGTTTAAGGGATATGTGGATATGGTGTTTCAGGGTTGACAGTGGACTTCTAGAGTTCAGTGAATGGTTGGATTTGATGATCTTAAAGGTCTCTTCTAACTTAAATATTTCAATGATTCTACATTCCAGGTGGTGTGAGGCAGAAGAATGCAATTGGGCAGTTAGTAGGAAGAGGAAGTTCTGGTGGAGCAAGTAAACAGGAGAGATAGATTCAGTAACCTTCAGTAAACAACCTTCTCACTTCACTGGGATATTAAATTGTTTTCTCAACTGCCACTGTTTACTAACCTCCAACACTAGACCCAGCTTTTTTGAATTATAAAGAGAAAATATTGGTGCATTAAAGGGACACTCAGGGGAAATGGCTTATTGACAACAAGGAAAAAAAAAAAAATAGTAATTCACATTTATCTCTATCAGTATGTTCCAAAATAAAATAAAATAATTTCAGTAAGGAGACAAACAAGAAACAAAGGAAGGTGATAAACTACTGCTAAACATTTTTATTTTATTTTATTTTATTCTGCATTTTGTTCTACTATTCCCTTCATTAGTTTACAGGTACTTTGAGAGGAGTGGACAACGAAGGAAAATCAAAAGAACCTAAGATCTAAACAAATATCTGAAAAACGAAAGATCACTGAGGGAAAAATATGACCTCAGATGTTTACAGTGAACTTATAAACTATGTGGCAGTGACCTAGCCTAATACTGTAAATATGCTTAGCCATGCAAGGGTAGCAGATTTCAGGAAAATAAATAAAGAATTAAAATATTTATAACATGAAAAGAAGGTAAAAATGTATTTAAAATGACCAGATGTGGAGAATAGTCAGACTAGTTAGTTTCACTGATAAACCCTGGCCTTAGGTAAAGGGGAGCTGAGCAGTTTGTTCTTGTTTCTCACTTATACAAACTTTGTGGATGGAAGTTTTCAGGCTTGGTATGAGAGATTGCCAAAGGAGGGAGTATTGTGTTGGCACGTTGGTCCTGTTTTGGCAGCAGAACAGAATTTTGAAGGCCATGCTGTCCAGAGTGAAACCTTTTGCTTCATTATTTGTAAAATGAGTATTAAAGCTCAATACAATAATGAGTTTAATGAAATACATGCTAAATATATATGACTATAGTATTAAACTCTTCAGCCAAATCATGCTAAACATCACCCCATGGGTGTCACCCACTCCTCCCAACAAAGCTGGGAGGAGTGGGTGACACGCCGGAAGGCTGTGCTGCCATTCAGTGAGACCAGGACCGGCTGGAGAGATGGGCAGGAAGAAACCAAATGAGGTTTAATAAGAGCAAGTGTAGAGTTCTGCACCTAGGAAGGAACAACTGGAAGTATCAGTACAGGCTGGGGGATGACCTGCTGGAGAGGAGCTCTGCAGAGAAGGACCTGGGGGTCCTGGTGGACGACAGGTTGACCATGAGCCAGCATTGTGCCCTGGTGGCCAAGAGAGCCAATGGGATCCTGGCGTGCATTAAAAGGAGTGTGGCCAGCAGGTCAATATGATCCTCCCCCTCTACTCTACCCTGGTCAGGCCTCACCTGGAGTACTGTGTCCAGTTCTGGGTTCCCTGGTACAAAAAAGACAGGGACCTCCTGGAAAGAGTCCAGCAGGGGGCCACAAAGATGTTACAAAGCCTGGAGCATCTTCCCTATGAAGAAAGGGTGAAAGACCTGTGTCTGTTCAGCCTGGAGAAGAGAAGACTGAGAGGGGATCTTATCAGTGTGTACAAATATCTGAGGGGTGGGAGACAGAAGGATGTAGCCAACCTCTTCTCAGTGGTTTGTGGGGATAGGGCAAGGTGCAATGGCCGCAAAATAGAACACAGGAAGTTCCGCAGCAACATGCAAAAGAACTTCTTCACGGTGAGGGTGACGGAGCACTGGAACAGGCTGCCTAGAGAGGTTGTGGAGTCTCCTTCTCTGGAGATATTCAAGGCCCGTCTGGATGCCTACCTGGGCAGCCTGCTGTGAAGCTGTGAAGCTAAGGTACTTTACTTTTCAGGCTGTGAAGCTGAGGTACTTTACAAACATGACTAGAAAAATAATTTATATTTGTTGTAGATAACTGTGCCACAATATTTTCCCTTCTATCCTAACTTTTGCTTGCCTGTTAATGAAAAAACTTTCAAGTAATTGGTCAAGTAGCAACTAAACCTAAGACCATTACAAAGGAATTGAACCTAAGTCAATTCCAAAATTCTTAAAATAATAATAATAATAATAATAATAATAATAATAATAATAATAATAATAGATTTCATATATACAAGACATAAAGGAAAATAAGTCAAATAAACATACTGTCTCTTTCATGGCAAACATTAATGTTATTCACATTCCAGATACTTCCCCTTACCTTTTCTGCTATAAGACTCCAGTTATTCTCTGGTGTGTTAAAAGGGACTCATGAGAGTCAAACATTTGCCTGTTTCAGGGCCCTGCTAAGGACTCTCACTGAAACAGTTTCACTGTTGAAAAGTATTTAATAGGGTGACAGATATAACAGATTTGGAATTGCTGTTGATGGGTTAAAAACTGGCTGGATGGCCGGGCCCAGAGAGTAGTGATGAATGGAGATGAATCCAGCTGGTGACAGGTCATGAGTGGTGTTCCCATGGGTCGGTGTTGGGGCCCATCCTCTTTAATGTCTTTATTGATGATTCGGATGAGGGAATTGAGTGCACCCTCACTAAGTTTGCAGATGACACCAAGGGGGTTGAGCATCTATCTGCCAGAGCATAGGAAGGCTCTGCAGAATGACCTGGACATGATGAGTTGATGGACGGAGGTCAAGGGGATGAGGTTCAACATGGCTAAATGCTGGGTCCTGCACTTTGATCACAACAACGCCATGCAACACTACAAGCTTAGGGGAGAGTGGCTCTAAAGCTGTGCAGAAGAAAAGGATCTGGGAGTGTTGGCCTATGCTTGACTGAACAGATGCTGGCAGTGAGTCCAGATGGCCAAGAAGGCCAACAGCATCCTGGCTTGTATCAGGAACATTGTAGCCAGCAGGACCAGGGAGGTGATTGTCCACCTGTAATATGTTGAGGACGCACCTTGAGTACTGTGTTCAGTTTTGGGCACCTCACTACAATAAGGACATTGAGGTGCTAGAGCATGTCCAGCTACAAAGCTGGTGAAGGGTCTGGAACACAGGTCTTATGAGGAGTGACTGAGGGAACTGGAGTTGTTTAGTCTGGAGAAGAGGAGGCTCAGGGGGGACATTATTGCTCTCTACAACTACATGAAAGGAAGTTGTGGGGAGCTTGAGGTCAGCCTCTTCTCACAGATAAGTAGGAATAGGGTTAGAAGGAATGGCCTCAAGTTGCACCAGGTGAGGTTTAGGTTGGAAATTAGGATAAAGGTATTCTTAGAAATATTTGTCAGACATTGGAATGGGTTGCCTAGGGAGGTGGTGGAATCATTGTCCCTGGGGATGTTTAAGGAAAGGTTGGATGTGGTATTTAGGGACATAGCTTAATAGGTAATATTGGTGGTAGAGGGAAGGTTGGACCAGATGATCTTGAAGGTCTTCTCCAATTTTTATGATTCTATGATCTCTTCTGGATAACTCCTGCTAGTACACACAGTTTCAGTCAGTTCCTTCAAGTGGATTTTGGCTGCTGTCTGTTAAACTGCCAGAGTATGCATGCTTGATAATCGCCATCCTGAAGATAGTCCTGTCTTCCCTCCACCAATAAAATAAAATAAAATAAAATAAACTGTCTTTTAAATATGATAAAAAGAGATTTAAAAAATTGAAAAAAAAAATACAACACTTTGAAGAAGTAGTTTTCTTTAGCTTTGGGATAGTAATGGATGCTATTTTAGTCCCTAATGACCCTGCTTTAGCTTACCTTTGTGTAAAAGTAAAAAGGACCTGTGGGGGGGGGGGGGAGACTCTAGCCTAGACAACTTACCTTAAATATTCGTAAACCAAGTAGTTTATATATGTATAGCAAATTAGCCATGAAAACTAAAAAAATCATTTTGTCTAGTGTTCATTGCTTTTTGATAACCCTTTAGATAGAACACATGCTCTTGGAATGAAGAACTCTTTAGTAGTTCTGTGTTTGCACAAAACAGGAATTTAGCTAAAAATTGGTGTCAAGATAATGCAAATATAAGTTCAATACTTACTGTTGTCTGTGAATACTGAAATTAATCAGTGCCTTTAGCTCAGAACTTCTGAGAGAAGTTAAATTTTGCTGCAATTAAAAAATGGGAGGTTGAGTATGAGAGAGATAGGGAAAAATAATTTAACTTCTGTTGAGCTGTGGAAAGAGGGGAGCTACTGTTAACATGTTCCCAATAGCCTAAACACCTTTTCTTGATGGTTCATGACTTTGTAGACCTCTAATAAAGAAGAAACAAACAGAAATATTTTTTTAAAAAGGGATAATGTATGTTTTACTGTCCTTTGGTATCTGCTATTTCAACAACTTACTACAGTGCCTGATGTCATATCAGACCTGATAGACCATTATCCTCACCTCCAGGTGTCTATGGATAATAAAGAAAATAAATGTAATAGGGAAATTAATAGTTTCTCTGGCTTCCCTCTAAGGCCACCCAGCTAGGAGGCTATTTAATGCTTAAAAATGCCAATTGTTTCTTTAGGAATCAGCCTAAAACGATGTCTAGGTCATATCACATGACATATTGAAGACAGCTCTATTAGTAGTTTCTTAGATCTACTAAACATAAGGGCTTTGTACTCTACTGCCTTTCACCTAACACTTTTCAGAATTTTTATTTGTAAAGTAATCTGTGAGTTTTCTGCATTAGATTTTTATTTCAGTATGCCTGAAACCCTCAATAATTTTAAATATTCACTTTGAAAACTTGCAATACATAGCCTAAGAAAATAAAAAACACTTAGTGGCTTGTATGTTATGAACATGCCGACAGTTCAAATGCTTTTTTTTTTTTTTTCCTTTTTTTTTTTCCTTTTTTTTTTTTTAATTTATCAGTTAAAATACTTTCAAATATGAAGAAAATCAGTTTTACTGGTATAGAATCATTATATACATGTCTTGTTACATCTACTAGACATGTCAGTTATTAAAGACTAACTAATTCTTGAGACAAATCATATATGAACAAGTTAAATGAAGTAGTTCTTTGCTGATACAATGCTGATCAGAACCCTGATGCTGTTTTAGTTTCTCAAGCAAAAGGAAAAAAAAAATCTCTTCTGTACTTCACAACAGTAATGTGAGGGTTATATTTTTTTATTGACATCAAATTGCCATATATTACAGGTGAGGAGGAAAATAGTTCTCACGACTCAATTAGCCTTTCAATGAGGTAAATGTCTTGTCACAAATTATTCTCAGTATTTAGAGCATTCCTGTCTGCTATTCCTATCCAGTCATTTTACTAGGACAAAACAAACAAACAAACAAACAAACAAACAAAAAACTCATGAATCTTATACGCAATGGAACCTAATATTTATTTTCCCTATCTAACTTGCCTTTTCTTTACATCTTGGCTCCTTTTTCTAATTTATTTCTGCAAGGTAGCCTAAAGCTTAAGATATCATGTAGATGCCCCATACACCCCTTTTAGATTCAGGTCCAAATCTTCAGCTCTGCATTTTGTTACCAAACCAAGATTCAGTTTATTCATATACCATGGTTGTTGAAAGGCTAGCCCTTGAGAAAATGTATTCTCCCATTACCTCTGGTGTCTTTGTTTTTGTGCTTTAGAGAAAAAACTTGGTTACTTTGTAGCAGTTTCACTGAAATATTTATCTTGAGATATTATCTATGGAGAAGCTTCAGGATGTAGCTTTCTCTGTTTCATGGAATCACAGAATCACAGAACAGTTCATGTTGGAAGGGACCTCTGGAGGACATCTTGTTCAACACCCTGCTCAGGCAAAAGGAAGGACACCTAGAGAAGATGGTCCAGGACTGTTTCCAGCCGGCTTTTAAAGATTTCCAAGAAGGGAGATTCTACAGCCTCTCTGGACAAGCTGCCACTGCTCAGTTGCTCACACAGTAAAGTGTATCCTGATTCTCAGAGGGAACTTCCTATGTTTCACTTTGTGACCATTGCCTCTTGTCCTGGCACTGGGCACCACTGAAGAGAATCTGTGTCCATCTTCTTAAGTGCCCTCCTTTCAGGTATTTAAAGACATTCATGAAATGCCCCCTGAATCTTCTCTTCTCTAAGCTGAACAGTCCCAACTCACCCAGCCTTTCCTTATTGGAGAGGTGCTCCAATCCCTTGATCATTTTGGTGACCGTACATTGGACTCTAAAGTTTGTCAATGTCTCTCTTGTACTGGGGGGTCCAGAGCTGGACACAATACTCCAGATATGACCTCACCAGATAATTAATGAAGATTTTAAACAGGACTGGACCCAGTGTTAACCCCTGGCTTACACTGCTAGTTACTGGCCTCCAAGTAGATTTTCCACCACAGATCTCTGAGCCCAGCTCTTCAGCCAGTTTTGGATTCACCTCACTCTTTGCTCATTCAGCCTATACTTCAACAGGTTCTCTACAAGGGAACTGTGTCAAAGGCCAGATGTTGTCCCCAGATGTTGGTCCAAAATATACCCTCCCCCCTTTATTATTATTATATATTTTTTTTCCAAATCAGATTAGAATAACTAGGGTCCAATCAATACTTTTTACCTTGTTAGCTATATGACTAGTCGTATTAGAATTGCTGCCTAATATAATTAATTTTCTTAGGCAAAATCAAGAAGAGTTAACAATCCTTATTGTTAAACTTAAAGTAATGTTTAACTTCAGTGTGGCTTTACAGAAACAGTTTGTCATAGCATCTATTAGCCAGACTTCAGAAGAACTTGAAGGAACTACTTGTATCATTATACTCTTAGTCTTTATACCACTTTAATCTGTTTTGCCAGCTTATTTCTAAAGTTTTCTTCAACTTAAAGCAGTAAGAACAGCTCTTAACATCAGAATTTACAATCTTAACAAGATTGCATAAATCATGACATTACCATAGTTATATTTTATTCTGATGTTATTTTGCACTGCATTGCCAACTAAAACAATAGTAGCAAACACCTAAAGCATACCACACAGTCTAATTTGTTAATGTCAAATTTAATTAATAAACCCCACACTTTTTCTATTGAATTGCTGAGGAACTAAATTATCTCAAATCAGTACTATATTTTCAAAAAGTATGGTTATTTTATCTGCTTAAAAACAATCAATCAATCAATCAAACAAACACACAACAACAACAAGCAACAAAAACAGTTTTAAATTCCGCAAGACTCCTAAATCCTCTATTTTATATCCTTGTCTCTGCATTTAGACATCTATTAAGGTGAATGATTTTTCTTTGGATAACTTCTTGCTATTCTTTTCAAAAGTAGTCCACTATTTATTGTTTATGTATGGAAATTTGATGAAGAAAAAGTCTGTCATTGCATACTGCTATTCCTTTTTATCCAGCTTCCCTCCTGTTTTCTGTGAACTCATTCATATATTGTATTGATCATCTAGATACCTTTGTGGTTACAAAGGTACAGTTCATTGGTGCAAATGCCTGTTAATGTAGTTTCAGTTGATGAAATTTCAGTTGTCAAGAAGATAAATAAAATAGCTGAAAATCTCTCTGTGGAGTCCTTTTAGTATATTAATTTCACACCCACAATTATATATTTAGTGCATATTTTTAGTATTGCTTAGTATGTTGAAATTGTTAACAATAATGTTTTACTAGAGAGTGATTTCACTTTACGAAAATAAACCAAAGGCAAGCCTGAGTTTTATATGAAACAGAGAATAATAGTCTTGAGAAAGGAAGACATTCTAGCAGAAGAATTTTAATAAATTTAATAAATCATTGTAAATCCTTTTTAGTCCTTTAGTCAGTGGCAGTGAGTTAGCTGGCTCTTACTTTATGCTTCATGATTTTCATCATGAAAGATGAAAATATGACAGACATTGATACACTCCAATTTCACTTGAGGCACTTTTCATTTGATGTACTCACATGTTAGGAAGCTTCACCATGCCCCTTGGACAAAGAGCAGCAACACGGTAACCTTTACTTTCCTTTTGTTTATAAGAAAGTTCATATATATTGTAACAAATATTCATCCACTTGGTGAGTTTCTTCAAAGACAAGGGTCTTATTACCAAGCTGTCACTTGCAGTTTGTTGTAGAATACTTCCAGCACAAACTTGCTCTGCCTTTCATGATGGTATGGTTCTTTCTTACATTTCTTTGTTTTTATTTTAAATCTTATTGTTGCATTTTTTAAAAACTAATAGAGCATATAAGATGGTAATTGTTAAGCTCATTTTCACTGTTTTTCATTTTTATATTTAACAGAAGTTCCCTTCCCTGAAAATCTGGGTGCAGACCTAGCTATAAAAATACGCTTAAATTTAAGTATTGTGTTAATTTTGCTGAAGGTAATGGGAACAGTGACATACATAGGTAAGAATGAAGGGAAATGCCATGCAATTTCTTTAAGAGAAGAAATGTAGGCACAGTTATCCCACTTGTTGTCCTTGAGTGTAAAGGTGGTTTATGAAAGAAGTTCCTATCTTTTGCCACTCATTTCTGAGTTAAAATTTGCCTTCCTCTCAATTTCTCTGAAAAAACTCTGTCAAGGTATACTGCAAATAACAAATTTCTGGATTTGAACGTTATGTTTGATCCACGGATTATTCAATGTTAGGATTATTTTAAACTTGCATTATTTCTATGAACTTTTTGCTGTGTAGCCCCATAAAACTTTTTTTTTTTCTTCTTCTTTTTTTTTTTCTTTTTTTTTTTTTTTTTTTTTTTTCTCTCACTATAAATGAAAATGACAGGGACATTTCTCTTGTACTGCAGGCGCAGGAGCAAATGGCAATGTGTGAGGGACTAGAGTGTGTTAAACTGGCTTTGCCACCAAAACAAACATAATATACCACTCTGTGGAGCAAAGATATAGCATGAAATCCATGTTGACAACTATGGTTGAAGTTGGTATTTCTTTCCGAGTTTTTATTCTAGATTTATCCCAAGGAAGCATGTTTATCTGTTGTGAGTTGTTCTAAGTGCCATGTAAAGCCCACTATTAGTTGTATCATAGGCAACTGCACATGTCCACATGCAGATGGTACATATATTTTTAAAATATTACACAGATTTCAGATTTTCTTCCATCTCTATTTGTCTGCATCCATATACCCTACAATTCTCAATACTCAACTTTAATGATCAGTGTCCTCTTTTTATCTCATGACAGCGCACCAGGACAGTTAACTGGTTGGGAAGGGTTGCAGTGGGGAAGAAGCCTCATAATGTGGGACCATCCAATATCAGACATTTGCAACACCAAAATTCCTTAGTGATATCTTTGCCCTAAAAGTTCTTCAACTAAAGGTACTGCTGATGAAAATAATGTATGACCCTGTTGAAGGGAAACTGGAAACTGTATGACCATATTTTCAAACTGAATTCTGTAAGAGCACGAATTTAACTGAGTGTTTATATTGAGAAGGCAAAGCACAATGAAAATGAAATCAAGGAAGATGTGTTTGTTTTATGACTGGAATGACAGGTTGAATTATTATTACATTACCATAAAATATGCTAGGCATAAATCACTTATTTTTATTCTTCCTCTAGAACAAAAAAGTCTTTAAAGAGAACCTGTACAGATAGACAGTCACCTATCTAAAGAAGGGTAATGCAGATAGAAGATAACCGAAGACATAAGTATGTGGTTTAAACATCAGTAAAAGCATTATCAGAGATATAAATGTATAAGATATTAGCTTTCACAAAGATATATTTTCATCATTACATATCAGAGCTTTGAGAAATGGCATTTTGAAACCTGAAACAGCACTTTTTACTTTTTCACTTCGAGTTTTCATTTAAATATAATTTAGGTAACCTAATGTTTTATATAGCAGCCACCTGAGGATAAAATCATTTATAATGATAATATAAATGAGGTGAATTTTTTTTTTTTTTTTTTTTTTTTTTTTTTTAAGATGGTAGCATATTGTTAAAATATGTAAAGAGCCACAACTGTATTTTCTAAGATTATATTACAGCCTTAAGTCACTATTTTTTCTATTCTTACAATGAAAGTTCAGAAAGTAATTAAACAATGGAAGGCATGCTATGAAGTATGGTCACGTATTTCACAAATAATATGTCTGGAGGAAAGTGATGAAGAGGAAAAGAAGCCATACAACAGCTATATTAGCTGTTATAGACTAAACAAGGGACAATGTACGGCAAAGGTTTTGCTGCTTTTAAGATGTGCAGAAGTACTTTATTTCTTAGATATTTATATTTTTAACAAACTTCAAAATCAAAAGCTTAAACCTTACCTTTTCAACATGAAGAAAAGTTGTTGAACAGGAAGAGTTTAAGTAAAATTGAAAAGATCTAGCAGTTGTTTATTTTTATAAAGCAGCTTGCTCAACTATTCTGATTCAGTATGTCACATGAATTGCAGTTAAGTAACCATAGCTTATTTTGAAACACAAATTAATTATCTATTACAAGCATGCTATAGCTTATCTCTTTCAAAGTCTCATTAGTATGCAAATGACTCTAATTAGGTCACTGTCAGAAAATATTTGTGTAGAGTCACTTTCCAAGGTTTAATGTGATGGTTTTAGTTCCTAAATATTTATAAACAGTTCTCCTAAAATCAGCTTTATTTAATAGGGATCATTCTTAAATTCTCATTAGTTCAGTGAAATTAATGTTTGATGACAAAGAGGAAAAAAGTGTTTGTTTGTTTGTTTGTTTTTCTCCAGAAGATTATATCTTTCAATTTATACGCACAGTATTAAATTATTAGAGAAACAGAATTATATTTTTAATAGGAATTATACTTAAAAAGTCTTGCCATATAAAACTGGAAATGTTTTGTTTGATCTTCTGTTTTTCATGTCTGCCTTGATGAAGAAGTGAAGACAAGAAACTGAAAGTTTTATGAATCATGAATAAAGGCTTGTGCACTGAAAAGTAGGTACTTCAGGTAAGAATTATTGTGTGCAGTCATAAATACTTATCCATAGCATTAAAGTACCTTTAGGGTACATTGATGACTTTTTAAAATCATGCACAAGAAGTAGGGGACACAGAATCAAAAATATATTTCTATCAAAGAACAAGAAAGGACCTTAGAAAATAGAATTTTGAAATGGACAGCTTGGGGATAATGTGTTGCAAAATGAAAAACAAGCTTTATTATTATTATTATTATTATTTCTTGTCCTTCTGCATGTGTACATGTTTGTAGCAGAGAGTTTTTTTTTTTTTTTTTTTTTTTTTTTTTTTTTTCAGTTCCCAAATCCTCTGGGTGTACCCTGATTTAGAATAAAGTTAATTAATTTTGAATAACATCATGTAAAAGACAATTTTTCACCATCTGTAGAACTCAAATTTAATGGTCTGCATGCATATATTCTAACTATTCTTCAAACTGATAAAACTGACATCCTGGTACCAGAATTTTTGATTAGAAAGAAGTAAAGAAATAAACATGTCTTAACTGTAAATTTTCTACTGTTATGTGGAGATTTCTTACAGGTCTTATTTCAGATTCATTCTTCAATCAGTTTGGATTCAGTATAACGTGGGAATAAAATATGTATCCATCATATAGCTTGTCTGCATTCTCTACAGAGCTCAAAATAAGATAAGGCCCACAGACAGAGTACGTTTATTGAAGTAGTGCTCAATATTAATCAATTCCTCTCAACTTTTTCGACAATTTGAGAATATTTGGTTAAATTGTCCTTCAAAGTAAAGTTTCATGGAGAAACAAAGCATAGAAAATGCTGTTTGAAGGTGAATATTTTTCAACAGAAAGTTGAAAAACCTTGAATAGAATTTATCAGTCATTTAAATAATACCATCATGAAAAATGTTACAGTCAGAAAAAGAAAGTTACAGTTACATCATAATTTATATGATAATGTCTTGTTTTCCAGTAACTTATTTTTATCTTTCTTTTTAAGAATGAGCAAATAAAGAAAACCTACAGGAGCTTCCTGGTAGACAATGGGGTAGTTTTGATCACACTGGACAAATTGTTAGCTTTCCTTACCTTCCCTCTCCCTTGCATTGTACACCATATTAGTGTCATACTGCATACCATACAAAACCTGACCTGGGAGACAAAGGTTGTGGTAAGATGGCCAGCAAAGGCCAAGGGCTGACCAAACTTAACAGTAAAGACTGGAACCACAAGTAGGGAAGAGGCAACCTTTATTGGTATAAGGGAAGAGAAACATGCATAAACAATTAGCTGTCTCGTCAGAAGAGATGTCAAATGTCATCTAGCACATATGATAAAAGCATCTTTTTTTTTTTTTTTTTTTTTGAAAGTGTTTTACAGAGAAGTAGAAAATCCTGGGTTTATTATTTACTGTTTTACCCCAAAGGTCTACTACTTATTATTATGAATGGAGAAAACCTTCTGAATAGCTTGTCATAATCACATAACTGTTGAGTTCTCTCTCTCTCTGTCTCTGTTTCCCCCCACTCCTTCCCCCTCTCCCCTCAAAATAAGTAATGCTTGAGTGTTTCATTACCAGATGAATCTGTACCTTTGAAAATAAAACCAAAGTTTAGGCAGCTAAATGAGAATTTAGCAACGTTGCATTTGTTCCATTTTCTTAAAATAAAATAGAGCACGGTCACTATGAATGAACTGTCTGTCATTGAAGTTGTAAGTCCAAAGGGAAGAGTTTAAAGGATTAACACAGAAGGAAATTTAATCTTAAAACCCTTCTTAAAGTCTTACATTAAGTCCCCCCCAAAAAAGAGAATGAAATATACAAGCAAAGAAACCATAAATAAGATGTGGACAGGAGAACAACTACTTCAGTGTTGTCTTTACTAGACTTTGTCATATTACTTTTTATTTTTGTGCCAGGAAAGAGTTTTTTTTTTTTTTTTTTTTTTTTTTTTTTTTTTTTTATCTTACATTACTATTAACTCTGGGATCCAGCATCCCCTGATAATGTGTAGCATATAGAAATATCTATGTGATACATCTACAAAATCTGTAGAATTACAGGCCAGCCAGTCTCATATCTTTGCTGGCACTAAGCTCTACATCTAAACATCTTTTAAAGACCTCCAGGGATGGTTACTCAACCACTTCCCTGGGAAGCCTATTTCAATGCCTAAAAACCCTTTCCATAAAGAAGTTCTTCCTAATATCCAACCTAAACCTCCCCTGGCGCAACTTTAGCCCATTCCACCTTATCCTGTCGCCAGGCACATGGGAGAATAGACCAACCGCCACGTTGCTACAGCCTCCTTTCAGGTACCTGTAGAGTGTGATAAGGTCACCCCTGAGCCTCCTCTTCTCCAGGCTAAATAGTCCCAGCTCCCTCAGCCGCTCTTCATAAGACTTGTTCTCCAGACCCCACACCAGCTTCGTAGCCCTTCTCTGGACTCGCTCGAGCACCTCCATGTCCTTCTTGTAGCAAGGGGCACAAAACTGAACACAGTACTCGAGGTGCGGCCTCACCAGAGCCGAGTACAGGGGGACAATCACTTCCCTGGACCTGCTGGCCACGCTGTTTCTTATGCAAGCCAGGATGCTGCTGGCCTTCTTGGCCACCTGAGCACACTGCTGGCTCATATTCAGCCGACTGTCAACCACTACTCCCAGGTCCTTCTCTGCCAGGCAGCTTTCTAACCACACATCTCCCAGCCTGTAGCTCTGTTTGGGGTTGTTGTGCCCCAGGTGCAGGACCTGGCACTTGGCCTTGTGGAACTTCATACAGTTGGCCTCGGCCCATTGGTCCAGCCTATCCACATCCTCCTGCAGAGCCCTACTACCCTCGAGCAAATTGACACACGCACCTCACTTGGTGTTGTCTGCAAACTTACTGAGGGTGCACTCGATCCCCTCATCCAGATCATCGATAAAGATATTAAAGAGAACTGGCCATAGTATTGAGCCCTGAGGAACTCCACTAGTGACCGGCCTCCAACTGGATTTAACTCCATTCACTATGACTCTTTGGGCCCGGCTACCCAGCCAGTTTCTAACCCAACGAAGCATACACCAGTCCAAGCCATGAGCAGCCAGTTTCTTGAGGAGAATGCTGTGGATAAAGGTGTGAAAAGCCTTAGTCAAGGTAGACCACGTTCACAGCCTTTCCCTCATCCACTAAACGTGTCACTTTGTCATAGAAGGAGATCAGGTTCATCAAGCAGGACCTACCCTTGATACACCCATGCTGACTGGGCTTGCCCTGCAAGTGCCACGTGATGACACTCAAGATAATCTGCTTCATGAGCTTCCCTGGCAACAAGGTCAACCTAACAGGCCTATAGTTTCCCAGGTCAACCTTGCAGCCCTTCTTGTAGATGGGCGTCACGTTTGCTAGCCACCTGGGACCTCCCATGATAGCCAGGACAGCCGATAAATGATGGAAAGCAGCTTGGCCAGCTCCTCCACCAGTTCCCTCAGTACCCTCGGATGGATTTCATCTGGCCCCATCAACTTTGTACATCCAAATGCTGTAGCAGGTTGCCAACCATTTCCTCGTGGATTGTGAAGGCCACATTCTGCTCCCCATCCCCTTCCACCAGCTCAGGGTACTGGGTATCCAGAGAACAACTAGTCTTTCTAGGAAAGACTGAGACAAAGAAGGCATTAAGCACATCAGCTTTTTCCTCATCTCTCATCACTAAGTTTCCCCCCACATCCAGTAAAGGAGGGAGATTCTCCTTAGTCGTTTTCATGTTAATGTATTTATAAAAACATCTGTTGTCTTTAACAGCAGTAGCCAGATTGAGCTCCAGATGAGCATTGGCCTTTCTAATTTTGTCCCTGCACATCCTTACAACATCTTTATAGTCCCCCTGAGTGGCCTGCCCTCTTTTCCAAAGGTCATAAACCCTGTTTTTTTTTTTTGTTTGTTTGTTTTTGTTTTTTTTTCCTACACTGCAGGTCATGGAGAGGAGCCCACGAAAGAGAAGGTGATCAGGCAGGAGCTGCAGCCTGTGGGGGACAGATGTTGGACCACATTCCTCCTGACAGATGAACCCCATGTCATGAACTCATCCATTTGGAGCAGTTCTTGAAGAGCTGCTCCCTGTGGGAACCCACATAGGATCAGTTCAGGAAGGACTGTATCCCATGGGAGGCACCCCATGTTACAGCAAAGAAAGACAGTGACTGTGAAGGAGTGGCAGAGAGAAAGTGTTACAGACCAACCACAGTTACCATTCCTCTGTTCCCCTGAACCACTCAGGGGGAGGAAGTGGAAGAGGGTGTATGGAGGGAAGATGCATTTAGTTTCTTTTTTTTTTTTTTTTTTTCTTTTTTTTTTTTTCCTTGTTTGTTTCTCACTGTTCTATCTTGTTAGTAATAAAGAATAAATTACTTTAATCTCCCTATTTTGAATCTGTTTTGTCCATGACAAAACAAAGACATGGACGTATTAGCATAGGCCCAGGGGAGAGCCAAAAGAATGATCAGGGGGGTTGAAACACCTCTCCTATGGAGACAGACTGAGGGAGTTGGGGACTTGAAAGAAAGCCATAATCTCTACTTCTGTGTTAGAAAATTTATACTGTTTATATTGTTAAAAAAAAGTGAATTCAAGGATATAAAACATTTTAACACAAACATAACTTTATATAAAAGGAAGAAAAATAATAAATAACACAGTCTAAGATAATGATTCATTGTCATTGGAAACAATTCGTTCAAATTATATACACATTGTAGCAAAATTTTAGCTTTATTATTTATTTCCATTTTTAGAGCATCCAAAATCTGTAATCACAGCTGCGACCCTAATTATTCTCTATTGAAAGGAAAAATAATAATTAAAATAAATAAATAAATAAATCCTTTCCTCTCACTTCCCCATCCTGTCCTCTCCACTCAAATGTACAAACTATAAAATTTCAGAAGTGATAAGAATATTGAGAAGAAATATCACCCAACCCATAGGTGGATTTATTTGTAGAAACCTTAGTGGACTTTTTTCTTAACCTAGTTTCAAATCTATAGTGAATTACACATCTATTTCATTGATTATTTGGCTTTAAAATAAAAAACATTATAAGATAAAGTTGAAGAAAATTAACTCTAATCAGATAGTTGACTAATATGGGGTTAACTAATATCACCCTTCATGTTATCATTGCTCATCCATGGTGTCTGTGTGAGAAACAGTAACAGTGTGTTTCTAATCAGTTATTTGGACACCTATTTTATTCAGAATCATAGAAGCATGGAATCATTTAGGTTGGAAAAAAAACACTTAAAATCATCAAGTCCTGCCATCACCTGATACTACCAAGTTCATCACTAAACCCTGTTTCTAAGCACTACAGCTACATATCTCTTAAAGACCTTCAGGGATGGTGACTCTATCCCTTCCCTCTTCTAATGCCTAACTACCTTTCTTTAAGAAGAACTTCCTGACACATAATCTAAACAACCCTGGGTGCAACTTGAAGTGCTTTCCTTATGTCCTAACCTCAAAAACAATTACTTCTGTATTTTCAGAGGATAAGCTTGTTTACAGAATCACAGAATCACAAAATGGTTGAGGTTGGAAGGGACCTCCAGAGATCATCTAGTCTAACCTCCCAGCTCAACCAGGGTCACATAGAGCATGTTACACAAGATCACATCCAGGCAGGTTTTGAATATCTCCAAAGAAGGAGACCCTACAACCTCTTCGCAGTCTGTTCCAGTGTTCTGTCATCCAAAATGTACAGAAATTCTTCCTCATATGGCAATGAAACCTCCTGTGGTTCAATTTATACTCGCTACCCCTTGTCTTATCACTGTCAACCACTTAGAAGAGTTTGGCCCCGTCCTCTTTACACTGTCCCCTCAGGTATTTGTAGAGGTTGGATGGATCCCCTCTCAATCTCCTCTTCTCTAGGCTAAACAGGCCCAGATCACTTAGTTTTTCTTCATAGGATAAGATGTTCAAATCCCTTAATCATCATTGTGGCTCTACGTTAGACCCTCTCTAGAAGTTTTACGTCCCTCTTGTACTGGGGACCCCAGAACTGCACACAGGTGTGGCCTCATCAGTGCTAGGGAGAGGGTCACTTCTCTGGTCCTGCTGTCCACACTCTTCTTGATGCAGGCTAGGATCCCTTTGGCCTTCTTGGCCACAAGGGCACACTGCTGGCTCATGGTTAGCTTGCTGTCCACCACTACCCCCAAGTCCCTCTCCACAGAGCTACTCTCTGGCAGGTCAACCCCCAACCATTACTAGTACCTGGGGCTGTAAGCACCCTCTTCACGTGCTTAGAGAGAGTCTCAAGGATGAGCTGCTTCATCACATTTCCAGGGATAGAGGTGAGGCTGACTGTAGTTTCCTGTGTCTTCCTTTTGCTCTTCTTGAAGAATGGAGTCTTCCAGTCTGAGGACTGTTGGCTTTTTTTTTTCTAGTACTTTCAGCTGAGGAGTGTTGGCTTTCTTCCAGTCCTCAGGCACATCTCCCATTCTCCAAGACTTTTCGAAGGTGGTAGAGAGTGGCTTAGCAATAGCACCCACAAGTTCACTCAGAACACTCAGGTGCATCTCTTTGGGGTCCATATGTTCTTATCTTGACTAAATAACCTCTAACCCAATCCTCTTCAACCAGGGGAAAGTCTTATTTTCTCCAGGTTTCCTCTATTGTTTCCAGCCTTGGTAGTGCATGGGGGCTAGCCTTAGCAGTGAAGACTGAAGCAAAGAAGGCATTCAGTAACTCTGCCTTCTCTGTATCTGTCATCACCAAGGCACCTGCCTCATTTAGCAGTGCACCCACATTTTTTTAGTCTTATTTTGCTGCTGATTTAATTGAAGAAGCCCTTCTTGCTATCCTTGATGTCTGTTGCTAAATTTAACCAGGACTTGGCCTTACTCATTGCATCCCTGCGTTGTCTGACAATGTTCCTATATTCTACCTAAGTGGTTTGTCCCTTCTTCCACACTGTGTACACTGTCTTCTTCTAATTTTTTTGCAAGAGCTCCTTGCCCATTCACACAGGTCTCCTGAGCCCCTTGCTTGACTTCTTTCTCATAGGGCTGCACTGATCCTGAGCTTGGAGGAAGTGGTACTTGAATATTAGCCAGCTCACCTGGACCACCTTTCCCTCTAGGACCCTGTCCCAGGGGATTCCTCCAATTAGGTCCTCCAATTAGGTTTAACTTATATTTAATACCATCTCATCATATTCTCCTTAAATTCTGAGCAATGTTTTGCTTCCAAATTCAGTAGCATGCACGCAGCAATAAATTCAACCTAAATTAATAGGTATATGAAGAGGAAATTATCTCTCCCAAGGAAAGCAGTAAAGGACCTGTGTTCAACAGTTTTAGTAAATTTAACAGCCTTATTAGAACCATAGAAACTGTGTTATTGTTGAATATGAGTATGTACAACAAAAGCCATCATGGAATGTTATTAATATACAACTCAGGAAAGGTTAATTCCTTCCCAAAACTCAGACAATCTCAGAAATCTCTTAGCCTTAACAATGAAGTAGAAGCTGTAAACTCTAACACGAACTGTTCTGATTGAGGTATTAATTGTACCATAACTGTGTCCTGCATATTACATTAATTTATTTATTGGAAGACTCTCAATGTCATTATGACTTTGCAGAAGTTTTAATCTGTAGAGGATTCTGATCTAGGCTGCTTCTGAAATATTAATTAATTGTCTGCTATAGTAATATGCCAAATTGTATAGTAGTTGTATAGTAGTACATGTCACATTGGATCATTCAAAAGTTAAAAGAGTAGTAGCTCAAATTGTCATCCCACATAATTGGAAAAATATGTGTCTTTTCCTGTTACTTTTTTTTTTTTTTTTTAATAACTATATTAAGAATATAGTTAAATTTGAATATATTTTTAATAACTATATTTTGAAGTATTCCATAGAAGCCAAATTCAAGTTCTGTTGAGAACTCCTGAAAGGCATGTGACTATTTGTGTTTTTGTGATGGAGCATTCTTGAAGGATAAGAAAGAATAATATGGAGTTATTGGAAAACAGACTAGAATTTACAAAACTCTGGAATTAAATTCTTATATAAAAACCTTCCAGGAAAAATAAAAAAAAAAAGACTTGAAGATGGTTGTTTCAGTGAAATCATCAGAAGAAGACAATATCTGGGTAGCATGTGTATAAATACATATCATCATCATTACTTAACCTAATTCCTCATCCAAGGAGTGTTTTCTAAAATATAAAGCAGCTGTAGATATCACAAAAAAAAAAAAAAAAAAAAAAAAAAAAAAAAGGCAATACAGTTGACTAAATATTTAAAAATGTTCAGCAGGAATTACACCACCACAGTAACATGGTGTAACACAGCAACATGGATTTTTCAGGATACATGGAGAGCTATCAAGATTCATGCTAGATCTTCTTCTCTCCCCCCTTCGTCATCTACGCCATCTGCACTCCAAATGATGTAATTTGGTATCTGCGGCTTTGCAACTCGGCTCTTCATCCTGTTTTGTTTTTGTATATAATAGGTTTTCAGCGGTGGAAGTATCTACACATCCCCTGGAATAGTTCATAATTCATATAAGCTATGATTTTTTCCTAGTGAATATAGCCATAGATATTTTTCATTCTGTGGAAAATAAATAAATAAATAAAAACCTTCCTCAAAGCCTCTCAATGCTTTTAGTCTTTATGATGATGAGATTCAATAAGCTAATTATGAGTGAATGTGTGTGTGGGGAGGAGTTTATTTCATGCCTGAATTTGCTAAATTTCATGCTCAATTAGCATAATATTTACATTTTACTATAGGAAAAAGAAAAATCTGACAAAGGTAGATAAAACACTGTGAACAATGAAGACCTTTATTTAGACAAAACAAACATAAAAGAGGCAAACAAAACAAAAAAAGAAAACAAAACAAAACAACAAAAAAACTGTCACCACTTCAGATTATTATTGTCATTATTATTATCATAATTATTCTCAAGTATCCCATTTGTCTTCTTTAAATATCTTATCAGTAAGTAGCTAGAACTTTATAATCTAATATGAAGGTCTCATAAAATAAAACTGGGATTCTCTTCTTGGACTATTAGCTAGACTATTTGTTCTTCTTGGCAAATTAACAGCTACTGAGTAAGAAATTCTCTCATGGTTAATTGCTAGAAATTCCATTATTCCAACAACTGAATTACAATTAAGCACTCATTCTGCAAATAAGCGGTCGTTCTTAAATTATCTTCAGTAGGCGCACTATTCTTTCTAAAATATATGATATTTTCAAACCCAAAGATGATATGATGATTTGGGTAAAATTATTTAATACAGGACTTGAAAGCTAGCTTAAAGAAACATCTGTCATCTGATCATATAAAAAGCTATTGCTGAAATGAATGCAAAGTTTTCACATGATTTTTTTTTTTTTTTAATATATTTCTTGAAAAATACCATAAATGAAAATTGATTTCATTTAACTTCTATGATTCTAACAGGCAATCCAAGTACATTGTACAACTTTATTTTTATTATTTGTCCTTATATATATATATGTATATTAAAGGGAAGAAGAGGAAAAAAAAGATAAATAATTTTGTTTTGGACAAAGATTATGTATTAGATGAAATACAGCAAAGAATTTGTCACTAGACTTTTTGTTTTCTGAAATGATGATAAAGGTATCTCTACGTATGGCATCTTTGGAACTGAATGTACCAGATTAAATGAAGTGTTTTAAACCATGTCGATAGATTTATTATTATTATTTTTTAAATTATTTTTAAAATCCAAATGTTTATTTCATTTTTAGAATTTTCAGTATATTAAAAATGCAATGTAATAAATTTATTTAATGATGATAATGTGGAATTGCCCAAAACAGAAAAAAAAAAAAAAAAAAAAAAAAAAAGTGAAAAAGAGAAAGAGATTACAGTGAGATATGCTTTATTTGACATATTCTCCCTATGGAACAATTAATTTGGGGAATTTAATGGAGTTTTTCACTAACTGATAGAGCTGTGCAATGTTTCTTCATTCTTCTATTAAAATATTCTAATTAAATCAGTCATCTTAGTCCCATCTGTTATATACTGCTCTCATGTGGGGTGGCTGCTGGATTCTCTCCAGGACAGCCACTGTATTTAGCTCTCTTCATGGCTGGTTGGATGTCAGACACAGCAAAATCTTGTTCTCAGTTAGAAATTACTGCTAAAATTCATTTTGCTGTTACATCACACACGAAAGAAACCCCAGGACAATCTGCCCATCCTTAAAAGCCATAGCCTGACAGGATAAACTGAATCATATCTGCCTGCTTCTTTCTGTGGTGCTGCATTTTTTTTTTTTTTGGTTATTATTATTATTATTATTATTATTATTATTGACAAGGAAAGAGAGATGCATGTTAGAGAAAAGGAGCTACCTAATTAGCTATTAGAGTTAAACACTATTCTTCTTGTCAAAAAAGAAGCTCCTTTATAATTATGGCTGTAGGTATTATGTTAACTGACTAGATGAAAGATTATTTCTAGTGCTACATGGGCAACTGAAATCAAACACACTTGCAAATCTACACAAATTCACCAGCCCAGATGCTTTGGACAGAATCCTGGTTCCACTAACATTTCTGAATTTTACACTGACTTCGGCACGGTTAAGATTTCTGTCTACAAAGATAATATATATGCTTCTGTCAACCTATCTTTAAGTATGTTTCATTCACCCCCTTGAATAAATGATCTTCACGTTGTTCAAGGTTAAATTTGTTTAAATTAAATCAGATTTGATTACTCCATTTCAGGAAGGATGTTGCAACACCTCAGCTAACCATACAGACATGGTTGAAGAGACATTTTAAAGTGGAAAGATTTATCATGTTTATTTAGTTAAGCCAGTAGCTTATTCTGTATCAGTAAAATTTGGGGTAAATATGTTGAGGCTTACATAAAAACAAAACTGCTAGGTTACCCGAACTATCATCTCTCAGGTTTTAATTTAATTTAATTTTATTTTTTTTTAACTCCCAAACAACTTTCTGTTTATAGTTGCATAAATAGAATATCAATACTTGTCAAAACATAGAATGTAACAACTCTGAACTGCTATGGATATCTTCTGTAAATAATCATTCTTTCACAGGAGACATAGGGTATGAGAAGCTTTGTGCTGGAACTTTGCACAGAATAACCCATCATGGCTGGCTGTGATGAAATTGCTGAGAGAAACCTGAAGGCTATCCAAGGGGGCTTCAGAGCACTGGAGTGGTTAATGGATAGAGAGGGTGCACAGGCAGTGTTTTCCTCTGTCCTCTCAGTGGTGGGGAATGATACTGAGCAGACCTGGAAGGCCCAGCTCATCAATGCATGGCTGAGAGGCTTGTGACGTTTCAGGATTTTTAAATTTTTTATGTATTTTTTTGATCCTGGGGCGGTTTACTTGGCACCTGGCCTGATGGCTGCCGATGTGTCCCACCTGTCTCAAAGGGGTAAAACAGATCCTAACCCAGGAGTTGGCAGGGCTCTTTGAGAGGGTTTTAAATTAGGTTTGAAGGGGAATGGGGATGAAATGAAACTCAGTAGAGATGAGCCTGCGGGAGCAATGCCAGGGTTGAGGGTAAGGGCAGTGGCGCAGCTGAAGTGCATCTATGCCAATGCACACAGTATGGACAACAAAAAGACAAAGCTGGAAGCCATTCTGGCAGGCAAGCTGTGATTTAGTTTCCATTACTGAAACATTGTGGGACCAATCCCACAACTGAAGTTCTGCAATGGATGGCCATAAGCTCTTCAGAAGGGACAGGCAAATAATGAGGGGAGGTGGCATGTCTCTCTATACTGGAGAGTGTTTTCATGTTGCTCAGGGTTGGGAATGATAAGGTAGAATCCATGTGGATAAGGATCAGGGGATTGGCCAACAAGCTGGACATCCTGCTGGGGTTGTGTTACAGACTGCCAAGCCATGGTGAATAGATGGATGAGGCATTCTATAAACAGCTGGCAGAAGGCATTCAATCGCCAGCATTTATTTTCATGGGGGACTTTAACTTGCTGGACATATGCTGGAAATGCAGCTCGGGGAGAGTACAAGGAAATTGCCAGCATATGCAGAGAAAGAATGAGGAAGGCTAAAGCCTAGTATGAGCTCAACCTGGCCACTATGGTTAAGGATAAAATATATATATATATAAAAATTGTTTTTACAAATATATTAACAGCAAAAGAAGGGCCAAAGAAAATCTCAGTTCTTTACTGGATGCAGGGGGGAACATGACTACTGAGGATAAGGAAAAGGCTGAGGTTCTTAATGCCTTCTTTGCATCTGTCTTTACGAGCCAGACCACTTATCCTTGGAGTACTCATCTTCCCAACCCGGAAGTCCAAGACAGGGAGCAGAAGAAACCCCCCACAGTGCAGGTGGAAACATTTAAGAGACTTGCTGCTCCACCTGGACTGTCACAAATCCATGGGGCCAGATGGGATGCACCCAAGGGTGCTGATGGAGCTGGTGGAGGTGATTGCCAAGGCACTTTCCATCATCTATCAGCAATCACGGTCATTCGGAGAGTTCCCGCATGCCTAGAGACTTGCTAATGTGATGCCGTTGTATAAGAAGGGTTGTAAGGAGGACCTGGGTAATTACAGGCCTGTCAGCCTCTCCTCAGTGCCAGGAAAGGTGATGAAACATGCCATCTTGAATGCAACCATGCCGCATGTGTGGGATCAAGCCCAATCAACGTGGGTTCATGAAAGACAAGTCCTTTCTGACCAACCTCATTTCCTTCTATGACTGGGTGACTCACCTGGTGGATGAGGGAAACGCTGTTGATGTAGTCTACCAAGATTTCAGTAAGGTCTTTGACACGGTCTCCTATAGTATTCTTCTTAAGAAACTGGTAGTCCATAGCTTATCATAGAATCATAGAATATTCCCAGTTGGAAGGGACCCATAAGGATCATCAAGTTCAACTCCCGGTACCTCACAGGTCTACCCCAGGTTTGGACAAGTACACTCTTTGCTGGCTGGATGGCCGGGCCCAGAGAGTAGTGATGAATGGAATGAAATCCAGCTGGCACCTGGCCACGTATGGTGTTCCCCACGGGTCGGTGTTGAGCCTATCCTCTTTAAAATCCTTATTGATTATTTGGATGACGGAACTGAGTGCACCCTCAGTAGGTTTGAAGATGACACCAAGCTGGGGGAAGCATCTATCTGCCAGAGCATAGGAAGGCTCTGCAGAGTGACTTGGACATGATGGGTCTATGGGCAAAGGCCAAGGGGATGAGGTTCATCATAGCTAAATGCTGGGTCCTGCACTTTGATAACAACAACTCCATGCAACACTACAGGCTTGGGGCAAAGTGTTCTATAAAGCTCTGCAGAAGAAAAGGATCTGGGGGTGTTGACTGATGCTTGCCTGAACATGAACTGGCAGTGTGCCCAGCTGATCAAGAAGGCCAATGGCATCCTGGCTTGAGTCAGGCATAGTATAGACAGCAGGACCACAGAGGTGATCATCCCCTTGTATTTTTCTCTGGTGAGGCCGCACCTCAAGTACTGTGTTCAGTTTTGGGCCCTCCACTAGAAGAAGGACATCAAGGCACTGGAACATGTCCAGAGAAAGGCTATGAAACTGGTGGGGCCTGGAACATAGGTCCTTATGAGAAGTGGCAGAGGGAACTGGGGTTGTTTAGTCTGGAGAAGAAAAGGCTTAGGGCAGACCTTATTGCTCTTTAAAACTACTTAAAAGGAAGGTGTGGGAAGCTGGGGTTCAGCCTCTACTTGCAGATAGCTGGTAATAGGACTAGAGAGAATGGCTTCAAGTTGCCCCATGGGAGGTTCAGGTTAGAAATTAGGAGACATTTATTTTCAGAAAGAGTAGTCAGGCTTTGGAACGGGTTGCCCAGGGAAGTGGTGGAGTCACTTAAACACCTGGGGGTGTTCAAGGAAAGGTTGGTCATGGTGCTTAGATACATGGTTTAGTGGGTGACTTTGGTAGTAGGGTGATGGTTGGACCAGATGATCTTGAAGGTCTTTTCCAACTTAATGATTCTATTATTCTATGAAAGTTTAATGGATAACAGGGTATATATAACAGAGTACAAGAGTATACATTAAACTTTTCATATTTTGTTATCAATCATAGATTTTTCTGGTTTATTGAATTTGCATGCTGGTTTCGTTCCCTTGTCTTATAAACTGATGTTTTTGTGTACCTTTTATCAATTATCAGTATTATTATCACTTAATTATTATTGATTACCCTACAATTTTACTCTTGTGTTATTTTTTATTTTTATTTATTTATTTATTTAATTGGCTTTACAGCTTCAGTAACTTCTGCTATAGATCAAAAGTCTTAGCCTTTTTTTTTTTCAGCCAGATGTTACAGTGTCCATGTTCAGTAGGTGGGCCACCTTTCAAAAGCCAGCTGGATGAGAAACACAGCAAGATGCAAGTAGTAGGAAACAACATCTTCAATACAAAGCCTTTATAAATATCAAGGCACCCACAAAAGACAGGAGGTGAAGTGGTAGAATAAACAAGAGACTCAAACCTGTAATATAAGTAGTGATATTTAATATAATTTTGGTAAGACAGGATATATGCATTGCTTTACAGCGTGCTATCAGCCTTCTTAACAGACTGCAAAAACTATTTCCCCAAGAGAGCACTGAAAAATAAAATAACATAAAGGTTATTTCATGATGAAAAATTGTTCCATTACTTAACTGGCAGTTCAGGGATTAAAAATACCTATTACACATTGACTCATTTTACTGCCATTGAAGATTTGACTGATAATTTATATATACCTACCATGTACACTTGATTAGATGTGCTCATGAATTATCACTAATATTTTATATCCTGAGGTAGTAGAGCTTAAGCTTATCCTGAGGTTATTTTACCTACTTATTTTATCTTTTTTTTTTTTTTTTTTTTTTTTTTTTTTTTTTTCTTATTTTGATCTACTTGCTTCTACTTCCTTCCACACCCATAATTGAATATCTTATTTTTCTCCAGGCATTGAGAGCTTTTCATACACACTTTTTTCAGATGCCTGTAGTTATTTCTGCACTGATCTGTATACAGCTGTGTACTGCTGCAAGAATGAAAAAGAGCAGTAAAAGATAACAGTGGCTGAGTATTATGACACTTCGTACAGAAAAAAATGACTGTAACCCATCATATATTTAGTTCTTAAACAAGCATATAAAATATTCTGTGGTTTGTTTGTTTGCTTTCCAAAACTCTATAGAAGTAAATGAGGGCATCTTGGATTTTCCCAGTTACAGGGAAAATTAGCAATTTATTCCCTGCAGCAAGATAAAAGTTTTCCAAATGGGAACCTGCTCTCACTATTAGTCCTAAAGGACTAAAGATAGACAACATTAAAGCTGTAGCATTTTTATGTACATTTTTATGTCATTCTAATAGATTGTTAAAATTCTCTTTGAACCTTGTTCCATGAAGCTCAAAACAGGTACTATATATTTAGCATCACATAAAAATGGAAATTAATTCCAAATAAAAACTCTGAGAAATGTAAATTATTCAAAAAAGTTTCTGTCATATGAAACATGCTGTAACTATATAAGCGGTTTATGTTGTTTCGTATTGTTTAGTTTTGTTTCATTTTATTTTGCTTATGGAAGTGAAGTTTTAACTCAACATTACCAAACAGAACATGTGCCTTGAAAAAATAATTTCCCTCTTTCTCTGATATAGCATCCCTGAACTGACATTTTTAGGGAGGACTTTTCAATCCAAGCTGAGCAGGCAAGGAAAGAAGAGAAACAGTCTGCCAACCACACGCAAGCCAAATCAAGCTATTTTGTTGTTGTTGTTGCTGTTGTTTGTCTTTTTGTTTGTTTGTTTGTTTGTTTCCCTTGAAAAAAGGAGCAGCAATGATGATGAATGCTAGAGGCAAGAAGGCAAAATACATTTGTTTTTTAACAGCTAGTCTCAGAAAGACAAACCAAAATTATATTAGCCTAGGTCTCATAAAGAGAGACGAGTTTTGCACAGACTGTCTCCAGCTGAAGGCACTCATTTACTGTTCTTCATTCATTAGCAATATATTGCAAACCATCACTCTCTCAAGAGGTAACTAAAATTTAGGTGCACATTAGGTTCTAAAATTAAGTAGTCTGAGTTCTGTTCTTGTGTACCACTTGTACACCACATATATTAACAACTATAGAAAGGAATGTGTTTGAAATGAATTTAAATATAAAACACATTAGAAAAACACAACACAGAAAATGCTTATAAAAAAAAAAACAACAACAAAAAAAAACATGGCTAATACACAAAATGTTGTTGCGGCTTTTCTTAACTAGAGTCAATTTTCAGTTGTTTGCTTATTTTGTACACATAGGAATATTTCCCAGTTGTTAATAACTACTGAGGCACATTTTACTCAAAAGCTGAGACCCTTGTTTATCATGATTTAGTTAGCACCAATAAAAATCCATTTTATTTTTTTTTTTTTTTCCTGGAAAGTGAAATATTAAATTTTTCCCTTTCTGCTTTCCTCTTGTTCATATAAGATGCATCATTTTGGCTCTGGTGAGGCCACACCTCGAAAACTGTGTTCAGTTTTGGGCTCCTCGCTACAAGAAGGACATCGAGTGCACAAGCGAGTCCAGAGAATGGTAACGAAGCTGGTGAGGGGTCTGGAGAACAAGTTTTATGAGGTGTGGCTGAGGGAACTGGGATTGTTCAGCCTGGAGAAGAGGAGGCTCAGGGGTGACCTTATCGCACTCTACAGGTACCTGAAAGGAGGCTGTAGCGAGGTGGGGGTTGGTCTACTCTCCCATGTGCCTGGTGACAGGACAAGGGAGAATGGGCTAAAGTTGCACCAGGGGAGGTTTAGGTTGGACATTAGGAAGAACTTTTTTACATAAAGGGTTTTTAGGCATTGGAATGGGCTTCCCAGGGAAGTGGTTGAGTCACCATCCCCGGAGATCTTTAAAAGAAGTTTAGATTTAGAGCTTAGTTATATGGTTTAGTGGAGGACTTGTTAGTGTTAGGTCAGAGGTTGGACTAGATGATCTTGGAAGTTTCTTCCAACCTAGATGAGTCTGTGATTCTGGGTGATATAAACCTGCCTTTGGTTGAGTAACAGTTCTGAGCTAAACACCTAACAGATATTCAGCACATGAATGTACTCAGAGCACCAGAGAATGTGAGTAATCTAGGTAATGTGAACAATGGAACAGTTTCAAGTAATGCTGACATCTCATGATTACCTAGTACGAAGCAGTCAGACAAGTATATAGGAAGGTGGTTTTTAGAGAGAGGGGAAAATGTGGAAAGGACATCATTTTTTAATAGATCAAGGAAGGTAGTCCAAACAGACAAGTCAGCTAACTACAGAGATGAAAATATCCTTGTTTTTATCCAGGTACATAACAATTATTAGACAGTACACTGAAAAATCAAAGGTGAATTTTTGGTACTGGATTGAAACCAACTCTTAATAATACATTCTGAAGCACACTTAGGGTTTTGGTGAAGAATTTTGTTTCATACTTAAAAAAAAAAAAAAAAAAAAGTGGTTTTATTTTGAAAAGAGTTCCAATGTCTCAAATGTAAACAACCAAAATTAACAGAGCAACCAAAAATAGACCAATAATGAAACTTGCACTTTTTTTCCTTCAAAAATTTTCAAAAACTGACTGTAACAGAAGGAAAAATAAATAAACAAATAAAAAGAAACATTAAGGAAACCTCAGTTCTCCTGATTTTCAGTAACAACTTATAACGCCTCCTGGATGCAATCTGATACTGATATCATTTTTTTTTTTTCATTGTATTTTTTGGTAAAAATAGTAACAAATATCAAGGTGTTTTACTCATAATTTCTACTATGTTTTAATTTCATAGAATCATAGAATAGTTTATGTTGGAAGAATAGTTTCTGTTGGATAAAAACACCTAACCTTAAACACTTCCAGGGATGGGGCATCCACAATTTCTCTGGGCAACCTGTTCCAGTTCCTCACCTCCCTCACAGGAAAGAATTTCTTCCATATAAATAATCGAAACCTATCAGCTTTTAGCTTAAAGCCATTCCTCCTTGTCCTATCACTACATTCCCTGATAAAGAGTCGCTCCCTAGTATGGTGGTTTTACCGTGCTAGGCAGCTGAACACCACAACCACTCTCTCACTCCCCCTCCTCAGATGAGGAGGGGAAGAAGTAAAGGAAAGAACAACACACGGGTTGAGATAAGGATAATTTAATTAAAGAGAAATATATATATATATATATGTTATTAAGGAAATATTATTATTAATTAAACAATTCAACTAAAGGGACAAAAGGGAAAGGGGAAGAGGGAGGGGGAAAGGGAATAACAAAACAAAACAAGTAAAGGCTATGTGGAATTGCAGAGGAAATAAATTACTCTCTACTTCCCACAAATGAGCAATGCTTGACCACGTCCTTGAGGCAGGGCCTCAATGGACGTAGCCGGTGTTCGGGAGGAGGACAGACATTTTCGCAATGAGAGCCCACCCCTCCCGTCTCCTTCCTTTTTCCACCTTTTATTGCTGAGTGTGACATCATATGGTATGGAATATCCCTTTGGTTTGTTTAAGTCAGCTGCCCTGGTGATGTTTCTCTCTCACTTTTTTGCCCACCCCCTAGGAGGGTCAGAGAGAGTCCTGATGCTGTGCCAGCACTTCTCAGCAGCAGACACAACACCGGTGTGATATCACTGCTGTTCTAGCTACAAGTGCAGAGCGCAGCACTGTATGGGCTGCTGCAGGGAAAGTTAACATCCCAGCCAGACCCAGTACAACCTCCACCCCTTATTCCATAACATTTGTGTCACTCTCAGGTCCCCTATACTCTGGCATATTCTCATCATCATTGTTCCTTGTTCTTTAACAAATTGATAGGTAGGTACATCTTTACATTCTATACGTCTCTCTCGGAAAACATTCATAAGAACTGTTGACGATTTAGTCTTTATCTGCCAAAGTGGTCACTCAAGGCAGGTGGAGTTGGATGTCTGGACGCCAGTACCAGCTTAGCTCAAGACGTTGTTGCACTTGCCCAGTTCCTTGCAAAGTTGACCTGTCATTGATCTTGCAGCGTCTTCCTACAACATATAACAGATTACAGATTAGTTTCCTCCCAAAGTTAGATCTCCTTGAGGCA
The DNA here is from genome assembly GCF_011077185.1 of Oxyura jamaicensis. Taxonomy (NCBI): domain Eukaryota; kingdom Metazoa; phylum Chordata; class Aves; order Anseriformes; family Anatidae; genus Oxyura; species Oxyura jamaicensis. The sequence continues at coordinate 146,819,217 of NC_048893.1, read as the reverse complement.
CACACCTGATATCCCCATCCTTCTGCATTACCCACCAGGTATACCCTGATCCTTGGGCGAAGACAATCCCACGAGTGGGTTTGCCTTTTCCCAAGGCAGGAGCAACCCACACCACCTTCCCCATCCACTTTCCTACATGCACTACAGGGACTTTAGCTCCCTTCACCATGTGTAGGGGTTTTGTTTCAGCAGGACCAGCACGGCTGTCAGACTGCCTGTTATTAACTAGCAAGTGGCTTCTGGTAGATTTATGTCCCATTGTTTCCATGTCCCAGCACCCAATGCTCTTAACATAGTCTTTAACAGTCCATTGTACCTTTCAACCTTCCCAGAGGCTTGTGGGTGATAAGGGATGTGATACACCCACTCAATCCCATGCCTCTTGGCCCAGGAGGTGACCAAATTGTTTCAGAAATGACTCCCATTGTCAGATTCAATTCTTTCTGATGTACCAAGATGCCACAGCACTTGCCTTTCTAGGCCCAAGATAGTGTTTCAGGCCGTGGCATGGTTTACGGGGTATGTTTCCAGCCACCCAGTTGTTGCTTCTACTATGGTGAGTATGTACCATTTGCCTTAGCGAGTTTGTGGGAGTGGTCCAATATAGTCAATTTGCCAGGCCTCACCATATGGAACCCTAGCCATCTCCCCCTGTTCCAGGGAGATTTTACCTTCATGGCTCTCTTGATTGCAGCACAGATCTCACACTCATGGGTAACCTGTGTGATGGCCTCAATGGTCAGGTCTACCCCTCGATCACGAGCCCATCTATATGTGGCATCCCTCCCCAGATGTCCTGATGTTTCATGGGCCCATCAAGCTACAAACAGCTCACCCTTATGTCCCCAGTCCAGGTCCACCTGAGCCATTTCAATTTTTGAAGCTCGATCCACCTCTTTGTTGTTCTGATGTTCTTCAGTAGCACGACTGTTGGGCATGTGGGCATCCACTTGACGTACTTTTACATCCAGGTTTTCTACCTGGGCAGCAATATCTTGCCACAGGGTAGCAGCCCAGATAGGTTTACGTCTGCGCTGCCAGTTGCTCTGTTTCCATTGCTGCAGCCACCCCCACAGAGCATTTGCCACCATCCATGAGTCAGTGTAGAGATACAGTACAGGCCATTTTTCTCTTTCGGCAATCTCTAGGGCTAGTTGTATGGCTTTCACTTCTGCAAACTGACTTGACTCGCCTTCCCCTTCCATGGACTCCACAACTCATCGTGTGGGACTCCACACAGCAGCTTTCCATTTCCAATGGCTCCCTACCACACGGCAGGATCCATCAGTGAACAACACATACCGCTTTCTGTCTTCTGGCAACTCATTATATGGTGGTGCCTCTTCAGCACGGGTTACCTCTTCTGTTGGCACTCCGAAATCTCTGCCTTCCGGCCAGTCCATGATCTCTTCCAGGATTCCTGGGTGATTAGGTTTTCCCATTGGAGCCCGCTGTGTAATTAACGCTATCCACTTACTCCACGTAGCATCAGTCGCATGGTGTGTAGTAGGAATTTTCCCTTTGAACATCCAATGTAACACAGGGAGCCGTGGTGCCAAGAGGAGCTGTGCTTCCATACCCACAACTTCTGAAGCAGCTCAAACACCCTCATATGCTGTTAGTATCTCTTTTTCAATTGGGGTGTAATTGGCTTCTGATCCTTGATAGCCCTGGCTCCAGAAACCCAGAGGTCGACCTCGAGTTTCTTCTGAGGTTTTCTGCCAGAGGCTACAGGTGAGGCCATGCTCCCCAGCTGCAGTATAAAGTATGTTTTGTACAGCTGGTCCGGTACGGACAGGCCCAAGGGCTACTGCACGAGCTATTTCTTGTTTGATTTGTTCAAAGGCCTGTTGTTTCTCGGGGCCCCACTCAAAATAGTTTCTCTTTCAAGTCACTCGATATAGAGGACTCACAAGCTGACTATAGCCTGGAACATGCATTCTCCAGAATCCCACAAGGCCTAGGAAAGCTTGCGTTTCCTTTTTGTTAGTTGGCGGAGACATTGTCGTTATTTTGTTGATAACATCCATCGGAATATGGCGACGTCCATCCTGCCATTTTACCCCCAGGAACAGGATTTCCTCTGCAGGTCCCTTGACCTTGCTCTGTTTAATGGCAAAACCAGCTTTCAGGAGAATTTGGATTATTTTTTTCCCTTTCTCAAAAACTTCTGCTCTGTTGCCCCACACAAGGATGTCATCAATGTACTGCAGGTGTTCAGGAGCTCCCCCTTGTTCCAGTGCAATTCGAAAAGGAAAATCTATGCAGTGATCTAATTTGCAGTTTAAACTTTTCAAGGGTCATAATATCTAGTGTAATCATGACTGTAAAAGTCTAGAGAATAAAGGGTTTATTGTGTCCATGTAGACTATGACTGTAAGTACTTGCATACTTATAAACAAGGAATGATGAATTATTATAAGTAATTATCTGGTGCTTAATAATTTACCCTTTATTTTAATTTTGAATTATGCAGGAACTAGCAGCAATTTTGGAAAACACTGTTTATTTATATCTTTTCTAATTTTAATATAACATTAATTCAGTTACACTTAGCTGCGTTTGACCAACCCTACTTATGAGGGAGTTGGAGGGGATGTCTCTGTAGGATAACTTTCTTAATACATTTTATTCTTATTTTTCCTAGTTTAGGAGGTTTTTATGAAAGAGTGTGTTTACATTGTCAATGCAGTATAATGAGACTAGAATTATTAACTGATAGTGGTAATCTTGGTGTCATATAATACAAGGCTTTTAAAATCCCTAGCAAGACACAGCTTCCTTCATTATTAAGTATTTGAAATCACAAAAGTGACTTTGTACATTTAATGCAAAAGATATTGCCTTCAGTGCATAAAATGAAACATTCCTGACCACCCAGTGCTATTACTCTTATCTGTGCTGTGGGATGTCATATTGCTGGCTTCTGAAGCCTCTTTCTTTCTTCTTCTACAGGGGTAATAACATCCAGGGGGGAAAAACAAAACAAAACAAAACAAAAACAAACAAACAAAAAACACTCAAAATGTGGAATGTATTTAAAAATCAAAGATACTTTAGTACTGTTTTTGAGAACTATTTTGAATTGTATACTAAATACTTCAGTATTCCTTTACAATACATTAAAAAATCAGTGCTTGAAAAGTGTGAACTTATTGTTTTAGGGAAGTTTTATTTTATTTTATTTTATTTTATTTTATTTGCTTTATTTTTAATTTTGATTTTTAGCTAACACCTCTACTCAGCAACATGCTTAAATCCTGGTTTAAGATAAAATATTTGGTAAATCTCATTTAAGTCAAGACTAGATTCTCTGTGCTTTCTAATTATGCTTTAATCCTTAAAACAGATATTTCAGTTTAGACAAGTGTCATATGACATTATGAGCTATAAAACACTTCATTTAGAAAATAAATGTTTCTATAATTAATAAAATTATATTGCTGAGGTTTCTTATTTGAATGTTCAGATAAGTAATGTGAATAGTAAAATGACAAAGTTTGACACTATAACAAAAATTTTAAAGATGGTTCAAGTAAACCAAGACTAGTCACAGAAAAGTTTCACACTACTAAGTGGCAAGACAAAAATATTGGATGAAATTAAAGGGTGATAAAATCTAAGCATCCTATGTAAGGAAGCATATTGACCTTTCTCATAGAATGATGAAATTAATTATTTAGAAAATAATTTATTATCAGGAAAGAAATCTTCTCAGGAAAAAAAAAAAAAAAAAAAAAAAAAAAAAAAACACTTTAGAGTTTACTTTGTCAGCAGTAGAAAACAAAGCAGTAAAGCTCATTCTGCCAAAAGATAAATATACAGCAACCTAATTCATCAACAATGAATACTGTTATGGTCCCTTCATTTCTAATATGTTACATTTCTAATGTATTACTAATGTGGATAAGGACAGCATCAGTTGTCAGAGATGTATAATACCCTTCGATACAAGGGGAGATTTAATAGAGTAGAAAGACTGAATATTTGATTTGACATAAAAATTAGAAATGGACCAGAAAAGGTAAATCAATTACTGTGTAGTTTAACATATATAAAGGGATATCAAGCAAAATTTTCAGTTATAAAAGTACCTTTTACACAACACATTGAATAGACCAATTATATTACATTTTTTTCTGCAAATATATAGAAGAAAATTTCACTTTGTAATTTATTATTTATTAAAAGAAAACTGTGAATAATATTTCTGAGCTCCAAATCCAACAGTTTTTTTTGACTTCAGAAGTATGGAAAACATCAATATTGTTATCTGAAGCTTTATGTTCTTTCCGTAAACATCTTCCTAATGGTTTAGGTGTACAGTGTTAAATAAGAGGTTCAAGAACTGGTCCTGGATGAGTGCTGCCTGCATTCAGACTGTGTATATATCTAGGAAAAAGGGTTTAGCTTACGCTAAACAAATAGCCAGAGACCTTCCAGCACTTGAGCGTGCTCCTTGTCTTTCAGCTATTAATCTATAATCAGCAGTACATCTACAGGAATATAAGTGTACTCTTAGAGACTCCTAGGATCATGGTCTAGATGAAAGTTTGGACAGATGTTCTGTAGCTGTTTTCACACTTGTATGCTTACACGGGAAAATTTAGAATTTAAGAATGTATATACAGAGTATATAAGTTGCAGAAGAAGTTGCAGAGCATTAAAGATCACCTGCTAGAGGACAGTTTTGGTAGAGTATGTTATTTATTATTATTATGGAATTAAACTGTGCACAGAGAGTAGCTTATTAGCTTATATTTGCTGTCAGAGATATTTTTTAGATTCCAGTTAGAGCAACAGGCTGAAGGCACAGATGAAGGGTGGGAACAGAAGGGATCAGCTGTGCTGCTTAGGATGAGTTTCTAGTGATTTCATGGACTTTATTTTGTGCTAGGAGTGGACAAAGGTGACAAACTGAGAATCAGATCAACCCTCTCCATTCTCATGGTTCAACTGAAGACACTTATCTGGACTGTGATTGGCACCAAGCATTTAGCTTGCTTTCTAATTTGTTTTGGCAGTCAGGTAGTCAGGCTGGTGAAAGCCACCTTCTTGACAATGCTGGTGCCAATAGTAGAGGCTGTAGGAAAATGACATTCTCCAACAAGTGTGTGGGATAGAAATCTGATATTCATCAACTAAAACAGAAATAATGTGATTTAAAATTATTGAAGGTGGTTAGTTCTCTTTTAGACTGTTTTTCCACCATCATCTTTGAAGGCTGCTGTAACTTAGGGCAGGGTTCAGAATGCTGTAACACTGTGGAGATAAACATCCTTAAGCAGAGCAGCAGGAGAATCAGGAAACATGCATTTATATATATATATATTATATATATTTATTTATATACATTTATATATATATATATTAAACCAAATGATTGAGTAATGTTGGGTTATTTTTATTTTTATTATTACTATTATTTTTAGCTTGTGCACAAGATTTTTCTATTCCATTTCTCATTTATTTCTGAATTATTACTTTTTAATATTTTCATTGTATTTTTATAATGTTATGACTAATGAAAAAAGAAGAATAGGTTCAACATCTATAAAAGTTTAATTAAACAGTGTTGGTAGGAAAGTGAATATCTGCACTATGGGGATTTAGATTTCAATTGATATTTCATTCTATAGGCAGAAGGTACCACATCCTAAAAGTTTCAGAATAAAAGATTGTGCAGTAGTTGAATTGAAAGAAGGTAAATTGTAATTTATTTATTTATTTTTAACCTTGGAGTCCTATTTATTTTTTAAATTACAGTGATTCCATAAGTTTACAGCTTGGAAATGTTCAGTCAATGCAGAACATTGTAAATGTCAATTTCTGGATTTTAGTATCCTTTAATGATTCTTTTCTTATTAATCTTTGGTGTGTGACATGGAGTGATAAAATTGTAAATAAAAGTTAAGCTTCAGAATTCTTTTTGTAAATTAAGAACAATTTTAGGACACTGATTTATTTCTGGTGAAGAAAAAAGAAAAAAAAAAGAAGAAAAAAAAAAAAAGAAGAAAAAGAGAGAGACTTTATTCCTGTTTTATTTATTTATTTATTTTCCTGCAGCCCTTGTTACCTTTGCAATGTTCCAAAGATAAATCTTATTTCTTGTTTATTAATTACGAAGTTTTGAAACAGAGGTTTGAGAAGCACCTGACAAGAACTGATCAAACAAATTTTGAGTACTGTTATATTTTACCCATTTGTCAAGGATGGCTTGTGCATTAATTAAAACAAACAAACAAACAAGCAAAAAAAACGTGCTACAACACAACAGCAAAACTAAACAGATGTGAACAAAACTTTGGCTTCTTTAGGCACCTGCTTCTCAGTTGTACTGGAAATGCTTCCAGCTAAATGATTTACCATAAATTTATTAAAATTTAATATTATTTTCTTGGGTCAAATGTTTTTCTAAAAGTCATTTTATCTGATTAATATATATATATATTATCCTGCTACATTTTTTTCTCCTCTTTCTTATAGATTTTAGGTATGAGTATGTTTCTCCTTCATTACTCTCTTGTAATACCTTTATCTATTGTTTGAAATAAGCATGAAATAAGTATGTTATCTAAGTGTTTAAATTTCAGACCTTTTCTCAAATGTTTTTGCTGTTTAACTTTCTCCTGTGCACTTTTTGGCTTATTAATGTTTTTTTACAACTCAGTACAGATATCAGCTGCAAATAAAAACTTTGCCTCCACTGTACAACCAATAGTATTATACTGTTAGAGTAACAGTTGACAGCTGTCTGCAAGATATTTAAAATCTACCCTTAATACATGTTTAAAAGTTAGCTTAATTTCTCAAAAGTTAAGCGGGACATCCTTTTTACGCTACAGTTACCAGAATATATCTACCATTGTAGGCAGAAATAAATCAGGGAGGGCTGTTTTGAATCAGAGGGAATCTGGCTTGTTAATTGAACAAGGAAGCAATTTAATAGAAAAAAGAACAGAAGCAAAAGACAATGAAAAACTTCAGAAATTGACTGACGTATTCTATAAAACATCTTAGTTGAGTTGTCAGGTTTCTTTTCCCCTGATTTTAACAAAAAATGGACATGCTGCATCTATTGGCTTTAAGTACGGGTCTTTACACTAAAAAAAAAAGAACAACAAAATATCAATTTAGCTAAAACAAAACAAAACAAAACAATTTATTTGTTCTATGTTAAGACATTTCCATTGCTTATTTCTATCATCACGTGTTCAATTTCTCAAATTAAACAAATTAATAAGATGCCAGACAATATTTTCAAGTCTTATGCATTATCATCACTGTCATCACGTGCATTGTTAACTTTGTAAAGTTATAAAACCATCTGAATATTTAATGTTATAAATTCTTATGGATTCTAAATTTCATCTCTAATAGAAGAATGAAAACAATCAGTATGAAAACAAACAATTTATCATGGAAGTACACCTTATGCATTGGAAAAATATTTCCCTTCCCATTTAAACAGAAGTTGCACTGAGGCTTAAATAACACACTCCTTTCTCTTGTTAATGGATTTGGCAGCATAACAAAATCCATGTTTTTTTAAACCTAACAACCTAACAGCCCTGAGTTTTGCGTTTTTTGTTGTTGTTGTTGTAGTTTGTTTTTTTATTTGTTTATTTTTAGATGTAGCTCACTGTCTTCACACCTCACATAGAGGGCAGCTTATACCTCTCATACCAGATCCATTTCATTTGAATCAACCTTTCCTCAGACAGACAAAACTAACTAATGCCCAAAACATTATAAGATTTATCTCCTTTGTTGATGAGGGCCAGAACATATTAATTTATCATTTAGTGCATATTTATCAACCAGATTGCACACTGTTGCCATACATAGGCTGTCACAGGTCTTCAGTAAAACTAGTGTTGCTGAAATCTAATGGTCTCCATTATTTGTATGTTATACTTTATAATAATAATAATAATTATTATTATTATTAAGTGTATTTCATCTACTATAGGGGGAATCTTTCTAAAAGACAGTAGGTTTTTCAAGGCTACTAAAAAATCCAGCACAGGGTGATCAAGAAATAATTTCCCTTTTTTGCATGGCAGTTTTAGTATATCTAATGACACTGTATCATTGATGGAACTGGTAGAAGAGCAACTGGTAGTTACCATGGCAATCAGAATTTTAAAATATTTTTCCCCATAATCTTTCTGACACTGTATCAACTGAAGAAAATGTATTTAATGTCAGGTAGACTTGCAGTTTAAGGAATAATTTCATATTTATTTGAAATGGACTCCATCTAGAAAAACATAAAACATGCATGTTGGATTATCTTGATCTTTGTGATAATTCTTACTTGATGGGAATGAGTCTTTTCCCATTTATAGAAGAAATATTTATGCCTATGGGGAAAAAAAAACGAATACAAATATTTAAGGGCCTAGTGTGCTGTAGCTAGATGAAAATCTTTGCCCCCCACTTCATTTATCATTCTTTCTTTTTACAGCATATTAAGGTACCACTTCCTGAAAGAATAGTTCATGAATCTCTGAAGATTACTTTGTATGAATTTCTTTTTCAAAGAACATTGCTGCAAAGGTTTTCAGTGGAGGTTCTAGGGAAACAAATTGTAGGTTCTCTAAATTCATTGTATGAATTGAATACAAATCCTTTGATTCAGTCTGTAGCAGTTGGTGAATCACAAAACATCATGTCGTTATACATTCTTCTGCTCATGAAGTGTACAACAAGTTTTTTATATAGGTGGAATTCTATTAAATATATTCATTTTTTTCTCCCCCCAATAAATAAAATAAAATATATGATTATTCTTTTAAAAAAGTCTTGGGAAATAGTTCCTTTGCAGAATAACCTAGACCATATGGATAGACTTCTCTTTCAGCATGCTTACTATAACTCAAATAAATGAATGAAATATTCAGTCTCCAAAATTAACTCCAAAATTTGACTCATGAAACATCTATCTATCTATCTGTCTATCTATCTATCTATCTATCTATCTATACTTATGCAAGGATACATAATATTTGGGCTACTAAACTTATGTAAAATGATCCCAGACTGTTTGTGTGGAACATAAATAGTCTGGAACACAAAATCCCAGACACAAAAAAGTTTGTGAACTGTCTTAGAATGGAATTAATTTCTTATGACTTGAAATTATTCAGTAAATATTTTATGTGGTCAGATTATAATGTCTGAAAACCTCTCAAGTTTGACATAGCAAGTACTTTGTGAGTGATTGGCATATATTACATGCTGAGTCTGCTTATTCAAGACTTTGATGCTACCTACTAACTGGAAAACTACCATAAAATGTTACAGCATTTATTTTAATAAACATTTTTTTTTCACAAAGGTTACCCAAAGCTAAATGAAACTGATCATTGCTACAGTTAATTAATTCTTAACTTTTAACCAAATAACAGAATGATTTTTTTTTTTTTTTTTTTTTTTTTCTATTTAATGTGTTTTCTTGTTCGGGTTCTCAGCATTTCTCCAGGTAAATTACCTACAGAAAGTTTATTAGTTCATTTCTGCTGCTTAGGTCTCTCTATAATGTGTGTCATCATTCCCAATATCCACACTGAAAGGTAAATATAATGAAAAAATCTGTAATAGTTATCCAAGTATGAATAACTCCCATGATAAACTTGTCAAGAAATTTGATCTCCAGATTTGTCAGACTAATAAAACAGAAAATTAGGATTCTAAGTAAGCTCTCACATAACCTCAAATGAAGAGGAAAAGATTTTGAAGATTGTCGTGAAATGCACCTAGTTCTTAATGGAAAAAAAAAAAAAAAAAAAAAAAAAAAAAAAAAAAAAAAAAAGAGAAACTGGTGCATTTAGTTGTCTTTTTTGTTTGCTTGTTTACGCTTTTGTGTATGGCCTAATTCAAGCCTACTAACATATTTAAGATTTTCCTTTCGACTGTGTCTGGTAGATTACCAGCAAGAACATAAAGAATTATAGTGTAATCACTGATACACAAAATAATATAGGTTAGAAGGGATTTCTGAGGTCACCTAATCCAACCTACTGCTCAAACAAGTCCAGCTAGAGCAAGTAGATCTAGCTAGCTAGCAGGGTCTTGTTCAATCAAGTTCTGAATATTTCCAAAGGTGGAGACTCCACATCTTCTCTGGGCAACCTGTTCCAGTATTTCACCAGCCTATATTAAAAAGATAGATAGATAGATAGATAGATCGATCGATCGATCGATCGATCGATCTATGCCCTGGTTCATAATTCCCTTTACATGTATTACAATAATAACTGGTCGAATATCAAGGAGTTATTCTGGATTTACAATGGTTTGACTATTGAAGCATTGCTTGAGAAACAGAGAGGTTAGATTACTCCTTTACCTGCTCAGAGGTATTTTAGGTGTGGATTTGATAAACAGATATTTTGAATGCCATCTAGCATCTGACATAAAATATACATAAAATATATATAACTAGAAACCTCTCGTTTTAAACTGATGTGGACTTCTTCTTTCAGTATACCCCCAAAAATTCTAATGGAAATAGTTATATAGCACCCCACACACTGCAGTATTGTAAAGATTTAATTCTTATCTAGTCTGGGATATATATAATGAGGATCTCAAGAAGCAAAGAAAAAAAAAAAAGGTAATCTAATAAAAAAAAGGGGGGGGAGGGGAATGAGAATTAGAATAATAAAAAAAATTTGAATAAATAAATAAATTAACAAACAAACAAACAAATCAATCAATAAATAAAAGAACAGTCCTATGCACCAGTATGTGTAAGGGGTCACCCAGTTGGAAAACAGCTCTTCAGGTAAGAGCCAGGGGACCTGGTGGACACCAAGTTAAACATATGCCCTTGCAACAAAGATGGCTCATGGTATCCTGGGCTGAATTAGGTAGAACATTGTTAGCTGGTTGAGGGAGGTGATCCTTCCCTCTCTATTGAGCACTGCTGAGTCACTTCTTGGAATGCTGGGTCCAGTTCTGGGATCATCAGTATAAGAGAGATGTGGTCTTATGGAAGCAAGTCCAGTGAAGGGCCATGATGAAGGGACTAGAACACTTTTTACAAGAAGAGAGGCTGAAAGAGTTCTGTTCATCCCAGAGAAGAGAAGGCTCAGGGAATCTTACTGGCATATATAAATACTTGGTGTAGAGGTAAAGAAGACAGAGACAGACTTGTCTCAGCAGTGCTTAGTGACAGAACAAGAGACAATTGGCACAAACTGAAATGAAAGAACTTCCATTTAAATATAAGAAGAAATATTTCTGTGTAAAGGTGATTAAACACAGGGACAGATTAGCCAGAGAGTCTGTAAATTTATCATCCTTGGAGATATTTAAAATCTCTGGATACTACCTTGAGCATCTTGCTATATTTTGAGCAGGAGTTGGTCTAGATGTTGGTCTCTTCCAGCCTCAACCATTTGTGATTCCATGAACTGGAAATTAAAATATAAGTAGTATAGCAAGCAACAATAACTAAAAGGTTAAATGGCTAGCAAAATAATTTTGAGGTTTTATAATAAAAATCTTAGTTTTTAATAATAATGTGGCTACAGATATGAAGAAAAACCTGTCTGATAGAAGGAAGAAATTTCAGCAAGCATATAGGCTTATCAACATATAAAACAAATTAATATTTCACTGTCTATATAATTTAATGATGTTTTATGTTCTCTACTAGTATATATATATACATATCTATATATATACACAATTTTCAATTGCATCTTCATATTCTTGTATTCGAGATAGGCTTGCCAAAATTTTATGGCAGCAAATCCATGTTAGTTTATTAGCCTTAAAAAACCTTCTGATTTCATTTAACGAATATAAAGGTGATGTTAGATAACAATTATTATATATTTTTTAATATATATATATATATTGTAATCATTGTCATGAAGATGGCACGAAATCAATTTTGGGCATCAGTATTGGTCATAAACTGGAGTTTTGACAGATGGTTAGAAATTGTGTGGAAAGCCCTGTGGACTGATGAGAACACTTTAGCATACCCGACTAGTGCTAAGTTTTATTATATTACAAATTTATAAAATTCAAACAACTTTATATTAGTTCAACTGATTTGAACTCTTAAATACTGGAAAAGCTTCTACAAGCTTTTTACTTATTCAGATGTTTGCAATTTCATCGACAGACTCCTTACGAAATTCACTGAACTAAATTTGCAGTGAATCATTCAAAAGGAATCTATAAAGTCTAGTACAAGATTTAATGTCATTCAGTAGTTTCACTAATAGTTGGGAAATACACGTATAAAATCAGAGGGAAAATCACGTTCAGTTTTGGGGCACATATTACAATGATCCACACAACTCTCTGATTCTTTGATGTAAATCAACAAAACATCGCCCAAATTAATTGAGTTACCTCTTTATATCAGATAATTGCTCTGAGAGTGAGTGAACTTGGAAAAAATGAGACAGTTTGCAAATGTGGGGAAGAAAATTCCTGAAGAGTTGGTCCTTCACATGTAAGAAGTTCAAGGATTATAATAAATATACATAATGTTTAATAATTCCAAATTCTATTTTACATATACAGATGGAAAGAATCAATATTTACAATAATAAAATTAGTAAAATTGACTTATTATACTGTTTTAATCTCTTAGAGATGAACAAATAGATAAAGCTTCAACTTGCATGCATGATTCAGGAGCAGAAATCATGCTGAAGTAAGGACAAGTTTTAAAAATTTATCTATAAATGCAAAAAGAAATGTTTTTAGTGTTTATTTAAGACTGGATAGAAATGTTCATATGAATTCCACCCACAGAACAAGAGTCTGCAAACAAAGAAATATATATATATATATTGGCAACTATGAATGAATAATTTCGTATACTCATTTGGTCTGAAAATGTTTTAATCCCTTCTATAACCTTGCATCATTTGATATCAGCTCATCTTTTCTGAAGAATTTTGAAAATCTTTTTTATGTTGTTCACTTGTGGAAAGTCTTTGTCCACCTGTCACAATAAGATATATGTTCTGTTTTTCACTGAATATCACATGTTTAGGAGCCTTTTAAATCACAATTTATTTATTTATTGATTTATTTATTTAGAATTATTTTCAGGAGTGTATATTGAATAGTCTGGTTTAACTATTTTTTATTCAAGCATTTCACATAACCTAGTTTGATGTGTCCAGTTCTGTATACTGACATAATTTAAAGTAGCCTTTCATGTTGAGAAAATTTCAGAATTTGTTCTATTTATTTCTATTTCTATTATTTCTAGAAACTTTCTATTTGATGTAACAGTAGATTTTAAAAAGGTATTTCAAATAAAACTCCCTGTATTGTAACTAGTCTTTGACTGTTTATCCTCTTTATATTTTTGTATGTATATACAAATTTACCATCACCTGCAGTGATGAATGTATCAAAATATTACAAAGTCAATTTGACAACTGCTTAGGTTGGTATTTACAGTGCACTACCATAAATAAATTGGTTGGTTATTCCTAAGGAGTATCACATGCATATAATCTTTGGCAGTATGAAGAAAATCTCTCTTCTTCCATATACGCCTGTGTCTCAGCTGTGGAGAAGCTTTCTCATTCACCAACTCAAAGAGAAGATATCTTCCTCCCTATCTGTATGGACCAGTGTCACAGCTACCAGACGTAAACATCCCTGTGTTCAAGAAAGAAGATATAGTGGGAGCACACCATATGTCACCCTGTGGTTTTGCCTGTGTGACCATGAAGAAGGATGGATTAATTCTTGAAAAACATAAACAGGAAATAAATTTGAGAGGTTCCTAATGCAGAGTAAGGTGATGTACTTTTAAACAGAAAAGTCCAATGGCTGCTCAGGTGGGAGAAGTTAAGCCTAACATACAGCTTTGCTAAGCTGAAAAAGAACTGAAAGTACATTGCTTCAAATTTAATAACAGTATAATGTTGTTATCAGTATTCTGTAAATAAATCTTAATTACATTATAATATTTCTGTCACTTTGAAACTTCACCATTTCTCGCTGCTTTGACTATGTGAAAATGTGAAAATTATGCATGTTTGGATGTAGAGGCTGTATAGGTCTTGTTTTGATAGGTTATATTTCTAAAACCTCTCCTTAGTCATACAGTTTTTCTCTTGGTCTCCATTTTGTATTCTAATAAGGATAGAAACAAAGAGCTTTCAAAGACCACCATGAAAATATGTCCAATGGAGAAATACTTCAACTTGATTCCTAGATCAGCTAATAAAAGCAGTTATTACAACAACTATCTAGCATCTAGAAGATGACAGTCAATACCTGAACAGAAGTCATCTTCATCCTATATCTCCAGTCCACACTCTATATCTTCAGATTTACAGATATTAGACCTTATAGGAAATCTGTCTCTTTAGGTATAATATTTAGGTATAAAATTTTGGCTTGTGTACCAAAATAATTTCTTGTAGAAACAGAAACTTATGTTCTTCTGGAAATTTTTGTTTTAATAAACTGATGTTTTCTGAACTTAGGTGAGTAGCACAATACCTAAAAAATTAGTATGAAGGAAAAACGTGCTAAAACTTTGTCTAGAATCAGTGTATTGATTGGTTATTTAATGATCTTCAGTAGTGTTTCCTAGTTCATGAAATAATGCCTGTGCATTTACCACTGGCTGATTTTTAATCAGTAATAGAAATACAGCTAAACACTATGCATTTCTAGCAAATCATAAGCTGCTTCCAGGTAGCACTTTAATAAGCTTGTCACAGGTTAAATAAGGGCCACTTGTAGCTAAAATGGCAATGAATTTTTGCATCACTTCCATCTTGGGCATAATTTTATGAAGTGGAAAGAAATTCTAATACCAAATGATCCTTTACTGTAAACTGCACATTACAGAATGATTTGGGGATCTTTCAAGTGTTTTAAAGGCACATACACTCATCACCAAAGCTGTTTGTACTACTAGTGCAATCTTTAGGTATATATGCTCAGGAAGGTGTTAAGTATTTAGTGGAAGTTAAAGCTAGTTCAGAAACAATCCCTGTACATGGATCATACTTTACCTCCTTTGTTAAACCTGTTTCAATTCTGTATTTCAGTTTCAAACATGTTTTAACAGACTTAGGAATCATTTGCATTTGAGTTCCAAAGTAGAGAACTCCCAGTTCTGTAGAGAAGCTGCTACAAAACAGCATTATACGGCCTAATCTACTTAGTCATAGAATCATAGAATAATTAAGGTTGGAAAAGACCTTCAAGATCATCTAGTCCCCCTACCCTGATATTAACCTCTATTCCTCTACCTATTCCCCTACCATTTATATTACCCACTAAACCATGTCCCTAAGTACCACATCCAATCTTTCCTCAAACTCTCTCAGGGACAGTGACTCCACCACCTTGGGCAACCTGTTCCAATGCCTAAACTCTCTGAGAATAAATGTCTCCTAATTTCCAGACTAAACCTCTCCTGGTCAGCTTGACACTATTCCTTCTTGTCCTATCACTAGTTATCTGCGAGAAGAAGCTCACCCCCAACAAGCAATAAGGTCTCCTCCAGACTAAAACGACTTCTCCAGTCCTCTTGTTATAGGTCAATAGCAGTTAAGGTGGTGAGCCAGATGTCATTTAAAGCCCTTGTTCATACATTTGGACTTGAATTTTGCATCTTCTTTTGCAAGCTACAGTAATTGTCAGTAAATAATCAGCATATCCAGAAATACAGGAGATAATTTCTGTTATGCAAGCATATGCTGCTGATGTTATACTCCATCATGATACTCTGAAATGTATTCGGAATATTATCTGTAACTTGATGTACTACACATTTTTTTTTTTTTTTTTTTTGTACAGATAACGAAAATGATAAGTCAAGTCATCAACTAAATATAAACTAAATATAATTATTTTCATAACCCATGTGGTATAAACATTTCCTAAGAATTTTAATACAGTTTGTAATAACAGATTTTTTTTGTTGTTTTTTTTTTTAACAGAAGATCAAAATAATTAAAGTTGTCAAATATTTATAAGGCTTATTAAATTAAATTGTTTTGACTGTGTTTGTGATTATGTGTTATTTCTTTATAAAATTAATAAAAAACTCTGGAATCATTCATGTTAAATTAAAATTTAATTTAATTAAATTTAAATTTAATGCATATATTTTGTGCTAGAATGTCAATATTATATGCTGCTTTGATTTTAAGAAACATCTAAATTGTACAGGGAGATTTATTTATCCAATCAAAAAAGAGTGAATTCCAAAATCAAATGTTTATTATGAATTCCCAGAAGCTTCACAGCATAATAGTTTTATTAAATTTGGTAGAAATTTGTACAAAAAAAAAAAAATAATAGCAAAAACAGTAAATGAATTAAAAAGTTCAGTTTATTGACAATATATGACTAAATATACTTTTTGGACTCTTTTACTTCTACAATTCTGATCTATGATATATTGAGTACATTTCATACTCAGCAGGATAGATGTAACATTTTATTTTATGGAACAACCTAGATACTTACAGCCACACTCAAGGAAAAAGATATTTTTCACTTGCTGTGATTTTTTGAAAGTATCTGAAAATAAATGTTTCCTATATCTCTGAATTAACATGATTATACTTAAACTGTGTGTCCTGACTTTAATTGACATTTTGCTTTATTTTAGTACTCCCGCTGCTACCATGTAGATCTTAGAATTACATTAAACACAAGGCATATGGATCTACTTAACATGGTTTCACACTAAATTTGTACAGTGCTTGATCTTCCCACAGTATAATGGCACTTTTTCTGTTGCCAACACTTTCATGGCCTACAGCTGACTGCTTTTATAGCTTTTAATTAAAGTCTGAAGTGGAAAGTGTCTATTAGTCAGTGTGTGAAAACAGTCATAAAGAAGAGATTGTACAAACTCTGCACAAGATTGATAGCAGTTACATCACTTTTCCCACCTTTGTCTTCATGATGAAGAGAAGCTCATTCAAGTTAATTATGTTGAAATGGGAGTTCTAGGAGACAGAACCTATTTTGACAAGTGACCTCAATTATTAAAGACTTATAAATAAATTTGTAAGCCAGGAGTTTATCAATGTTTTATTGACTTTCACAGACTTGTTGGAGAATACCTCCCTACAGTTTGTGGACTCATTTTTATTCATATGACATTTTCTTTTAATTTGGCGGCTGAGCTTACATGCTATGTTACAGTTTTAGATTACTCCCCTTCCTCCCCCCTTCCTCCTTTTTGTTTGTTTGTTTGTGTTTTTTGTTTGTTTGTTTTCTTTTCTGTTTTCAGAAAGTTTGCAGACAATACCAAATTGCGTGGAGCTGTTGACTCCATTGAGGTTTGTGAGGTCTTGCTGAGAGATCTAGACAAATTAGAGAGCTGGACAATCACCAACGATATGAAGCACAAACGTCAGATTATGCAACTGGCAAGGTTGTACCCTGGTTATATGTACAGACTGGAGGACAAGAAGCTGGAGATCAGCCCCGCAGAAAGGGATCTGGGGATTTTGATCAACAGAAAGCTGGACATGAGCCAGTAGTTACAACACATAAGAAGAATAGTTATGTGAACATTCATGAAACTAGCGTCATCCTGTTCCTATGTCTCATTACTGTGCATGTGCATGTGTGATGTTGGAAATAATATATTATTTTCCAGCTAGAGTTCCATCTTCTGATTGTCTGGTATTTTTGTGAAATTTTAAAGACAAGTGTCTTTTTTTAAAAAAGATAAAAACTAATGTGATATCATAAATCATTAAAACACAAGTGGTTATTATATGAAGTCAAACTCTACAGTCCTCAGAAGGACTGAATATTAGAGGTGTATATTTTGTATCCTGAATTGCTTGGGAAATTGTGGTAATAATGTAGTAAATATAAAATTCAGAAGAAGCAAAAAGCTAACATTTTTGAAAGATAAATGACAAAAAATATCCTGAGAAATGACTGACTTTTGGTCTTCACTTTTTTTCTGTATTTCTCTCTTTTTTTCTCTCTATATTTTTTTCTTTTTCAATATTAACACCAGAAACTTATTCACAAAATTTTAACAACTTTCAACAACCTGAAAGATAGTCTTAAAGTCTATACTAACATGTATTAAAACTTACTTTATCTTCTGATATTAGAGAACATCTATGATTGTCTACCTCATTTATAACATTGATAATGGTTTACATTGGTTTACATTATAGTTACCAACCAGTGAGGGATAACTATAACCTGTTATGGTGCGCTTTTTTTTTTTTTTTTTTTTTTTTTTTTTTTCTCATACATTAGAGTTGTTTTAAGTAGGAACTTTCAAGATTTCTCTTATTTGTCTAAGAATATTTGCATAAATACTGACACATGCAACATAAGATGAAAGAGTGAAATAGAGGAATATAGGACTAGAAATGCATACAGAGAGGTAATATAGCAGAAACATCAGCTTGGAAAAAATGAATCTTCTTCCATCTTCTTCCAACTATGAGAAAGTTTTTCTAGAGTAGCTTTTTCAGGCAAGTGGTGTGGAAAACAATGGTTTCTTTAGCTAAATATATAGACAGTCTGGAGGAAAACTAGAAAGCAAAGCTAGCATTTGGAGAAAAAAATAACCAACAGAGAGCACTGCCATGATGTAGAAAACTAGATGAGGAGGGATGAGAATGAAAGCTTGATATAAAATAAAAGAGTAAGGTGTTTAGCAAGTCCAACTGAGAGAATAAAAAAACAAATAAATGAAAGTAAAGTTTAGTTTGCAAGATGGAAGATTATTAATGAAAATAAGATATGAAGAGGATTGAAAAGTGAGAGGGAAATAGAAATGTAATCTAAAAGATTACATTTGAAAACAGTTGAAAATGATCTAATCTTTCCATAATGCAAAAAAAATCAAACCTTTTTTTTTTTTTTTTTTTTTTTTGTTAGACTCATAGAACAGCAATTTAAGGCTGATGAAGTTTAGAGGGTACTCTTGCTCTGGCTGTTCTCTGACTGCATAGATTATCATGGCTTGGGAGGTTCTGAATTAACTTCCCTGTCCTCTGTAGTGTGTCTTGCAAAAGGGAAATGTGAATAAGTAGGTAATGTTGGCAACTGGTCTCTCTGGTGAACAATGGAAGGGAAATTTTCCTGTAAGCTTCTTTTATGTTCAGTGTTCATATCCATCAAGGGAATAGTTTTTGTTTACTCTAAAGTTCTTAGCACAATTCTGAGTGTTGTAAAACAGTTAATGATTATATATATATATAAGAGTTTAACTGAATTTCAGTTGTGGAAGTCTGTTAGCTACCTTATAAAATACATCTCTAAATCAGTTTAGATTAGGTAATAAATACATCTCACCTTCTCAAGTTGTCATTGGTTACATTTATTTGACTGACTTCTGAAAATCATAAAGGAGCTTTCAAGAATTGCATTCACTTCATCAACACATGAGGACAGAATGAAAGTACGGTAAAAGACAGAGTGGCAAGTTATTGCCACTTATAACTTAATTGGTTCAAACAAGAATGGTTTGTTTTGTTCTCTAAGTTTGGCTGCTACTGAAGTTTAAGTTAATTCAAAATTGGAAATAGCTTCAGATAGTACTCTAGATTGTTTACTAGTGACTTCCTCTTTCATCAGAATTTCTAATAGTCTCTGTATATTTTTAAGCTTATGAAACAATAGTTATGATTAGAAAGACAGAGTAAGATATCTTCTAGTTGAGAAATATTTGTATGTTTTTGTTTTGTTTTGTTTTGTTTTTCAGGAACAAACCATTAATATAATATTGAAGAGAAATGTTACAGAAACAGATCAAATGTTAGAAACTTAGTGTTATGCTTGTAAAAACTATTCTTGTTTTCCTTTTAATTTAATGTTACTTTATTTTTAACAGCTCACGCAAATTAGAACTTGTAATTCATATTTTTCTAAGAGTTTTAAGGATCATTCAAGCACAGTATATCACATTTTGTTGGGTTGGAGTTAATTTTCTTCATGGCAGTTCATATGATGCTGTTTTAGATTTGTGACCAGAACAATGTTGCTAAGACAGTGATATTTTAGTTACAGTTGAGTGTTTGCACATCATCAAGACCTTCTATGGTTTTCACTGTCCACTCCAATAAATAGATTGGGGTGTACAGTTGAAGGGGGTTTATGGACTTTAGCCATCTTTTGCTCAGGAACTGGATTAGCATTGGTCTGCTGTTAGGAGGTGGTGAGTGATTGCCTTTTTTTTTTTTTTTTTTTTTTTTTTCTTTCTTTCTCTTCTTTCACTTTTCCTACATTATTAAACTATTTTTGTCTTGACATGTGAGTTTTCTCACTTTTACTTTTCTTTTTCTCTTCCCCTGTCCCACTGTGGGGAGGGATCAAGTAAACAAGCAACTGTGTAGTGTTTGTTTGTTTGTTTGTTTGTTTTAATAATGTGCAGATGTCTGTCGGTAGAGATGTGTTTATTGGCAGAAGCAAAAGTGAGGAAAAAGAGACTTTAAGACAGGGCTTGGATAAAGATGTATCACATGGTATTTCCTCCTTCTATGTCAATGAGACAAGAAGCAATTCACTCTTTTCTCCCTTTGTGATAAATTGTATTGTACTGTTTTCTATTGTTATGGAGCAGCGCTTGAAGTCCTGACAGCTAAACAATTATATCAGTGATTATTTGGAAAAATACATTTTCTACATGTGGAAATGGACTTTTTATAATTTGTATACAGTTCATATAACCTTGTTTACTATACAAGTCATAGGATATACTATTTTATGCTAAATAAATGTGTTTCCTGTTTATTTTCTTCTGGTTGTGATGGTTTCATTTCTTTATTTTTACCAAGTAATTGTGTTCAGGATCTATTTTTCAAAATCTTATAATCACTCTTGAACCTCACCTATTGTCTCAACAGTGCAGAGTGAAATACAAATCCAGCAATACAAACTGCCATTTATGTCTTTCTCAGTATTTTACAGAACTGCTAAATGTACAAGCTATTGAATAAGATGATGGGAGTGAAACAAGAATAGAATGAATTTGGAAACAACTAATTACATCGTCTGGGAATACAATATATTTCCTAGACTCTTTAATTATGCACAGCCAGTCTCCTATGCTTAAATTATTAAACATTAATCAAGAACTGATATGTGTTTAAAAAATTAGGAAACTATTTATAACATATAAATATTGTCTTTAAGAAGTCTATAAAATGTACAGAGAACTATACTGAAACATCAAAGTTCAGTAGTTACAGGAGCTTCAATGTTGACATTTTATTGGAGAGATTTTGTTGGGAAAATATTTGTTTTTAATGCAGACATTGTTGGATTTTTCTATGGTGTAACTTGTTCTTAGCGCTGTAAATAAGGTGTTGAATTTCAGATAGTAGTAGTAGTAGTAGTAGTAGTAGTAGTAAGTGGTACCATAACAAATATTATGAATATTCCATGTGAAGGTGAAAAAAAAAAAATCTCTGTACATTTATTCTATCACTGTTTTGTTTTGCATTGTGTTGTGTTTTGTTTTGATTTTCTTTCTTTAAATAAAGCTGGAATCTATTGTTCAAAACAAAGTATGGTTGTTCTCCTTCAGTATATTTTGGGTGTCAATAAGTCTTAGATTTTTATTTTTATTTTATATATCTTATTTTTTTCCCCCTTGGTTCATGTGTTTTTCCAATACCTACTCATACCTCTGCAATTTTAATGCTGATTTTCCCTAATTGCCCAATTTAATTTCCAACCTGGCAAATTCTGAGTACAGAATAGTAGTAGGATTATCACTGATTTCTATTACAATTTATTTTCCTGCTGGGAAGTAAGGAACTTACTCTGAATATTCCTTCTTTCATATGATTGTTTCCTTTTCTTGCACTTCACATTAATTTTGTGTCAAGTTGCATAATTATGTGTAACAGTTCTGTTTAGGCTGAGTAGTTGGTGCATTCTCTAGTAAATTCCTAGGTTTAGAGAAGACTGAAAAAGGAACAGACCTCACTGCAGTTATTTTCTTGCTTGTGCTTGAGTTTTCTTCCCTTGGAAATTAAGAATCAGAGAGGACAGAGACAAGCATTATCTACAACAAGGTCTTGCACTGAAATGAAAGACTCTTTTCAGTGGTGCCCCAAGACAAAAATCAATGTGCACAGACTTAAGCACAGGACATTCCCTCTGAACATTATGAGACATTTGTTTATTGTGTGGGTGACAGAACAATGGCACATGGAGGTAGTGGATTTTCTGTTCTCAAAGATCTTCAGATATAGTCCTGGGCAAAGAGCTCTACTGGCCATACTTGAGCAGAGGGTTTGGACTAGATGACCTCTGGATTTCCTTCCAACCTCAACCATTCTGTGATTCTGTGAAAATCAAAAGAAGCACTCAGTCCTGAAAATCAAAATCTACCACTTTGAATAGTGGCAGTGAGATGTACACTATATTCCTATAATGTCATGTTGTTCTAATACTCAGACTGTGGGTAAGTCTGAAAGGGCAGCTGACAAGAACTAAAATGGGAAAAGTGATTTCAGGTGAGTTTTTCACTTTTTGTATATAGTAATTTTATAACATTTGTATAGTTGAAATGCTAACTTCAGGCTACTGAAAAATCACATTTCTTTCATTAAAAAATAAAATTAAAAAAACACATTTCAGATAGAGAAACAAAGGACTTCATGAATTGTTTCCAGTCTACTGCAATATTTAACAAGCTGTGATATATATAAGAAAATCATTGAAAAATGAGTCTGTTTATTTCAGGTTAAAAAGTATAAAAGATAGAAAAGATTACAACACTGATAGCAAACACATCCAGAAGACACTGGAAGCTCAGAAGCATTATCCTCCCAACTTGTCTATGACTTTGTAGATTTTTTTTAATATGATCATAAGGAATACGAAAACTTTTTCAGTTTTGAAGGGTTGCCAGAGACAGTAAGGCAATTAGTACTGAAGCAGCAAATAATGTTTTATATTCCCTACAGTTAACAAAGTGTATTTTGGGATTTCTATACATAAACAGATACAAAAGTGAATTCTCCATATAAGTGATTAATATGGGGATGATCATATATGAAATATAATTATCCATCGGGCTGAACTGCAGAATGAAGCTTTATGTATAATTCAAGGCTCATGCATGTGAGTTTTAGTGTAAGTAATCTAACACACAATAAATTGAAAAGCTATGATTTATAACTTCATTTTTACTTCAAGAAGTTTTTGGCTACCTCAGCCTTCCCCACATCTCTCTTTACATGATTGCTCTTCTCTTCCATCAGAGGGGGTACATTCTCCTCGGCCTTTCCCTTCTGGCCAAAGTACATATAGAAACCTTTCTTGTTATTACAGAATCACAGAATTTCTAGGTTGGAAGAGACCTCAAGATCA
>NC_048893.1:146771775-146790883 GCF_011077185.1 Oxyura jamaicensis | reverse complement strand
TCCAGAAACCTCCTAGACTGCTTTCTCTGGGCTGTGTTGTGCTTCCAACACAGTTGTGCTTATTCTTTCAATCTCTTGCCAAGCTCAGTTCTGTCTGTGCCTTTATCTTTCCTAACCCCATCCCTGCATATCTGGACATCCCTTCCCACACATATGGGAACATACACATGCATCACCTCTATAACTTCACCTGCACTAAATTCCAGTGACGTAAGATAGGAATTAGATAGGAAGCAAATGATATTGTACTTTTTATAGAATGTCTTCATAAAACATAATGTTTGAATTTTTATACTGTATTAATATAAATAGTAAATATAAATAGTAAAAATATAAATAGTAAAATATAAAATAGTATAAATATAAAATATATATAAATATATATAAAATAGTATAAAATATAAAATAGTATAAATATAAATAGTAAATAGTAAAATATAAAATAAAATTAATATTTATACTGTATTATTTTTTATACTGTATAAGGAATGGCTTTACCTAAAGGCATGACATTATTATCAAATATAAACAATTACATCTGTAGAACGATTATTAGATTATTATAACTGTTATCATTATCATTATCATTATTATTATCATATCTATCTATTTATGCAAATACTTACATTATGAATTCCCACCCCCACTCCAAATGATCAGTTTTTAATTATGAGAGCTGACAGCTCAGAACTTATGACTATTATGTCTTCATTCTCAAACACCCTAATAATAATCTAATTTTAAAATTAAATCATATAAAGATATAAGGACAGTTATAAATGTGGTTCAATTTCTTTAATCTCTGTCAGCATGAAAACTCAAATTTGTTATGAATGGAATGACTAACTACTTACTGCACTAGTAATATTTTTCACAATGATCAAAATGAGAAAATAGTCACATTTCCTTTAGCAAAAGTATCTGCATTTTTCATGTAACAATAACTAAGATTAAAGGAATGTGACTTGACTTTGTTTCCCTCTGGAAAAGGTATGAGTAATAAAAAAAATCTATAGCACCTAAATATATTTAATCTAATCTTTGAAGCATCTGTTGATTTTTTTGATTTTTTTTTTTTTTCCCCCAAAATGCATAATTCTAAATTTCCAGTAAGACCAATGGCATCAGATCCATTCTTATCAACATATTCCAAAGTTTTCTGTGTTGTGCATACAATGTAATTCACTTCAGTATTTTTGCAAGTTAGACTATTGTAAGATTATTAGAGTATGGCAATTTATTTTGACTTCCTACAGCCTGGAAATGTACTTCTATACATAATTCACAAAGAGAAAACCCAATACTTGGGTATCGGAGGAGTGAGGAGAGATCATGTAAGTACATGAAAATAGCAGTATCAGTAGCATATCAGTAATTCCTGCCTAGCTTATTTTTCTAGTTTCCACTGATAATTGCAAAATAGAGATAACCCTGGATTTATATCTTCTCTTTACTTGAAAATCCTTCTTAGTCCAGACTTTCAGAACCAATTATTGTAAAACAAAAATATTACCTAAACTTTGTTATCTATATCCCTGATAATATGAAAATATATTGATTTGTTAGTTGTCCTTTTAGACTTTGGTAGTAGTGTTTGTGTGGTCTGTAGCAGGTAGTCGTGTTAATAAGTATTAAAGTTTCCTAAAAAAAAAGTTTTGTGTAAGACCATAGTTGCAATAAAAGTAATTTGAAAGAGACATATGAATAAGATGACTTATATAGCAATTTTTTATTGAAAGGACAACGATTACTTCTCTCTGGAGAACCGCTTAATTTATTCTTCTTACTCATAATATACTTAGACTTAATGCTCATTTAAAATATGACTTCTGATATATGTGTTTTCTTCAAGACAGAAAATGGGCTAGCTATGCAATAAGCTTTCTATTAAACCAAGAGATTCTGTCTCCTGGGATTGCTTAAGGTCTTTCATCAGCTAAAGACTTACATCATCATGTTAAATGTGTAACACATAAACAAAATTATTTCTATAAACACATAGCTAGTTACAGAAATTTTGTATTCTAATCAGCAAAATAGGATTTTTCAGAATATTAATTCCCCAGGAACCAATTAGCATAGTTAGTGGTAGGTGTGTTTTTCCTAACTAGTACTTTAACCTATCTTAATGCACTTTATATTTATTCTCATGGCAATGGAGAGAGAAATGTTCAAATACATCCAAACAATAATTCATACAATATTAGAATATGAATAATGAATAATGAATTTTCTTTAATGGAATAATATTCTCTGAATAATACTCATATATTTATTTCTATTAACAAAGAAAAAGAAGACAAGATTCTTAATTTCTAAGTGACTAAATTTAGGTGAGACATATCTTGTCTTTATATTCATAGCTTCTTCTAGGCTTGCTGCTGTAGAAAAGCTTATAATAATTGTTCAGTGCTAACCAGGCAGAATATACCGTGGATTCTCAACAGAAGTCTGCTTCTGATGCAATTTGAAATATTAAACAAGTCATTTAACAGGTCAGTAGGTTTTTTGTTTCCTTTCAGATCTACAGATCTCTTCATTTAACATGGTGTTTGCCCTAATGTGGCTGGACTGGCTGAAGGACTTGTATTTTGCCTTCTCATAAGTCTGCCTGTATTCCCAACACCAATCTGCAGCACAGTGTCATATTTTTTCCTTTCTCAACATCAATTTTTCAGTCATTAGTGTTTTATCTGAAGTTTCTATTTATTTCTTAATCAAATTATCCAAATACCCACCTTTATCTTCCTATACTTATCTCCTCACCCCAGATCCTCACTTGGGTTCTGTACTACATACCTCATTCCAACTCTGCATTCTCTCTGCTCTGTATTCAAGGGCACAAGTATAATTTTTCCTCCTCTTGTTTTTGATGTTTGCGAGCTATGTGTCTTGAATAGTGAAAAAAAATACAGCTCACCTTATAGCATTCATTGGAGATTTTTGATGCAAAAGTCTAACTGGCCTCCAGCAAAAAAAAAAAAAAAAAAAAAAAAAAAAAAAAATTCATTTTTTCAGCACCTTTACATTTGGATATTTACATTATAAGAAATTATATGTTTGTACTTTTTCATAAGGGCAATAAAACATATTCCCAATGTAAAAATAGTACTTAGTGAATATTGACATCCTGCTTTTAAGTATAGGGATTTGCTCGATGAGGATAAAGGGGGGTAGGAGGGAGGAGGGGGGTGTTAGTCAGTAATCTCTTTTTGGTATTGAATTTTCTAATAGATATAATAACATTTCTTCCCTAACTCTTTTCATGAAAATTGCTGAATTTGAATTTGTTTTAGTTTGTTTTGCTTAACAAAATCTTTTTATAAATATTTTTATTCTTTTTAATGTTTTCATAAATTACCTGGATGCAAGACATAAAATATCCTTCAGAGGTGGACAGGCCTTACAGAGAGATTTTGACAAATTAGAGGGCTGGACAATAACCAAAAACATGAAGTTTAACAAGAGCAAGTGCCAGATTCTGCACCTAGGAGGAGGAAACCCTAACTATATGTACAAAGTAGTGAATGAAAGGCTGGATAGCATCCCCATGGAAAGAGATTTGGGGGTTTTGGTCAAGGGCAAGTTGAATGTGAGTCAACAGTGTCAAACAGTGTCAGCTGTATCCTGGGTGCATCAAGCACAGAATTGCTAGTCGAGGGAATTCAAGGGAAGTGATTGTCCTGCTGTACTCTGCTGCTGTACTCTGTGGTAGTGTGGCTTCACCTTGAATACTGTTGTGCAGTTTTGGGTACCACAGTATACGAAGCACATAAAACTTTTAGACAGTATCCAAAGAAGGGCAATAAAGATGGTGAAAGGTCTAGAGGGCATGATGTATGAGGAGCATGGGTAAGAGATGTCACTCAGAGAAGAGTCACTCACCTGGTACATCTCTCTGATTATTATCCTTTATTACTTTTCCCAGTTGGCAGTGATGAGGTGTCAAAGAGATCAGTGTATCCTTATGAGTAAAAAGGTACACAAATGGGACAGGAGACCTGCATGCATGATCAGGGAGCTCCTGAAAAACTCAGACAGAAGAAGGAAGTCTACAGCATGTGGAAAAAGGGACAGACCACTTGGGAAGAATATAGGGACATTAACAGACCATGCAGGGATGCAACAATGAAAGATAAGGCCCACTTGGAATTAGATCTGTCAAGGAATGTAAAACAGAACAAGAAAGGCTTCTTCAAATACATAATTAGGAAAAAAAAAAAAAAAAAAAAAGACTGGGGAAAATGTCAGCTCTGTTGAATGGGGTGGTTGCCCTGCTGACAAAGGATACAGAGAATACAGAGTTGCTAAATATATTTTTTACTTCTGTCTTTATTGTTAAAATCAGCCCTCAGGAATCTCAGACACTAGAGACACAAGAGAGGAAGTCTACAGAAAGGGGGACTTGCCCTTGGTTGAAGAGATTTGGGTCAGAAATCATCTAAGCAAACTTGACACACACAAATTAATGGGTCCCAATGGAATGTACCCACAGGTGGTGAAGGAACTGATGTTATTTCTAGGTCACTCTCTATCATCTTGAAAGGTTATGGAGAACAGGAGAGATGTCAGAGTATGGGAGTGTGGCCATGAGGGTTGACAAGCCCCATGGTTGGTGATAACATCGGACTCTTAATGATAAGGCCATGAGGAATGTAAAGGGTTTAGAAGGAAAAAGGAAGGGTGATTCAGGAGATGCCTGACTGTTTTGGACTGCTTGTTCTCCAGCTGTTAAGACATGGAAGTTGCTGGGTGTTTGCTGTTGCCAGGCAAAGGTGTTAACTAATGAATAGTTAGTGGAAAAGTACTGCTGTAGAGTTAATGGTATAAGAAGGGAGCCTGTCCTCAGTAAAGTTCGTTTAAGTTATGTCCTCAATAGAAAGAGTTGAAGTTATTGTCATCAATAAAGAAGTTGAAGTTATGGTCCTTAAAGAACCCTGGCCTCCTTGTGGGTGCCACACCAGAGGACTGGAAGAAAGTCAATGTCATGCCAGCCTTCAAAAAGGGCAAGAAAGACCCAGTCAACTACAGGTCAGTCAGCCTCACCTCCATCCCTGGAAAGGTGATGGAACAGCTCATCCCAAAGGTCATCTCCAAGCAGGTGGAGGATAAGAAGCTGATCAGAAATAGTCAGCATAGATTCACCAAGGGGAAATAATGTTTGATCAATCTGATACCCTTCTACAATGAGATGACTTGTTAGGTAGATGAGGGGAGAGTAGTGGACGTCATCTACCTTGACTTCAGCAAGGCTTTTGACACTCTCTCTCATAACATCATCATAAACAAGCTCAGGAAGTGCATCCTAGATAAGTGGATGGTGAGGAAGATTGGCAATTGGCTGGATGGCAGTGCTCAGAGGGTTGTCCTTAGTGCTGTGGAGTCTAGTTGGAAGCCTGTAGCTAGCGGTGCCCCCCAGGGGGTCAGTACTGGATCTTGTGTTGTTCAACTTACTCATCGATGACCTGGACGATGGAATGCACTGCACCTTCAGCAGGTCTGCTGATGACACAAAGCTCAGAGGAGTGGCTGATACTTTGGGAACAAAAATGTTGTTTTTGCACAGAGTTATATTGTTTAAAGGGAAGAAATGTGGTATTGAGATATACTTGCAGTGATAAGAAAGCTTAACAGACAACCTTGTAAAATGCAGACAACCAGAATCATTTGAGCAATTAGGAGGAAATCACAGTGTAAGAAACATGACAACTTCAGAGGAAAAAAAGTCAAAAGAAATTTGACTTATAACAGGCCAGCAACTGAAAGCCGTGTATTGCCTGTGAAACACTGGATAGATTGTGAACCTGGATTACCTAGTCAATGGGGAAACATGAGAGGGTCCCGGATATAGAGAAAAAAAAAAAAAAAAAAAAAAAAAAAAAAAAAAAAAAAGGGAAGTATACTACAGTGTTATGGAACTAGTAGACACTCCTGCTTGTGGGATGCCCACCATTGCAATCGTGAATAAAATTGCTACTTCACTGAGATCCTCACCTGAGCCTATGTTATTGGTAAAAGAGTATTTCCCACAATACCCCAGAGTGCTGTGCTGCCATTCAGAAGGACTTCAACAGGCTGGAGTGTTGGGCCAAGAGGAACTTCATGAAGTTCAACAAAGGCAATGCAGGGTCCTGCACCTGGGGAATAACCCCAAACACAAACAAAGGCTGGGGCTGACCTGATGGAGTACAGCTCTGCAGAGAAGGACCTGGGAGTCCTGCTGGACAGCAGGCTGAGCACAAGTCAGCAATGTGCCCTTGTGGCCAAAAAGGCCAATGGTGGTATCCTGAGGTCTATTCAGAAGAGAGTTGCCAGCAGATCCAGAGAGGTGATCCTCCAACTCTACTCAGTCCTGGTGAGGCGACACCGTACTGTGTCCAGTTCTGGGCTCCCTAGTACAAGAGTGACATAGAACTACTGGAGCGAGTCCAGAGGAGGGCTACAGAGATGATTAGAAGACTGGAGCACCTGACAAATGAGGACAGGCTGAGAGAACTGAGCCTCATTAGCCTCAAGCAGAGAAGACTGAAAGAAAAGAATGAAAAATAAAATATCTCATTAATGTATATAAATATCTGAGGGGAGTGTGTCAAGTGGATGGAGCCAGTCTCTTTTCAGTTGTGCCCAGTGACAAGGCGAGAGACAACAGACACAAACCAAAACAAAGGAAGATCAAGCTGAATATGAGGGGGCATTTATTTACTGTGAGAGTGACAGAGCACTGGGACGTGTTTCCCAGAGAAGTTGTGGAGTCTCCTTCTCTGGAGATATTCAAGACCTGCCTTCATGCCATCCTTTGCAACATGCTTGAGGTGATCCTTCTTGTCAAGGAGGCTGGACTTGATGATTTTCAGAGGTTCCTTCCAGCTTGGCCATTCTGTGATTCTGTGATTTTGTGATTCAGCAACTGAAGTGACTCAGATTGTTCAGCCTAGAGAAGAGAAGACTGAGGACAGATCTTATGACAGCCTACAGATTACTCATGAAGGGGAGAAGAGTGTTAAGAACTATTTTATTCTCTCTGGTGACCAGTGTTAAGAACCAAGGGAGAGCTGCACCAGGGGATGTTCAAGATGGATGTTAGGAAAAGGTTCCTCAATGAAAGGGTTGGACACTGGAACAAGCTCCACATGGAAGTCATCACACACTTAAGGAATCACCATGCATTGCAAATTAACAAGAAAATTTATACTTACAGAGGAAGAAGTAACTACCAAATCCCACTGATAAAGGTAGCACAGATATAGAAGCACAAAAATAAGATTTTTTTTGAGAGTAAAACTTCCAGATAATCCTAGGAGTAATTCTGTTATTTGTTTAATTCCTGGTATTTCAGGAAATGCTAATTAAACAATTTTAATCACAAAGTCATGCCACTTCAGATACTTGAAATACTTATAAAATACTTATAAGAGATTATTATTATTATTATTTTTTTCATTGAACCAAACAACATAATCAAAACAAGCACACAAAATCACTCCATCTTAATTTCAAATATTTAATCAGAATAATATGTGTCTTGGGGAAAACAGATGCATTCCTATCTGTAGAATATATCTCCAAATCATTGAAAAACAGTTAAACTGATTGGAATACATACAGCATACAAAACATAAATAAATAAATAAATAAATAAAAAATCTGCAAGTCACATTGTTGTAACACTTATAAATTTAGTATACTTTCTTCCAGGTTCAGTTTCTGCATCCGTGCATATATTATACAGCAGCAATATCCATTAATTAGGCATTTGATACGCTGATAGCAAAATTCCATTTCTCCATATTTCTGCCATTGTATTAATCTTCCTTGTAAAGTAGGTACTTACTCTTCCTTATATAAAAATTATTATTGTTCCTATATCTTAGTAATATCACTAGTCTTGTCTCCCAGGTAAGATTAATTACTTTACTGTGATTCACAGGAATGGAGCTGCAACTAAATTACCGTGGACATATATTAACATCTTCTTTTCTTATGTCATGATGTATCACTGTTTGAGAGAGGAAACAAAGTGTCAGTGTTCCTGTAAGTTGCCATGCTCACGTTAGGAGTAGTATCAGTAACTAATCACTAGAAGATTATTAACTTGCAACAAATGTTTTCTGTCAACATCACAATTCATCTTTTATGCCTTCTTATATATATATATATATATATCATTGCATGTTGTTTAAACTTAACCTCATAACACTCAGGCCACAAAAAATAAAAGTTGTTATAATATGCTATCATGTGCCCAACTTTCCTCAGCTTGCTTATCCACCTTTTTTTCTCCTTGTTATTGATAGAAACAAACCAGTATCTCTGAAGCACCTGAATTAGTCAAACATAACAGGCACCACATGTCAGAAGAAATTAAATATAAAGAAATAAAACAAATCTTTTAAAAATAGTTCAAATGTCAGAAAGTGGAAAAATAAAAAGGAAAGGTGGAATATCTGGATACACAGTGAAATATTAGGTTTTTATTATCCAAATAAAGGGCAAGACAATCATGTAATATCAATTCTATTTTTGATGTTTGTACTTCTAGGTTTTGCCCCCATATTCACAGAATCACAGAATCACAGAATAGTCTAGGTTGGAAGAGACCTCCAAGATCACCGAGTCCAACCTCTGACCTAACGCTAATAAATCTTTTGATTTTGTCCCTGCACCGTCTCGCAGCATCCTTGTAGTCCCCCTGAGTGGCCCGCCCTCTTCTCCAAAGATTATAAACCCTCTTTTTTCTCCTAAGCTCGAGCCACAGCTCTCTGCTCAGCCAGGCCGGTCTTCTTCCACGCCAGCTCGTCTTTGGGCACATGGGGACAGACTGCTCCTGTGCCATTAAGATTTCTTTCTTGAAGAGTGCCCAGACTTCCTAGACTCCTCTGCCCTTCAGAACTGCCTCCCAAGGGACTCTGCCTACCAGTGTTCTGAACAGTTCAAAGTCAGCCCTCCGGAAGTGCAAGACAGCAGTCTTTCTGGTCCCCTTCCTGACTTTGCCAAGCATAGAGAACTCTACCATTTCATGGTCACTCTGCCCAAGACAGCTTCTGACCACCACATCTCCCACCAATCCTTCTCTGTGAACAGAAGGTCTAGCGGGGCACCTCCCCTGGTGGGCTCACTAACCAGCTGTGTCAGGAAGCTATCTTCTTATGCTCTTCAGAAACCTCGTAGACTGCCTTCTCTGGGCTGTGATGTGCTTCCAGGATATGTCTGGGAAAATACACTGTAAATAAAATCAACAGAACAATGTAAGAGGGTACTTTGAAAAAAAAAAAAAAAAAAAAAAAAAAAAAAAAAAAGACATCATATAGGAGATAACACCATAGTTCACACATTGAATCAGAAATACTGCCAATAGTCATTATATTACCTGTCTTTAGTTCTCAAAAATTAGATATGTAGTCTACTACTAAAAGTTGAGAGTTTGTCTTTTTGGACTTTTCTGGTAACTGATGGAGAGGAAGGTATTTCCAGAAGGTGATTTACCCTGGTGATGTAGAACCTAACACAGCAGAGGGCTTACTACTTTCTAGTACTTTGAAGGAAGTAGGAATCACTCACTCCAAATGAAATCTTTTGTCCTTCTTCACACTAACATTTAAAAAGAATTAAAGGATTAAAAGGATAATATCAGCTAACACTAAGCAGGACAATAGGTCAAGAAGAAAGGCATACTCTCAGAAGGCAAAATATGGCTGCTTTTATTCAACCTGTAATAAAGAAAATCATAGAGCAAAAAGTAAAGGATATAAAATTATAAGCAAATCAGGGAAAAACAATCAATCAATCACACAAACAAACAAAAAACCTTTATACTAATCGTAACAAACAAATCAATAACAAGTGATTTATAGTATCAGTAACATAGATATCAGCTATGATGGGGAATATAATTGTACACAAGGTAAATCTGTTAAAACTAAAAGCAGCAAACAGCTTGTTGACTAGGAATTATTGATAAAAAGTCAAAAAGTAAATTATTTAGAATAAATGAAAAAAATGTTTAAGTTACATAACTGTAAGAACATCCTGTTCTCTCTCCCCGTTCCATATCATTAATAATTTAACTTCCTACAACTTTTTTGTAGTCCTTGCTTTACTCTACAAACTGTTCATAGCAAGATGCTTACTGTTTAAACTAAGTGAAGTCTAGACACTTGTGAATACCAAAATGTATGTGTTAATTCTCACATAGCATGCTTCACCAAAGAACACAAAAGTAAATGTCTAGTCAAACTCTTTGAATTTCTAGTAATGAAGATAAAGTGCTGTTATAAGAACATAAGCTAGAGACTCCAAAGTTAATTTTAGTGGAATAAAACTTGTAAAATTACAAGTTCCTTAGCAGAAAAATGTAAAATCTGAAAGAATGATTCTGTTTCAACTAACAGAAATATGCAATCCATTTGGAATCAGTGATATTTCATCAGTAAACTGGTTAAGAAAATCTTCCTCTTTTTATAAAGGTGGCATAAGAACTACAGATGAGTGAGATGGTTCATTTTCAGACAGTGAATTGTACAATGCCTATAAGCAAAAGGCAGATCTATGGTGGTTTTATTGTTCTGTCTTTTAATGCTTGGCTTTGTTGTTGTTTTCCCCATCTCTGAAAGATGTAAAGGAAAATCAGAACTACCTTAAAGCAGCAGGTAGCACTCTGCTATCCTGGGGGCTCAGAACCTTTGCAAATCAGGTCAGTAAACATTTTATGATTCAAAAGGATACTTTAACCCCTTGAAATACCCACAATTTAGAAGCAACTGTCAAAGGAAAGCTGAGGAAAGAAGCAAAAATGTTGTGGTCAATTGCTACTTAATCAAGTTATCTACTAAATAAAACTAATACCTTCCATTTTTCCTACAGCTCTGTCACATTTTTTTTTTTTTTTCCCCAAAATATTCCTAACAAAATCAATAGCATGTCAAGAACATAGTGATACTTGACAGTTTGATTTCAGAAAGTCTGCAAATCAATAGCTTTAGAGAAGCTTACAGTTCTTCAGAATATAAGTGAATGGGGACTGTGTATATAAGTATTTGTGTATTTGTGAGAGAGAAGATGAGATTTACATTCATTACTGTGACTTTCTGCAACATTGTATTTCACTCTCTACTATTCATTTGTAAAAAGACTTTGCTCCTTAACTGTAAGAGTTTTTGATTTAAGTACCTAAAGCAGCAATTTCTTTCTTCTATAATTCAGACTGAAAAAAAAAAAAAAAAAAAAAAAAATCATTAAGATGTTGATTCAGAAGTTTGTAACTCAGTCACATGATTACCACAGTTTTTTTCTATAAGATTTATGTACAGGATTGAAGTAATCAAATTAATGATGGATATATTTACTTAGGTGTTTAAGTAAAACATACGTGGATTTTTTTTTGTTTGTTTGTTTTTATGAAATAGTAGACTTAACTGTATAATTTAAAACTCAGATAACTTCAACAGAAAATCTGGTCTTTCCAGCTCTTAATTGACAAATGTTGATATTATATATATATATGTTTATATATGTAAAGTCCAAACTTAACTAAAAAGTCTTCAAATTCCATTTTTATTAAGAACTTTATTTTTAAATGCAAAATATAAATCTCCTGATACCACAAACACAAATGCATCAAATATTTAGCTGGCGTCAGCAGCACTATTTTTGCTGTTCTATAAAGAATATGCATAATGATACACAGACTATAAAGCCATATAAAATGAGAATTCAAGATTCATTGGCTGACAAATTTTATCCAAATAGATGAATACATGAATCATTGATAGATTAATCCCCAAACTGTAAATGAAATACAAAATGTAATTTTTAAAAGTTCCAGTAGGAAAATTCTCAGATTTATTTAAAAGGTCTTGTTCATGTAGAAGTGAAAAGACAAGTACGAACAACTAAACCAGGTTATTGTGTCAGAGCATCCAATCTTGTACTAGCGTAATAGGGAATCTATTATTACACATCAGTGTTTTATTTTCTGTTATGCAAGGTATTTGAAACAAGTCAATTTAGCTTTAAGATTACCCAGGTAATTTTTTTTTTCTTTGTTTTTTGTTTTCAAAGATGATATATCGTTTATTGTGTATTTAAAACACACACAAAGACTTAAAACTATACTATTGATAGATAGGCTTGGATTTCTCTCAGTTTACTTCAGTAAGCTACCTTCATCTACTACCCAGTTAATGGTTAATTGAGAGGAAAGTATATTAATCTTAAATTTTATATAATCTCCCAATTTTAGGCCTCTGTGTTAGAATAAGTGAGAAAAACAGTTATGTACATGCATTATGTCTTCCCACTGACGAGACAGGAAGTGTAAATAACCACATATGAACACTTAATACCCTGAAATTGACATGTTCTTGTGGTACTCTCATATTTGTAACAAAAACAAATTCAAATTAGAACAAGGTACTGAGCAAAATATAACCTCATACATTTTTATACTTTTCTGAAAGGGTCAGAGTCCAAAAAAACCTCCTCCTATGGCCTTATTGTTTCACCTTATGTTAGCATGTTAGCATTGTGTGTATATATATATATTTGTTAATTTAATAATAAGACAGTATAACTAGCCTCCAAATAGAAGGCCAATGGAGAACATAAAATATATATTTTTAAAAAATGTTTATTTCTGAAAGTGGAAAATATATATCATCAGATCTTGACTTCAGGGATACATCTTCTTATTAACTTGGACACGTTCATAGGAATTCTACAAAGCTGCCTCCATCTAGAAAGGCAACTTAAGTTCTGACAACAAGAAATTGTGATGCTCTAGATATCCCAGAAACCTCATTACCTTAAACCTTAAAGAGATAAGGAATCTGTTTGATTTTAAAGTGGCAGTTTAATACTTCTTGGGTATGTACTTGTCTAGACGGAGTCGTAACAACTTTCAGGAAGTACCTAATATCCCTATTCTTTGTCTGGAGAAATCACAGGTTCAAGCATTCCTGGCACCATCATTCATAATGTACAGTAGTTTCTGAATAAGTATGTGTAAACTGATTCACTAGGAGCAAAGAGAGCAGGTCACAGGTACTTTCATGTAACTACTTCTTTCATTTCCTCCTTGTGCTACAGACAGATCTAGTAACTGTACTACTTCACTGTTGAAATAGCATTTCAGTCATGCAATAAGCATCTTATATGACTTTCCATTCAAAAAGGCAACATAAAGCCATAACTGTAACAAGGTAAAAGGAATACTTCAAAGGCACTGGAGTTGTGCTGTCCTCTTCAATGAGCTGTTCTCTTTCATATCGACTCTTTGAATCATAGAGCCATATAATCACAGAATCATTAAGGATGGAAAAGGTCTTCAAAATCATCTGATCCAACCATCACCCTACTACCAATATCACCCACTAAACCATGTCCCTAAGAGCCAGGTCCAACTTTTCCTTGAACACTCCCAGGGACAGTGACTCCACCACTTCCCTGGGCAACCCGTTCCAAAGCCTGACTACTCTTTCTGAGAAATGTCTCCTAATTTCTAACCTAAGCTTCCCCTGGCACAACTTGAGGCCATTCCCTCAAAAAAATGATCCTTCCACAGGTTCACCCATGGAAACCTTGTTACAACTTTTACTTCCTCTAGATAGTCAAGTTTAACTGTCTTCTTGACACTCTGGCAGGGATGTGGCCAACCTGGCTTGGGCTTATTCAAAGATGTCTCTAAACCATCCAATCTGTAGTAGCACCAGGAGGTGTGAACAAAGGGCAGGGATTTAATCAACGCAAGCTTATGACCTGCACTTACTGGGAATTCCTCTTTCATGGGGAATAATTACAATCCCCTATCCCCATAACAGGTGGGGTTCAATGGATTACCCACACCTGCCAGCGTAGGGTAGACACAACCTCATCTTGTGGAAAGTGCTTATTCAATTATCGCCACTAGTCACTTACAGAGGCAATAGGTTCCAAAGCAGGCACATTCTGCAACAGAACAGGGGATCACGGTATGCAAGTGGGTTTCTTCATTGAGGCAACCTCAGAGAGCAGAGGGAGATTCCAACACCCAGCAACCCTCACAAGAGTGGCTGATGAGGCTTGGGAGGGGCCAGGAGCACCTGCCATCCCAACACATACAAAAGCTGCCCCTAGGGAGTGTGGTGATAAGGAGTGTGGGACCAGGGCAGGCAAACAAGGTAAGGTATGACAGCCAGCGAGTGGCCTGGCAGTTTGCAGTTCACTGAGCAAGGGCGGAAGGTGGATTGCTTTCTTCTATTCTAGGAGCAACAAGAAGGAGCCTTCTACTGAAACAAAAATGATATCCACTTATTGTCCTGCCAGGCTGCATCTGAAACCCAGATGGAAGGGGCACTGCTTTCCCAGACTATATCCAGCCTATATTTTCCCAGCCTATATACAGACAAACCTCCTAAGGACAGAAAGATATTTCCAGACCTTCATTTCCAGAGAACTTTAGAATCTGGAAGTTTCCCTATCTCCTGAAGGCAAAGATGCGTGTCATGGGTGCACAAGTGACCAGCTGAATTAATTTTTCAAGCAGCTTGACATATTAAAAAAGGAGCTCACCAGGCAGCATAGCATCCAGGAATCCAAGGGGGTGATTGGTAAAAGGTATTATGAGCTGACATGGGCTCAGCAACAACCCTGATTTAAGTCCTGGCCAGGGGAAAGTAAGCTAGCATCATCCCTGAACCAATAAACTTGACTGACTTGCAAGACAGGGGAAATTGGACCCTTGTCTCTGCTCGGAGCAACAGAAAGAGTATCTCCCTTTCCCCTGAAGTGCCTGTACACAACAGATACAATGTTCTAGGACTGGAGAGAGGAGACTGTGTGAGTAATGGTAAAGACCTAGGAAAGAGCAACTCTACAAGGTTGGCCCATTCAACCACCTACATCAGAATGAGTGCCACAAAAAATGCATAAAGGTTGTTAGTAATTGCAGACTCCTCACTGAGAGGCACTGAGGCACCCATTTTACATCCAGATGATTTCTGCAGAGAGGTTTGCTGCCTGCCTAGGACCCTCATTCATTATGAACAGGTTACCAAGCCTGGTGGGGCCAGAAGTCTACCACCCATTCTTACTCTTTCATATAAGGTCAAAGAAGGCTGCAACAGAAACATAGAAATATCAAAAGGGACTTTTGACCCTCAGAAAGATGTTGAAGGGATCAGGAGCTCAAGTAGTGTTCATGTCTATCTTCCCAGTTGGAAAGAGAGAGCAAGAAGGACACAAATCATGTGCAGTTGTCTGTGTGGCTAGTGCCATGGTCAAGGTCTTGGGTTCTATGATCTTGGATGCACTTCTGAGAGACCAGGCATGTTGACACTGGATGGGGCACACCTGAGATGAGGCAAGAGTGTTCTGGGCAGCAATCTGGCCAGACTTATTAGCATAGTTTTAACCTAGATTCACTGGAGGAAGGGGATGTACCTCTGTGTGATGGAAGAGAACCTGGGAACACTTTAGGAAGCAACAGCTTGTGAATTGTCCCAAAGGACTTAGGAAGGGCTTCTCTGAAAAAGTGATGTGACCAAATAGACCAGCTGAAGCAGGAACAGTTGGAAACCATGTTGCAATTAGAAAACTATGACTTAATTGCTATCATGGAAACATGGTGGGACAAATCACAAAACTGGAACATGGGAATAGAGGGCTACAAGCTTTTCAGAAGAGATAGTCATGGAAGGAAGTGTGGGGGTGTTGTTCTCTATGTTAGGGAAGAGATTGATTGCAAAGAGCTGCCTCTGAGAAACAGCCACAGACAGGTTGAGAGTTTGTGGGTAAAAGTTATTGACCAGACCAATAAAGGGCCAATATGAATATGGTCTAATATGAAGACCAATATGAATATGGTCTAATACAGGCTGCCTGATCAAAGGGAGCCTGTTAACAAGGGCTTCCTGCTTCAACTACAAGAATCATCTCATTGCAGGCTTTCATCCTGATGAAGGTTTTCAAAAACATAGATGTCTGCTAGGAAAGTTACACAGCAGGCTATAAGCAATCCAGGAGATTCCTAGAGTGTGCTGAGAATAGCTTCCAAGTCCAGACATTAGAGAAACCAACCAGAGGAAAAGTGTTACTGGACCTGGTGGACCTGGTGCTTACCAAAGCAGATGAACTCATTAAAGAGATTAACTCTGGAGGCAGTCTGGGCTTCCAAACTTTGGTTGAGTTTGTGCTCTCAGGGAATGTGGGTCTAGAAAAGTCCAAAATCAGGACCCTGAACTTCTGAAGAATTAACTCTGAGCTGTTTAGAGACCTAATAGATGAGATCACGAGAGCACTGTCCTTCAGGACAAAGAAGCTGAAAAGAGCTGGACACTTAGAACACAATAAATCTCTCTCCCCATATGTAGGAAATCAAACAAGGTAGGCAGGAGAGTAGGATGGCTGAACAAGGAAGGATCTTCTGGTCAGACTGAGGTGTCATAAGGAAATGCACAGGCAGTGGAAGCAGGGGAATGTGACCTGGGAAGAGTACAGGAATGCAGATTGGATGTGAAGGGATGGGATCAGGAAAACCAAGGTATGAATGGAACTGAGTTTGGCAAGGGATGCAAAGAATAACAATAAGGGATTTTATAGGTACATTGGCCAGAAAAGAAAGGCCAAGGAGATTGTCCCACCTCTGATGGATGAGAAGGTTGAACTGATAACGACAGACACAGAGAAGGCTGAGGTACTCAACAACTTTTTTTTTTTTTTTTTTTTTTTTTTTTTTGCCTCAGTCTACACTGCCAGTCAGGCACCCCATGTCTCTCATTTCCCTGAACCTGTACATGAGGGGAGCAAAGTCCATCCCACTGTAAGTGAAGAGCATTTTAGAGACCACCTGATGAAACTAAACAGGTACAAGTCTGTGGGACCTGATGACATGCACCCCAGGGTCCTGAGGAAATTTTCTGACGTATTCACCAAACCTCTCTCAATCATATTTGAAAAGTCATTACAGTCAGGCAAAGTCCCTGGTGACTGGAAAAAGGATGGACGCCCATTTTTAGAAAGGGTGGAAAGAAGGACGTGGGGAACTACATACTAGTGATCCTCACCTTTGTGCCTGGGAAGATCATGGAACAGAAGCAATGTTAAGACACAAGCAGGACATGGAGGTGAGCTGAGACAGCCATCATGGATTCACCAAGGGCAAATCATGCCTAACCAGACTGGAAGCCTTCTCTTATGGAGTCACTGCATCAGTTGACAAAGGAAGACCCTGCCCCCAGTGTCATCTACCCGGACTTCTGCAAGAAGTTAAACATGGTCGCACATGACATCCTGATATCCACATAGGAGAGATATGGATTTGAAGGGTGAACCATTCAGCGGATAAGGAATTGGCTTGAAGGTCACACCCAGAAAGTGGTGGTTAATGGCTCTATGTCCAGGTGGAGGCTGGTGGCAAGGGGTCCTCAGGGGTCTTGGGGTACTGGGAACTAGTACTGTTTAATACCTTTATCAATAACATAGGCATTGAGATCAAGTGCACCCTCAACAAGTTTGCAGATTACACCAAGCTGAGTGATGCAGTTGATACAACAGAAGGAAGGGATGTCATCCAAAGGAACCAAGGCAATCTAAAACAGTGGGCCCATGTGAACCTCATGAAGTTCAACAAGGCCAAATGCAAGGTGCTGCACCCAGTCTGGGGCCATTCCAGACATGAGTACTGCCTGAGAGAACTCATTGAGAGCAGCCCTGTGGAGAAAGACTTGGGGGTTCTGATGAACAAAAAGATTGACATGATCTGACAGTGTGTGCTTGTAGCCCAGAAGGCCAACTGCATCCTGAACTGTATCAAAAGAGGAGTGGTCAGCAGGTCGAGGGAAGTGATTGTCCCACTCTACTCTGCCCTTGTGTGGCCCCGCTTGGACTACCGCATCCAGGTCTGGAGCCCCCAGCAAAAGACGTATGTGGACCTGCTCTAAAAGAGGAGTGCCATGAAGATGAGGAGGGCTGGAGCACCTCTCCTGTGAAGATTTAGATTAGATGTTAGGAGGAAGTTCTTCACTCAGAGGGTGGTGAGGCACTGGAACAGGTTTCTGAGAGAGGTTGTGGATGCTCAGTCCCTGAAGGTGTTCAAGGCTAGGCTGGATGTGACTCTAGGCACCTGATCTAGTGGGTGGCATCCCTGCCCATGGCAAGGGGACTGGAACTAGATGATTGCTATTGTTCCTTCCAAACCAAACCATTTTATGATTCTATGATTCTATGACAAGAGGCTGGAATATATCAAGCACCCTGAAAAACAGGCACTACTCTGAGGATTAAAAAAAAATAAAAAAAAAATTAAAAGGTGTGATTTTGTCAGTACTGTTGTTAAATGCATGATCTACCAGATTTGTATTATTTTACTTCTTCACCCAAAATCATTAATTATAGTCTTGTCAACTTTGCCATCTATGATCTTAATGCAGAATTGGTATTCCAAATTAGCTAGGATTTTTTTTTATTATTTATTTTATTTTATTTTATTTTATTTTATTTTATTTTATTTTATTTTATTTTATTATTTATTTATTTATTAAACCAGAATATTCCCAGACAGTGAAATATTAATTCCAGGCAGAGAAACCCACAAACCAGTAATTTCTTAGAGAACATCTGTACATTTTCAGGAGTAGGAGTTATGCCTTCAGACAGCTCAACAATGAGGACTGCAGCAGGTATGCAACTGATTCATCTAATAGCCCAGCAGCAGGGAACCCACATGTTTTGAGAATCTCAGTTAAAATTAGTTGTAAAGGTGTTCAGATATGTGGCTTAACAGTCTGGTGGTGTGATCAGCCACTGACCACAGC
Source organism: Oxyura jamaicensis (assembly GCF_011077185.1). Lineage (NCBI taxonomy): Eukaryota > Metazoa > Chordata > Aves > Anseriformes > Anatidae > Oxyura > Oxyura jamaicensis. The sequence goes on along the minus strand of NC_048893.1, from coordinate 146,772,098 downwards.
TGGTTTTAACTGAGCATCCTGGTGGACTACAGTCAGCTGGTGATGCAAAGGTCTAGATGTAGATCTACATCTTTAGATGTAGAGCTTAGAGATATGGTTTAGTGGAAGATTTGTTAGCGTTAGGTAGTAGGTTGGACTCGGTGATCTTGGAGGTCTCTTCCAACCTAGACTATTCTGTGATTCTGTGATACTGGGATTCTATCTGGCTCGCAGATAGATCTATTAAAGGGAAATGTCAAGGAACCACAACTGTTAAATGTCAAAGGGAGGATCAAGGAAAGAAAGAAAGAAAGAAAGAAAGAAAGAAAGAAAGAAAGAAAGAA
>NC_048893.1:146771679-146771765 GCF_011077185.1 Oxyura jamaicensis | reverse complement strand
GAAAGAAAGAAAGAAAGAAAGAAAGAAAGAAAGAAAGAAAGAAAGAAAGAAAGAAAGAAAGAAAGAAAGAAAGAAAGAAAGAAAGT
>NC_048893.1:146771174-146771579 GCF_011077185.1 Oxyura jamaicensis | reverse complement strand
GAAAGAAAGAAAGAAAGAAAGAAAGAAAGAAAGAAAGAAAGAAAGAAAGAAAGAAAGAAAGAAAGAAAGAAAGAAAGAAAGAAAGAAAGAAAGAAAGAAAGAAAGAAAGAAAGAAAGAAAGAAAGAAAGAAAGAAAGAAAGAAAGAAAGAAAGAAAGAAAGAAAAAAGGGAAAGAAAGAAAGAAAAGGCCTCCTCTTTTTGAGAGGTCTGTGCACCAGATATTTATCCTTGATTTAGGATGACCTTCTAGCTGGACAAATTAAACATAAAATGTATTTGAAACTTCAAAATACATTTAAACCCAAACTTATTAGTGAAGCCCTTTTTTGAACTCAACAGATAATATAATTATCTGAAAATTGCCTCTGTAACAGTAGTCACATAAGACATAATATTCTGTGTCGG
>NC_048893.1:146726480-146771074 GCF_011077185.1 Oxyura jamaicensis | reverse complement strand
CCCCCCCCCCCCCCCCCCGAGTCTCCTCCCCCCAAGTTATGTTCTTAATTGCATTGGGAAGTCACAGAGGAAACATGATAACATTAAGTCACAAAGAGATCAGATAATATAAAACTCATTGTAAGATGGGTAAATAAATTAATATATATGTATATGTAAGATGAAATCTACTTTTACATACTTTAATAGTAGTTCAAATTACAGAACCAGCAATTTACAATTAACTGTACTATTAATCTACAAGGAATAATGCCTACCTTGGCTTTAACATGTCTATTATATGTAGTCCTTATTAGCATTAAAATTCCAGCTACTTTATTCTAGCTTCTGTCTATGAACAGTATCTGCACAATTATTTGTCATTGTTCAATGTAATTCTTCATTGAGTATATTCATATGGGAAAAGTCAAAATCTTTTCTCAACTCTGAACAAAAGTATTTTCATTTCCTCAAAAGTTTTTTATTACTATTTTAGGAGATTAAAAACAAGCTAATAAAAATTATATTTATGTTCCTTTCAGACAAAAAAAAAAAAAAATCATGAAATATTACATGTACTATGTTATGGAACTGAAAACTTTAACTTCCTGTCAGAGCTGATGCTGTAAACTCAAGTGAACAAGATAGTAGCATAGCTCTTGCAAAAGTGTAAAGTGAAACAGCACACAGGAAAAGAAAGATGAAATAAGTGTTCAATCTCAAATAATTTTGGGACAAGTAATGATGTGTTAGCCAGTCTTAGCTGACTAACATGATGAGTGCCAAGTCTGTGAATATTGGATATGTAGATAAAGTTAAATAAGTTGGAACTGAAACATGGAAAATTTCCACAAAGACATTAAAACTATGCCACTTAGGTAATAGATATTTTCTTTTTAAGAAGGGTACTTGATTATTATTAAAATATATTATCCATGAGATATACTTGAGAATAATTAAAAAATAATAATTAGTTTTTTCATTATATTTTTTTTAGTAAAAAAAAAGACTACAGCATTTAGTAAAAAAAAAAAAAATCAAAGTCATTAAGTAAATTGGGAAAGATTTAAAAATGTCTTAGTATAATTAAAACTCTCACTACAAATATAAGGAATGTATGCTTTTGGCAGTAAAAGTTTGTCTTGGAAAGCTAATATGTAAGTTTCATAAGCTTTCTGAACAAGCAGAACAGTTATTTCCTTACTTTTTCCTAACTATTTTAGACAAAATGCTGGAATATTTCTATGGCCAAAGTAGAAAATTATAGGAAATTGGATGATTTTGCTGCAGACTTTGCTGAGAATTTTCTTAAGCAAGAATATACTTGTTAATTTTCTGCAATGTCCTCATTACTGAAAGCTGTGAGTAGGTTGGTGATCTCTGAGAATTTATTCTAGAAGTCTAGGGCTAATCTTTAATTTCTTTTTACTCTCTAATAAAAACTTTTAGTTTCTCCACTAAACACAATTGTCTTCAGAAACTGGGGATCTACTTTATTTGTTCAGATAAACCCTGAGCATATTCTCTAGAATATTCAGAAGAACTACACCTTCAAGTTTTTAATCATCCAAAGGTATCTCAGCCAGTTTATTTTACATAAACTTATGTAAAATAACAAAAAAAAATGTTGTATTACAGCCAGTGAGACAGGGTTACCTTTGGGAAAACTAAATAAATAGTACAAGATGTCCATAAAATAAATTTGTTTTGTTTTTCTTTAAAAAAAGGTTCTATGGTACTTATACATTGACTAAGTCCATAACAAGTGCAACACATAGTGTTGCATTCCTTCTTCTATTTTCACTGAAAAGCCAGTTTTACATAGTGTTACATTCCTTCTTCTATTTTCACTGAAAAGCCAGTTTTTTTTTTTTTAATTATTATTATTATTTTATTTTATTTTTTTTCATTCCCTTTCCTCCTTATTAATCAGTTTTATAAAAAATTTTATTCTTCTACCTGAGGCTGCATAGTTCCTCTAATGTCTTGTAATGGAAGGTGAAAGCTAACATTTCATTCAAACATCTCATCCAAATCATCCTGAGAGACTTCTGGAAAAGTAACAACCAGGAGAAGGCTATGTGCAAAAATATGACATCAGCAAGCTGTACAAAGTTATGCCGTTTCATGACATTCATTCCCAAACAGGAAAAAATAGTGATCGATTTATGAAGAAAAAAAAAAATGATATAAAAGTGCAGACTGTATGCACTTTCTGTATTTCTTATGTACAGTCCTGTTTTAGAAAGGAAGCAGGGCAGGACAATCTTTGGATTTTGTAAGCCACTGTAAAAAAGTTTTATTGCCTTCATATTTTTGTACATGTATAGAAGAAATTACATTTTAAAGGCATGGTGAAAACTAATGGATTATCTTCTGTGAGTGGAAAAAGAAAGATCTATCTCTTTTTTTTTTTTTTTTTTTTTTTTTCTTTTTTTTCCCTACAATCTTGTACCTTAATGATGTGTTTTATAGAGTAATTAGAGTTTTAGCTGTCTGTGGAAATCTGCAGGTGGTAAAGATCCAGAGTTTCTGTGGATGTGTTAATCTTTGTCTATTTCAAATGCTAGAAAACAAATATGAAAACTTTTTTTTTTTTTTTAAAAAAAAAAAAAAATGTTTTATCTTAGGTGACTAAAGATAAGGACAAAAGGATGACATGGGGATGTTAGAAGAAACTGAAGAAACAATATGAAAGCTTATTTGATGACGTTGAATCAAATCTAACTACATATAATGCATATCATGATAGATGTTCATCATGATAGATGAACACCTTAAAAAAATATTCTCATTAAAAATAAATATTTTGGAATCAGTTTCTATATTCCTCTGTACAATGTCTTTATCTATACCTACATATTTTATATTTAATTCTTTACATCTATTCACTAACAACTTTTCTTTCATGTTCAAGACTTACAAATCTTCTATTAACTTCTCTGGATTACTAGACAGCTCTTATCTTTAAATAGGCTCATCTGAAAATATGTAATTCTAGAAATACTTTATGAAAGTCTACTGTGGTGAAACTGTCAGCTCTTTCTTCCAGACCTGGATAATTTGGATTAGTATCTGAACTTCTAAGTATTTAGAATTAAAGACAAAAGTAAATCAGACTCCTTTTCCTGTGTTTCATAATCAGTTTGTAATAGAGTTTAATCTGCAGTTCAGAATAAGTTATCCAAAATATCTGAGCTTTTGTTGTGAATCTAAATTGGAGGAAACCAAGAATATTATGGCTTCCTGCTGAGATTTGGAAAGGTAAAAAATGATCATTTTATTCTTAAGAAAACCTGAAACTTGTGGTTCAAGTACTGAGAAAAGTTAATGAGTAAAGAAGCTGAAGTTAATGAGTAAAGAAGCATGTATTTCACCAAAGATGTTCTAGCAAATTTCTATGTTCAGAAGACTTAGCGAGATGTGAAAGTCACATTTTCTTGGTCTAAAGCTGAGGAGAAGCTTGAACTTCTCTTCCCTACCTCAGCTGAGGATCCTACCCACTGAGGAAATGAAAGTTACTGCAAGGGCAGCCTTTTGCTGTCTCAGCAGAGATTAGATATGATGGGGAAAAAATGGTGTCAGCAACTTGGCCTGCTTAAAGCTCCTGAGAACTCTGGTTTCTAACCCAGTACTTTCCTTATTATTTATTTTATTTTATTTTATTTTATTTTATTTTATTTTATTTTATTTTATTTTATTTTATTTTATTTATTATTTAAAAGTTTGGAGTAGCATAGAGAACGTATTTAGTAATGGTTATTATGGAAGTCATTATTTTCATTAGAAATGAATACCCATTTCAATTTTACTGCTTTTTTTTTTTTTTTTTTTTTTTTTTCCCAGGTTTTTATTTCCTCCAGCATTGGAGGACATAGATGGTCGTTCAGATGATATAGCTTTCAGCCACTATTGGTCCAGTGACTTAAGCATAGGACTTAATTTTAAAGAGGACTCATGGGTCTGCTACTGCCAACAACAAAATGACCTGGTAATAATCAGAGTTCAAAGCTTACTTGCAATAATACATCAGTCATTGCAAAGTTCAAAGAGCAAACTGCATATTCTGGGTCTTGAGGCAATATAGTATTAATTGTCAGGAGAACATTGGAAAGCAAAACCACTTTAATCTTCTTGTCCCCATTGTGACATATGTTAAGTTTCCAAATATGCAACATGATATCATAGCTGCAGGAAGAGATTCCAGTTTAGCAAAGGAGAAGGAAGATATAAGTTGATCTTGTGTAGCTTTATATATATATATATATATATATATAAATATATATTATTTTGAACTTAGTAAAATCAGTAATACTTAAAGGTGCAGCATCCAAATTGTCTTCCAAATTTTGACCTCAAATTCTGAAGATATTTACTGATTCTGATTATTTTATTTATGTTTTTTTTTTCTCAAGATCATATATTTGATTTGCTGAATCAGAATATTAGAAAGAAATAATCAGAAAGTTCATAATAATATAATGAATTAGAGTTTAATTGCTTCCAGAATTAGAAAAGAAGCTCCTGTATTTCTTACAATAAAACACATCTCCTACATTCATGATCTCCTTTTTAACTGAGTTTTCTCTAGTCTTTTTCTACACCAAAGTTAGCCTCAATAAAAAAAATGCAAGTTTATAAAACCTTGACTTTCGACTGTACTGACTGTGGAGTCATGGTAGGGAAAAAAATCTACAAAAGGAATGTGATTATATTTTAATCATTTTATCCTTTTTCTACTTTGTGTGTGTGTGTGTGAGAGAGAGAGAGAGAGACATCTGAGATTATCCATTGTACACAGAACCAACTTTGCAGTTTGCTAATGTAAAATCCCATTAATGACTTCCTCCTAAAATGAAAATGAGTTGGAAATCTCAGATTCTTGAGAAGATGATATATATATATATAACACAGTTGTTCATATATATAATCACATGCAGAAGTGTTAATATCTTTTCAGTATATTAATACATTTTTAGATGCCCTAGTAAGTTTTTAACTCAATATGACTTTTTAGTATCATTTTTAAAGAATAATAATCCATAATAAAGTAATATGAATTACCAGTGACATGGAAAAAATGTTATCTAAGTAATCAAAGCTCTTATTATTTTATAGTAAAAATAAGTAAAGCTATGACTAAATTATGATTTTAATTTAGTTGAGAGTCTGCATTAATATTCAAACATATGTTGCATAAAAATATTAGTCACTAGCATGTACTGAAGCCAAAACACAGCATGAGGAAGTTGGGTCTGGCAACATATAAAACAAAACCCAACTCTTGACATTGAACATGCTACATTATATTTGTGGGTTTTAAATTCAGTGGTTTGGTTTCTTGCCTGAGATCCTAAGTAATCACTGTATGAACACTTTCAGTGTTCTTACAACAAATTCAGACCAGAGTGATGTATAACATCTGTATATTTGTTTTAATGTAGATTATTTGTCTTCACACCAAAATGGATCGTAGTTATTTACATCAGCAGTTACTTCTGAGAAACAGTTTAGGAAATATGTCTCAAGTTGTTGATGTCTACCTCTCAGATTAATTGGCTTCTAACTTCATATGGATTTTCAGTACCCTGAGAAAGGTTTAAACTTGTTTGACTTTGAGGATAACTAGGATACCTCAGAGAAGAATGCTCTTTCTCAGCTTCTCAGAAGTTTGTAACAACAACAACAAAAGATAAAAAGTATTAACTTCTTAATGTATTCTTTTATGGGGATTCATATAAACAGTAGTGGAAAACAGAAGAAATGTTCCTAAGTAGTACAGGAAGAATTGATAAACCTGGGTGGGAATGACAATGGTGTTTTAATTACAATGCTTGAGTTTAGGATCAAGAGTTTACCATGCTATACTCTTGTGAGGAACATATTTTGTGAGGAAATGCAATAACACCATCTTAGTAGTCATAAGTTTTCAGTAATAAATAGATATTTTTTTTTCATATTTTCCCCTACATATGAGACAACATATGAGACTCTTGTTTCAACACGACAGGAACATACTTTCTGACATTTCGGAAGATTTATTTATTTATTTATTTATTTATTTTCTGTGAGAATTCTTCTTGCTTTATGCTTCAAAAACATGAAACATGAGGATAGTTAAAGCTTTCAAAGGCTCTGTCTCTGTATCTACAAAGATCTCAGGTCATATGTAGTTTTGTAGATGCTGGAGGGATCTCCTGTGATTTAGACTAAAGACAATACAAGTCCCATTCTCAAGGCTGTCCTTCTCAACAGTAGTCAAGACAACATGACGACAATAGAAATGAAGTGGGCTTGCATGTAATCTAAGATAGGTAGCTTGTTATATCAGTATAGATGTAGTTAGTCTCATCCAATATTTTAAGTCAACCTTCAGAGGGCAGTCATTTATTAGAGAAACTTTAATCAATTATTAATCAAGAAAGAACCACTGGATACATAAGGCAAGTTCTGTATTCTGCACAAGTTCTGTATTCTCATTTAAGCAGTACATTTTTCCACAACATATTGCACTTGAGTTAGTGAAAATCTTGTATGAACTTACTGTCTAAATGGTAGTCAATTCTTTCATCTGGAACAATGACTTCAGCTTGATTTGTACATTTCATCCATATGGTGTAAAACTGTAGTTTGAATTGACTTCTCACAGCATCACTAATTAAAAACAAGCAAGCAAATAAACAAACAAAACCTTCAAGAGAGACAAATATGCTTTTGTTACTCAGTGTATTAACTTCATATATCCAAATGGAATTTAACCTAAAATAATTTTAATCAGCTTTCACTATAGTTTTAAAAGCCCAAACATTGGTTGGGAAAACATGTTTTTGAGAGTTTTTAGTTGTTGTTGTTGTTTTAAGCTTAAACTATATATTCATTTCTGAGAATAAAGGTACTTATGAAAGGAATATATTCCGAGTACTCTCTTTAAGGTTGTTCAGGAAGAACATGTCTGCAGTAAGGTTAGAACCCTTCTCCTCTACAATTAGATTTGCTGTGGTCAAGTTAATGTAAACCTAACTCTAAACTAATGAAGTGTCTGTAGAAAGTATTTTAAATGGCATTATATGCTGAGTCTGTTTTTTTGAAATTGGTTTTTTGAATTATAGCTCATTTCTGTAGCATAGAAACTTGGAAAAAAAAAAAAAAAAAAAAAAGCACCACACACACACAAAAAAAACCAAAGTCAAAGGTTTTTTTTTTTTTTTTTTTTTTTTTTTTTTTTGTGTGTGTGTGTGTGATCTAATCACTTATTAGAACAGTTTGAAGTGTCAATAGGGCACACAGAGACCATTTTAGAGGGTGTTTTAAATGCTGTAATTAAGTTGTAGGAGCAATAGACTTAAAAAATAAAAATCTTAATGGAAAACAAATCTTGCCATACCTATTTGGCCCACTGCCTTCTTGTTTTACCTCCCATTTTCACAGCTCTGACATGTAGCAGTGCATATTTTAACATAAAATAGCAAGTCTGAAACTCTGACATGCTGTATATTTATTCGTGTGTGAAGTAAAACTCTTTTTAAAAATAGTACAGATGATTATATCTTTTTTTTTTTTTTTTTTTTTTTTTCCAAAGCAAGTGTTTCTTTTAAAGTGTAAGGTTTATTTTCACACTTCTGATTGCCAGAGAATAAGGAAACAGAGAGCTGTACATCAGACATTTAAATCCAGACATTATGCAATCATGATAACAAGGATTAATAAAGATTAATTTAGCTCCCACTTAAAAACCTTGGTGTTTCAGAAATACAACTGTCTAGCTTGTAAAAGGAGAATAATTATCATTTCTTTTTGAAATGAGCCTCTTTGTTGAATATTGGAGAGTTGTCCATGATTTGAAGATCATTTGTGCCAAGTTATTCTCTAGCTTGATCAAATAAAATCTAGCTGATCAAATAAAAAGACATTAAAAAATGCAATATTTTATTGCTGTTTCTTAGGAGCATGGAACAGATTTTATTAACTGTGGAAATAAATATTTTTTTATTTACTGTTCAAAATTGCAAATGATCATTTTTTTAAGGATTTAATTTTAACATTTCAGTCATTTTGAAGAGACAGGTACTGATGAATATAATAATTGGGTTGTATTAAAACATATTAAAACAATTCTGGAAAGTGGGATTTCTGTGTAATTTAATACTCTTTTATCTGTGACAACCTAACACACATCTAAGGAAAAAAAGATATGCTGAAACCTAATCAAGCTTGCAAATAGGTGCACAAACTGGTATCTTTCAGCATCACTACTTTGGATTAAATGCTGTTACATATTTTACATTTTTTAAAAATATAACTATACTATTCTCCTGCTTACCTTCTCTGCACAAAGGCAGGAAGTAGCAATACTTTTATTTTTATTTAAAGTAATTTTTCAGAGACAGTCATTTTCTTTTAAGAACAAGAATTACCAAGTGATCCCATTTGCTGCTGCTGTTTGAGGTTAACATGCAAACTGATGATAAGAAACTGAAAAACATCTTTCCTTCAAACAGAACACCTGAATCTAAAACATGTCACTGTCTGTGGGTCTGCAAGATGTTTCTAGATTTTTCTCTTAGAAACACAGACTGGAATCAAGGCCACATCCTTTACTGGTATATATTTACATCCTTTACATTCTGTATTACATATTGAGGAAAACTGGACTAGTCAGTAAATGTTTAGCTATTTGTTTATTGAAAGCAGATTTCTCAGAAGAGTGGTAAAAGCCTATAGAGTTCACCCTGACCTTACATTTTTTTTTTTTTTCTTTAGGAAAAACAACTCAGTAAACTGACTTGCCATTAATTGGCAATAGCTTTTATTATATAATCAATGTTGTGATCAACACTGGTTCACAGGATCAGCAAATTGAGGTAAAAATAGAAGGAAAACCTCCTCTGGAAGTATTTAAAGGCCTATTACAAATCATAGTGATGCCTTTTGGCTTATGTGATCATCCGATACCTTCAGAAGGCTGCTTCAGAGGTCTAAGGAACAGTGTGCTTCTCAGCCCATATCTTGTAGGTAAATAATGTAGATAAGAGAATGGTTTATCTAAAATCTTTGAATATATATATATATATATATATATACCAATTGTCTGTAATAAGCTCACAGCTGTCAATCTGAAATTTATTCTTATTTGTTTCCAAAATAGAAATCAGGAATTCTGACTGAAAAACAGAATGAAATTAAAAATTGTTTATGTCTTCAGACACACAGAGAAGTTAAATGTTTTCTATGACTCTGTTCCTATTACAAGAATTTTATTTTCAGTTTTGTCAAAACTGGAAAATGAATGCCATTTTGAGTTGTCTGTCTCCATTACAGTAGACAGAAGCATACATTAAACATTCAGAAATAACCCCTGTTCCTACCCCTGTTCCTAAATTGCTTGTTCTTCCTCAAAAATACTTTAAGAAAAAGTAAAACTTTGGACAGGTAGACAGTATGTTCTGGTTTCAGTTAGGACAGTTATTTTTCCTCCTAGTAGCTGGTAGGGTGCTGTGTTTTGGATTACGATGAGAAGAGAGCTGATAACATGCTGATGTTTTAATTGTTGCAGAGCAATGCTTACACTAAGCCAAGGACTTTTCAGCTTCTCACTCTGTTCTGCCAGTGGGCAGGCTGGGGGTGCAGCAAGAGCTGGGAGGGGACAGACACAGGACAGCTGACCCAAACTGTCCAAAGGTGTATTCCATACCATCTGACATCATGCTGAACAATATATAGGGGTGGCTAGCTGGGGTGGGGGGCCGGATGCTCGGGGTTGGGCTGAGCATCGGTCAGTGGGTCGTGAGCAATTGCATTGTGCATCACTTCTTTGTACACACTGTTATTATTATTATTATTATTATTATTATTATTTCCTTACTTAATAAAATGTCTTTATCTCAACCCACAGGCTTCACTTTCCTGTTTCTCTCCCCCATCCCAGAGAGGGAGGCAGGAGGGTGAGTGAACGGCTGTGTGGTGTTTAGCTGCCAGCCGGGTTAAACCACAACAGTCCTGTTGGCCAGTCCATAATAACTTCTAAGATTCCTGGGTGACTGGGGTTTCCTATTTGAGCCCGCTGAGTAATCAGTGCAACCCACTTGATCCATGTAGCACCAGTTGTGTGATGTACAGAGGTGACCCTTCCTTTGAACATCCAGCTCAGTACTGGCAGTCAGGGTGCCAGGAGAAGCTGTGCTTCAGTACCAACCACTTCCAAAGCAGATCGAACTCCTTCATATGGTGCCAATATCTACTTTTTGGTTGGAGTGTAGCAGGCCTCAGATCCTCTGTATCCCTGACTCCAAAACCCTAGGGGTCGACCTCAAGTTTCCCCAGCTTCTTTCTGCCAGAGGCTCCAGGTGGGGCCATTCTCCCCGGCTACACTGTAGAGCACATTCTTTACATATAGTCCTGTTTGGACTGGCCCAAGGGCTACTGCATGAACTATTTCCTGCTTAATTTATTCAAAGGCTTGTCTTTACTCAGGGCCCCATTCAAAATCATTCTTCTTATGGGTTACTTGGTAGAGTGGGTTTACAATCAGACTAATTTGGAATGTGCATTCTCCAAAACACCATGACACCTAGGAAAGTTTCTGTTTCTTTTTTTCTAGTTGATGGAGACAGCTGTTATTTTGTTGATCACATCCATTGGGATTTGACGACGTCCGTCTTGCCATTTTATTCCTAAAAACTGGATCTCTCATGCAGGTCCTTTAACTTTGTTTTGTTTTATGGCAAAACCGGCCTTCAGAAGGATTTGGACTATTTTCTTCCCTTTCTCAAAAACTTCCTCTGCTGTGTCACCCCACACAATGATGTCATTGATGTATTGCAGGTGTTCAGGAGCTTCCCCCTGCTCCAGCGCAGACTGGATCAGTCCATGGCAAATGGTAGGGCTATGTTTCCACCCCTGGGGCAGCTGATTCCAGGTGTATTGGACACCCCTCCAAGTGAAAGCAAACTGTGGCCTGCACTCTGTTGCTAGAGGGATGGAGAAAAATGCATTAGTGATATGAATTGTGGCGTACCACTTGGCTGCCTTTGATTCCAATTCGTACTGGAGTTCTAGCATGTCCGGCACTGCAGAACTCCATGGTGGTGTGACTTCGTTCAGACCACGATAGTCCACTGTTAGTCTCCACTCACCATTAGACTTTCACACTGGCCATATGGGACTTTTAAAAGGTGAATGAGTCTTGTTAATCACTCCTTGGCTCTCCAGTTGATGAATTAGCTCAGGATGGGAATCAGGGAGTCTCGGTTGGTGCGATATTGTCGCTGGTGCACAGTTGTAATAGCAATTGGCACTTGCTGTTCTTCAACCCTCAGCAACCCCACAACAGAAGAGTACTCTGAGAGACCGGGCAAGGTAGACAATTGTTTAATGCCCTCTGTCTCTAAGGCAGCTATGCCAAAAGCCCAGCGGAACCCTTTTGGAGCTTTGAAATATCCTCTCTTGAGATAGTCTATGCCAGGATACATGGAGCATCTGGGCATGTCACAATATGGTGCTTTTGCCACTCATTTCCAGTTAGACTAACTTCAGCCTCCAGTACAGTTAACTGCTGGGATCCCCCCGTCACTCCATAAATATTGATGGGTTCTGGCCCTTTATCGCTTGATGGCATTAGAGTACATTGTGCACGGGTGTCTACTAAAGCCTTATACTTCTGTGCATCTGACATGCCAGGCCATCGAATCCACACAGTCCAATAAACTCGATTGTCTCTTTCCTCCCCCTGGGTGGAGGCACGGTCCCTCTAATCCTGGTCAGAATCTTAATTTCTGTGTCTGGAGGACTGCCCACTGGAAGCTGTAGCAGCAAGTTTCTCAGAGATCCTCCTTTTTCTGATTGTTTTTCCTTGCAACTCACGTACCCGTGCCTCTAGGGTTGAGGTAGATTTTCCATTCCATTTTCTCATGTCCTCTCCATGGTCACGTAGGTAAAACCACGGGATGGCACAAGGTGTGTACCCACCATATCGTCTTCCTTGCACGGATGAGCACTTACCCCTAATAGCTGAGACACTGGTTTGTACAGGAGGGAGGAAAATAAACTCTCTTTAAGTTGGTGGACCTCTTCAGTAAGTTTCTCCAAAGTATTCTCTTTTAGTTGGTGGCAATCAAAATTCTGACTAGCAACTATTACCAGCTACTAGGAGGAAAAATAACTGTCCTAACTGAAACCAGCACACAGTACTAAAGAAAGTAAAGAATGGAGAAGAAAATCCTTAAGTATTTTGGATAAGTAAGTAACAGGACAGAAATATAATCAAATAGGTTCCACTCTAAGCATCTGCACTCCTTGCATAGTGGTTATTTTCCAAAACAAAGGTGAAGCCTTTTATTAAATGAAGCCTATTTCACAGGTAAATAACTTGTTATGAATGAGCTTGGGATATGTCTGACAGTGAATGCCAGAGCAGTACTGGTGCAAGTCCTGGGAGCCTGCACCTCAGACAACAGCACTACAAGAGAGCTTTGGGGGATAACAGGCAGTTAAAAGAGGCTCAGGAATCTTCTGCTTTTGACTACTATGTTGATGTAATCCAAGGAGCTGGGAGAGGATTCATTGTCCAATTCTGAAATGATTTGCACTGTGTAACATTAACGTCTGCAAAGTACAGCTACAGCTTAGGTCAGAGACACTAAAAACATTAATTTCCTAAAATTTCCACTGTTTCCAAGGAAAGAGAATTATGTACTTCATTAGTATATTAGCAGGATTTCATCAACAACTGTTAACCACTTTGTCATTTTTTTTTTTCCTGTCTAAAGTGTCCCATAAGACCCTGTTATTTTTGTCAAGTGTTTAAGATAAAAAGTAAAATAGTGCCATGAACAAGAGAGCAAAAAGGAGAATAATAATAATAATAATAATAATATATATATATATGTAAAGTAGAAAGGAAAAATAAGAAAATGGTCATTATTGGAAAAACAGTATATAAATATCTAAAGTTAAAAGCAAACAAACAAACAGAAAAAGTGAGAAAGAGAAGGCCAATGTATAAACAAACAAATGGCTACTCCACAAAATAAAAACATATAACAATAATAGCAAGAAATTACACCCATTAAAAGCAAACCTGAAATAAAAAAAAAAAAAAAAAAAAAAAAAAAAAGAGTATAAGACAGAATGATCTTGTAAAAAATCAGAAGAAAAAAAAAGATAAGAAAGTCATATCCACATCAGGAAGAATCAAATTTACGTTACTTAAGTCTACATGTTATAAAAAATTAACAGTCTGACACTATAGCTAATTCAGGAAATTGAACTTTCTGCTGTCTGCCAAGAGCAAGGTGATGCATCTTTCTAAGGTACACTTAAGGCTGAAATGTTTATAACAGTGTGGAAAATGACGTTGAACTGCTTTGTCAGAGGATAACTGGCACTGTAGCAAGAAAAATGTGAGTATACCCAGATGTAGGAATGAAGCCTGCAAGACTTCCTAGTGGCACAGAAATAGAGAGTTTTTGAAGATAAAAAGCCAGACCATACATTAGAGCTATGAGAGAATAAGCTAGGGATGTTTGAACATTGGGATGCAAGAATAAAGACTTGATTTTTTATTTTTCAGAGAGGGCTCTTTCTGCATTCCTGGGAAACAACTTTCTAGAATGAAGGTTGACATGAAGATCCTGACACTAAGACATAGTGTTCCCTCATAGGAAGATGGGTACTGATGAAAATTTTTGAGGATTCTGAGCTGTCCATAAAGACCTGATTGTGCTAATGCTCTAGATTATACTAGCTGATGAAATGTTGAAATAGAACTGTCCAAAATACAAGGACTATATAAGGACTATATAATATAAGAATGATTGCTATAAGTAAAGGAAGAAGTTGTATATTCCAGGTATCACAGGATGAATATAATATGTAGCTGAAAATTGTGTTTCCAAAATAACAGATATATCAGGTATATCTGGTACCAATTAAAATTATTAGTGGTATTAAGACCTTGAGCACCCAAGACCCAGAGTCCTTAGGAAGAATTACACTTATCCTTTTTTTTCCTGAAATGAGCAAACTAAACCTATTTCCTATTTCTGAAGTTAATTTTTATGATATAATATATCTAAAATGCAGTATAATCTAAGACAAAATTATTCTAAATGACAAGATAACTAAGAGACCTAAAAACAAATGTGGGCCCCTTGTGTGTCCTTTCTTGTAGAGCAAATGCCAGTGATTTCCTGGATTAGATTCCAGATGACACCTATGAATGTTTCCTGTTTTTCTCCCATGTATCTCACTTCAACATCCTCACAATAGAAGTAGCAGTTAAAAAGGGTCTGAACTAATTATAATACAGAGGAAATATAATTATGAAATAAACTATATAGCATAGCATCTATGATGGTAAAGTTTTGTACGTGATGCATTAAGATTCTCTCAGCTTTTACGTTAGGTTAAATATAATGTTAAGTGGATTAGCAGATAACACAGCAAAGCAGTTTAATCTCCTTCCTTTCTTAAAACACAGTGAATTCATAGGATGACATTCAGATGACACTCTAGGTACAAACACTTAAGCTAGGCTAGTAATGAATTGCAAAAGGTGATACTCAGACTACTGTTATATTCCTTAATCAGGTTTACCCTCATCAGATAAGTTGTGTTTATGTATGCAAGAGTCAGACATAGCCAAGACCAGGTTCTCAGCTTCCTTTTGCAATGTGAGATGAATATTTGTTTTTGGGGAGATCCATTTTGGGGAAATGAATTTACAGTCTGAGATTTGGCTTGATTTTGGTGAGGAACAGAGATCTGAAACTTTATTTTGCATATAGGTAATGCAATTACTAATATTAGCGAGTACAGATTTGATGAAGTCAATCAGTAACAACAGGAGGCTTGCATGACTATGACATCCTATGGTACTTGTGCATTATGATTTTATTTTGTTTCATAGTTTGTCTGCAGTTTTGACTAAATACCTGGATTTTTGCTAGTTAGATATTAGATATTCCTATTCCAGCTCTAGAGATTTTTTTTTTCTTTTGTGATAAATGGCAAGCACTGGCAACGTGTGAAGTACAAGACATAAATATAAAGAAAAAATAACCTGAATCTGATGTAATAAATATACTTCAGGATACTGTTCTTTTTTTCTGTAAACAGATATATTTCTGCACATGTAATGTGACAATCTGTTTTAACTAAGTTCAAAGAATTTGAATCTTTAATTTTGTCTTTAATTTATGCATTAACATGTAATTATATAAATTATATATATGCATGTATAAATATATATTACAATTATCTGCATATTAGACTTACCTGTAGAATTAGAATTATCTGCAAATATATAAAGAGAGACATGTGTGTACATACATGTAAGTACAGATATATGTAAGTAAATAAAGTATTAAATAAGTAAATAATTAAAATATTAAATTATTTATTTAACTGAAGCATGTTCTCTTCTCTGGTTGTTATGCTGCCTGGCTGCCATATATTGCTCTCAAATAACACAAGTCTCCTATAGTTCCTCTGTCTTGTCTGACAAATTATATGAATGCTCTAGAAGGACATGTTAAAAACCACTATTTGCATATGGCTAGTCAGATTAAGTGCATTATCAATGTATTTAGTTAAGTGAAAAGATATATATATATATATATATATATTCCTTTTTAAACTTCAATGTCACTTCTGGTCTCATTTTTATTTACTAGAAAGCAGCTTTTCAAAACTGGGTGGACTTCTTGATATCTTGTATTTTATTTTCCAGAGACAATCTTATTTTCAGCTCCTGAGTCATAACTGATGTATTTTAGTTCTATATTAGATTGTGTGTACAATTTCATTTCTGTGGACTAATGACCGTTCATGTCAGAGTGATTTTTAATTCCTTACTTCATGTCTTTGATAGTCAGATAGCAAAATTCATGGCTCATATCTTACATAACTTGTCATTGTCTGTGACATAAGCAATTAAAAAGAGTATACACAAAGTTTTGTCTCTTACTAAATGAGTAGCAGATAGCTAAAATACAGTGTTAGAGCCAATGTTTTCTCTACTAATACTTGTTCCCCTACTTATTCACTTTAATGTGATGTTATAAACAGACCGTTTTTTTTAAGTCCTTGCAACAATAGAGGATGAATGCATGTTCTTGCTTTCTATTAAAATGCAAGCTTCTGCACACATCACTAGGAATCTGCATATTATGACTACATAATCCTAACATTTACCGTACTTTGTAGAAAAATCTCTACAGAATTTCTGTGGAGAGAGATTTGAACAAAAAGCCTATTTCGTCCCCATTTACATTGTATGACCAAAGGAGAGAACAGATAGGCATTTTCTCTCTCATAAGTTCTACGATAGAATGGAATGGAAGAACAGAACAACATAGAATAGAGTAGAATAGAGTAGACTAGAATAGAATAGACTAAGATAGACTAGACTAGACTGGACTAGACTAGACTAGACTAGTTCAGTTGGAAGGGACATACAATTGAACCTTAGGTTTGAATGGAAGCTCCTAGGGAGCATGAGCAACCAGAAGCACGGTGTACTGAGTGGGCAAATGGAACATGTAGCATCAGCCAGGGAGTGACAGGGCAGTTTTTAAGGCAGTTTTCAATGCAGTTTTCATGGTAGAGCATACAGGAAGGGTACTGAAGCTTTGCCAGCTTGACTATAGAGCAATGGTATCTACCTGGCAGAAGGCCACAGCCTCTCTGAGCTCTGCAGACAGATGCATCTTCCCAGACAGAGCTCTGGTAGGAACATGTTACTACCCAAGTGTCAGCTTCAGGGTGTGTCCTACTCTTACACCAGCACAGTATGGCAGTACTGACCACACCTGTGGGATGTGTACTCAAGTGGAGGCCCTCCTCCACCTACTGACAGAGCTACAGGAAGAAGTGACTAGGTTGAGGAGTATCAAAGAGTCAGAAATGGAGAAAGACTAATGGAGTTGCTCCTTCTCTTCCCTGGGACAGGCCCAATAGGCAGAGAGGACACATGATATGAAGGATTACCTATCCTTTCTCCACCTGGATAAACACAGTAACCTAAATGATAAGTGGCAACAGTGACAAGTTCCTGCGTGGCACAGCAGGCTTCTCTCATGATTACTCCAGGTGCCTTGCATAAAAGTTATGAGGCTCTTCAAGTGGAACTGAAAAGAGCTAGTGGGACTTGTCAAGAGAGCTTTAAACTAGCTACGACAGAGGAAGGGGATAAAACAGGGCTCACCAGAGAAGTGCCTAGGGGAACAATGCTGAAACTGGGGGTGAGACAGACATCTCTTCTGAAGTGCATCTACAGCAATGCATGCAGCATAGGCAACAAACAGGAGGAGCTGGAAGTGATTGTGTGACAAGCTAACTATGACCTAGTTGCCATAACCGTAACATGGTGGTATCACCCCCACTACTGGAGTACTGTGATGGATGGCTACAAGCTCCTCAGAAGGGATAGACAAGGAAGGAAGGGTGGTGTTGGCTCTTTATATTAAGAGTTTTTTTGATGTTGAAGAGCTTGCAGTTGGGAATGATAAAATTGAGTGTCCGTGGATAAGGATCAGGGGGAAGGCCTGTACAGGTGACATCTTGTTGAGGGTCTATTATAGCCTAATCAAGATGAAGAAATGGATGAAGTATTCTATGAACAGCTTGCAAAAGTTACATGATTGCCAGCACACATTCTCTTGGGAGACTTCAAATTCCCTGATATGTTCTGGAACTTCTGGAAATCTAATACTACACTGAGGAAGCAGTCCAGGAGGTTTCTAGAGTGTGTGGAAGATAGTTTCCTGACACAGCTCGTTCAAGAACCTACCAGGGGAGGTGCCCCACTAGACCTGCTCTTCACTAACAGAAAAGGACTGGTGGGAGATCTGAAAGTTGGCAACTGTCTTGGGCAGAGTGACCATGAAATTTTAGAGTTTTCTATTCTTGGTGATGTCAGAAAGGTAAGTAGCAAAACCACTATCTTGAACTTCTGGAGGGCGGACTTTGACCTATTCAGGACACTTGCTGCAGGGGTCCCTTGGGAGTCAGTCTTGAAGGGCAAATGGGTCCAGGAAGTCTGGAAGCTCCTCAAAATGGAAATTTTAAAGGCACAGGAGCAAGCTGTTCCTGAGTCCCATAAGGCAAGCAGGAGGAGAAGAAGACTGGTATGGATGAACTGGGAACTTTTGTTGAGACTCCAGGAGAAACAGAGAGTCTGCATCTGCTGGAAGAAGGGACAGGCTACTTGGGGAGATTACAAGGAAGTTGCTAAGATATGCAGAGAGGAAGTTAGACAGGCAAAAGCCCAGCTTTAAATCAGATTGGTCACTGCAGTAGAAGAGAACAAGAAATACTTTGACAAATATATTAAGAGCAAGAGAAGAACCAAGGAAAATTTCCATCCTTTACTTGATGCAGCACGTAATAAGGATAAGGATAAGGCTGAGGTTCTCAATGCCTTCTTTATATCTGTCTTTAATAGTTGGATCAGTTATCCTCGGGGTACTTTATGCCCTGACCTGGATATCCCCTGTGATTCAGGTAGAAAATCACCCCCTGCAATCCTGGAAGAGACAGTTGGAGACCTGCTCCTCCATATGGAATGTCACAAGTCCATGGGACCAGAGGAGCTCCACCCTAGGGTGCTGAAGGAGCTGGAGGATGTGATTTCCAAGATGTTTTCCACCATCTATCAACATTCCTGGTTATCTGGAGAGGTCCCAGAGGATATGAGACTTGCTGACGTGACTCCCATTTACAAGAAGGGCTGTAAGGAAAATCTGGGGAACTACAGGCCTGTCATCCTGACCTTAGTTCCAGGGAAAGTTATGGATCTCATCTTGGGTGAGTTCACACGGCAAGTGTATGGCATCCAGGGAATCAGGCCCAGCCAGCACGAGTTCATGAAAGGCAGGCCGTGCTTGTCCAACCTCGTCTTCTATGACCATGTAACTAGACTGCTAGATGAGGGAACGGCTGTTGATGTAGTCTACTTAGGCTTCAGAAAAGCCTTTGACATGGTCTTCCACAATATTCTCCTGGGGAAACTGGCTGCCCATGGCCTGGGCAAGTATACTCTTCTCTGGGTCAAGAACTGGTTGGAGGGCCATGACCAGAGGGTTGTGGTTAATGGATTTAAGTCCAGCTGGCGTCCCGTTACAAGTAGTGTCCCCCAGGGGTTGGTACTGGGACCTATCTTGTTCAATATATCTATTGATGGCCTAGATGAAGGGATTGAGAGTACCCTCAATAAGTCTGCAAACACCAGTCTGGGAGGTAGTGTCGATCTGCCTGAGGGTAGGGTGGCACTTCAGAGGGATCTAGATAGGCTGGATTGCTGGGCTGAGGTGAATGGGATGAAGTTTAACAAGGCCAAGTTCTGAGTCCTGCACTTTGGCCACAATAACCCCATGCAATGCTATAGGTTTGGGGCAGAGTGGCTAGAAGACAGTGAAGAGGAAAGGGACCTGGGAGTGTTGATCGATGCTCGGCTGAACATGAGCTGACAGTGTCCAGGTGGCCAAGAAGGTTAATTGCATCCTGGCTTGTATCAGGAATAGTGTAGCCAGCAGGAGCAGGCAGGTGATCATCCCCCTGTACTCGGTTTTGGTGAGGTCACGCCTCAAGTAGTGTGTTCAGTTTTGGGCCCCTCACTACAAAAAAGTCATTGAGGCCCTGGAGCATGTCCAGAGAAGGGCAACAAAACTGGTGAGGGGTCTGGAGCACAAGTCTTATGAGGGGTGGCTGAGGGAACTGCTTAATTTGGAGAAGAGGAGGCTCAGGGGAGACATTATTGCTCTCTACCTGAAAGAAAATTGTGGGAAGCTGTGGGTCAGCCTCTTCTCACAGATAACTAGTGATAGGACAAAGGGGAAGGGCCTCAAGTTGCACTAGGGGACATTCAGTTTGGAAGTTACAAGACATTTCTTCTCAGAAAGAGTGGTCAGGCTTTGGAATGGGTTGCCCAGATAGGTAGTGGAATCACCGTCCCTGGGAGTGTTTAAGGAAAGGTTGGGCGTAGTGCTTAGGGACATGGTTTAGTGGTTCACATTGGTTGTAGGGGGACAGTTGGACCAGATCTTGGACATCTTTTCCAACCTTAATGATTCTATGATTATAAGAAAGGAAATGGCTATGTCATTTAATTAGTTTATCACTCACTATAGTTTGACACTACTCATCTTACAGATCGACAATTTGTCCAGAAGGATGCTGTGAGGGACAGTATCAAAAGCCTTACTAAAATCCAACAAAATTACTTCCACCACATTCCTTGCGTCTACTAAGCTCTTATTGAAGAAGATCAAATTACTAAGGTAGGACTTTCCTTTCATGAACCCATGTTGACTATGCTTTAAATGCTTTTTAGTAGCATCCAGAATAATCCTTTCCATAACTTTTCCAGGTACTAAGGTTAGACTAACAGGTCTGCAATTTCCCGGGTCTTCCCTTATGTCCTTCATGTAGTTTGGTATAATATTACTTTGCTTCCAGTCAGCAGGGACTTCCCAGTAATACACTTTTTAAATCACACACAATTTTTAACTTGACAGTTATCATAACTAAGAATTTTTCACTATAGAAAGCATAATGATTAGCATTGTAATTAGCCAAAATATGTAAAAAGCAAAACAAAACAAAACAACAAAAACAACAACAAAATAAAAATCAGCTAAGTGGGCTGTTTAAGTGTTACTGTATTAACAACAATGAAAAAATATCATGTGTTTAACCACAATGTTTTGGAGGTACCTCTGTTTACGAAGGCAGCTGTGTAATCACTAGTTAGGAAGTGACTACTGGGTGACATATTAATCTGAGAGCAATCACTTCCCAGAGATAATGCTTCTCTTACTAATATTTTTAAAGCACTGTAAAGGTGGTAGGTGCTTTATAGTAATGATGAAAACATGCTCACTGTGCTGAAGATCAGATAAATAAATAGGTATAATGAAGGCAAAGGGAGGAGAAAAGAATTATGACTGAAAGCAATTGGGAGTATAAATTCAGTTAAAGATATATATGCACAGACACCTGCAAAGTGTTTTACTGTATCATATCAAGATCTCTTTCAGTATCTGGCTCTCTTTATACTGTGACATTACTTTAATTTGAATACTTCTTTTCACACTCTTAAGATTTTAAGAATGTCACTTCCTAAGACTTCTAAATAAAATTAAATAACATAAAATAAATAAATCATAATTTATTTTTTTATTGGTGGGGAGGGACAGAGAAATTTCATACTTTTATTGCTAGCCGATAAAATAATTATACATCTTATAAAACAACGTTTTCATCCATAGGCATAATTTAAATGTAACTAGGACCAACCTCTAAACATTTTAGAAGAAAAAGGTAATGGAAATAATAATCAAAGTTTATACATATCCTCTACTGAGTGAGGAAAGTGTATTTTTATCTTTAGAATATTAGGGACAAAAGTTCTTCAGCGGTAACATTTTAGTGTCCAGAAGGCATAGTCATTTATTTTATTTCAGTAAGCTTGCACTATCAAGTATAAAAGGGTGTGAATAAAAATATTACAATTAATACCCTGAACTCTGGGGTGTACAAAATCTGATTTTTGCAGCTTGATTGCACCTCTATAACTAATATAACAAAGCTACATGCAGAGTTTCTTAGGTTTTGGAATGCACTTCATTTTCCTTTTTTCCTTTTCCTTCTGATTTTCTGTAGGCCATTTCTCTCTCTTTTGATCTGTGATGTATTTGCTCAGGTGTTTCCCATTTTTATGGCAGTGTCAATTAACTCCCTTAAATTTGCCCCTGTTGCTTTCAGAATGTCTTGATGTTCTCTTTGAAGCTTTCCTCTCCATTACCCACCATTTTCATCATCAGAGACTGCCCTTAGTGAGAGTAACGTTTGCTGCCAATAAGCCCTCCCCTCTTAGTAGATGTGTACTTAGATGAAAGAAATGGAATTATGAAATGAGCTTCTAAAACAGCAGTAGCACTGTTGAAGTACTCTATATGAGTCAGAAATAACAGCTCTACACTTACTGTCCCATTGCTCAGGAGAGTTTGGGTGTGGGGTTCAGTCTCCAGTATAATTAAAGTTAGTGTTAAGAATGTTTAACGCTACTTTTCTTGTCTTTTATTTATTTATTTTTTGAGTGAAAAAAAATGAAAACAAAATCATATCAAAATGAACCTGCATAAAATAAAACAGTGGGGAAAAAAAAAAAAAAAAAAAGTCACTATTCAGGGTTGGCTTGAATTTTTAATCAAAAAACAGAAACTCAGATTGGGAGAAGTGGCACAAAACTGAGAGTAATTTCATCTATTCTGATTTCTTCTAAATAACCCATGCCCACTATCTAGTAGATTTTACAGATTTCATTTATTCCTCCATTATTTTTTTTTTCTAATATGACTTGTTTTTCTGACATACCCTAACAGATCTAGAAACAAACTATGTTTGATGATTTATTATGAGATAATAAATAATGCAAAATGTGTCATTTGAATGAGATCTTTATCTTTCTCCTAATGAGATCTATATGTATAGCTATATCTATATCTATAAATTTGCCTTTCCTGTTCCACTTCTCATTATGAAGCTGAAACAGATATGTAGACTGCTTGGACTACTATTATACTTCCTAAGACATAAAGGGTATGATGCCGTATTAAAACTCTGTATGGCACACAGATGTACAGTAAAACACAACACATAAAAAGTCTGGCACACTTAAGATTTTATTACTTTGAGAAACAGAAATCATGTTGTTAAAGAGGGAAACTCAGAACAAAGCTTCTCTGTTTTATTTTTTCTTGCTCTATAACATTTTTTCATGATCTTAGCTTGTAAATTTAAGTCCAGTAACTTCTCACTACCAAAACATTTGGTTCCTGTTACACTACTGCTCCTTGCTTCCAGCCATGTAATTGTCACAAATCTTGCAATAACTTTAGCATTTTTCATAGCCTGCCATCAGCTGATTCAAAATCTCAGCTTTGGAGAATGCTGGCTACAAAGACAACCTGAGCAATAGTTATACTGGCAACCCCAGCACCTGCAAAGGAAGTTGAATTTCAAGACAAGAAATAAGAGAAGAAGAAAGGACCAAAAGGAAATAAGACCTACCTCTTACATTAGCTTTCAATATTTACAGTTTTCTGTCATTATGTAGCTTCTGCTCTACAGGTGGATTTTTGGAGCTATCTTCCACTGACCTCATATTTGTAGATCTGGAATAGAGTACTCACTGCATACCAAAGCACTAAAGAGACAGCAAACCTACTACTTGCTTCAAGATTATTGAAATAAGACCAATATGAAAACAAATAAGAAAAAGAAGTTGATCATAAACTTGTTGCATAAAATACTGAAGTGTGATTCCTGTTTACAGAATTGTTTTTGATTCTTTACCCAACAATTAAGTTTGGTGCAGAACCTGACTGAGGAATATTTGGTAAATACTCTGAAGGAAATTGTGGAATTCTGAAAAGTGTAGGAATGCCCACCTCTGGGTTCTAATTGGGATTAAATCCTACACACAAGTTGGCATTTGAGCTGTTAGATTTTCAAATGGTCACCGTATGCTCCCAGTCCTTCCTTACTCTCATTACAAAATACTTACAATGCATATGTATTCTCTGTTTGTATTTATTCTTACTACTCACATTTATTTTTACAGTTTGCATGTCTATCTTCATATTAAAACATCTATATCTGTATTTACTATATCACAAATTATTATATCTTATAGTTTAAGAAACATCAGCTGCTGATAGAAATAAATAACTGAAGTATGTCAGAAAATGTGTAAATATATTATTTATCTTCTTGAAACACAAAGAATTTGTGGGGTTGCATTACCATTGTTCACCATTTTATATGTATAAGTAAAGCAACTCAGTAAATTCTATGGCTGACAGTCTATGTCATCTATCTCAGCTTCATTTTTCATCCTATATAGTGAGTAAAAGTATTTGCTATTTATTTTTATGCAGGAAATGTTTATGTTTGCCTTTTTTTTTTTTTTTTTTTCTCCTCCTCTTTTGCCCTTGTCAAATATCTAGAATGTTTTCCTTTCCCTTTCCTTCTCTTCCATTCCTAAGTTAGACAAGAATATTTAAAGGAGCATGGTGTTGTCTCTAACTAATAGTTTCTGTTAGTGGTATAAAGCAAGAAAGAAGGATTTAGATAGTGAAGAACTAAACAAACAAACAAACAAACAAACAAACAAACCCCCATCTGGTTTAAGTATTAGTATATCTCTGTTCATAAGACAATATTGTAACTATGAATCCTACATCATTGTGTTCTTCCTATTTCTAGGCTAACTGAGATTGGTGTTATGTGTAATGTCCTCAGGTATGTGTCAGTGTTCATCTTCTTAGTCTTTCAGCTTTCAACTACCTTTGGCTTGTGTGCTTCAGAACACAACAAGGAAAGAGCATAGTCGCATCATTCTCAACAGGTAGAAAATGAGTGTCACAAGCTGTGTCTGTTGTATCCTTCTAGACTTCTGTCTTACTAATTATCTTTTCAGTGAACATTTGCTGGATGCCAAAAAGAATGTTAGTTCTTAGAAGAATGTGACTTATGAAATGCGATCTATGAATAATAAATATCTGAAGCAGTAACTTTAATTACAGCTGAGTAATCTTGTTTAAAATTTTAAACTACATATCGGATTTTAGAAGTTTTACATGGCCACTTATCTTACTGTATTGAAATATATTTTCTTAAAGAAAATCAACTGATAGTTTCCTTTAAATACTGTGAGTATCCCATTCTGAATGCTTAGTTTACATTGTACTATAATTTAGAATCTCTGATATATGATTAGTTATTAAAGAGGAGTCACAATTAAAAAATACAGAAAAATCCCAATGCATTTAGACCAGGTGTCCAAGATACTCTTATCTGAAAACAGTGAAAAAATACAATGAAATTGTAAGTTGAACATTTACCCTTGGTGTCTTTGCAAAGGACATTATAACTGGGCCACAATGTAGACTTGCTACTCCAGTCCAGTCCAAGAATAAGTGTAAACTGTTGCCATTCACAATGTATCTCCCTCTAACCCTCATGAAAGGAGACCCATTAAACCCATTATTAAACACCATCCGTACATCCAGGCTGGTAGATGAGTCTTGTGATTTTTTATTTTATTTTATTTTATTTTATTTTATTTTATTTTATTTTATTTTATTTTATTTTGTGTGTGTGTGTGTGTTTGTGTGTGCGTGTGTGTGTGCGTGTGTGTGTGTGTGTCGAGGTACTAACAAGCCAAATCCTTCTCTTAACCCTGCTATCAGAGTGGTTCTGAAGAGTTTATCAATATGGTGATAGGTGTTTAAATAAATATAAATATATATAAAACATGCCTGCTGTATTGTACAGTCAAACTATTCCTCTGCACTGGGGAGATACTTTCTACTTACACTTTAAATGAAGTCCAGTAACAAGGTCTGAATTTTTGACTCTTCCTGGGAAGAAGGTTTTGGGGGGGGACTTCAACAGATATTTGTGTGTTAAAGCAAGACAGTGAATATAAAAACCCATCAAATATAAAATTTCTTTGCCATTTTGGAGGTTGGAATCACTCAAGTTTTTGGTTATACATTTGTTCCATTTCCAGAAATAGGTGTGCAATGTGCTACAACAAAAGTGACTGTAATTAGAAAATCAGAATAACTTAAACAGTGAAACAAATGTTATTTGTTCCGAGTTAGACACCATTGTTGCAGCATGTGTCATTAGTTAACATTTTTTAAGCTTGTTGACTCAACCAATTCTTCAGTGATTCAAAAAGTAATACATATTTATTTTTTTATATTTTAAAAAAATATAAAGTAAATCTGGACATAAAATAAATCATGTGTTTTTTAAAGTCTTAACTTCATCAAATAAAGCTATAAACAGGTGAATCATATAAGATTACATACAAAGGGAAAAAAAGGCAAAAAAGCCAGAGCCAAAATTTTATAAGAATATGTTTCAAAAAGGAATTAGAATATGGTACAGGTAGATAAATGAGAGTACAGTAAAATAGGGTGTTTTGGGTAAGGGCTGAATATCCTGATAAGTACGGCATAGTATTATACCTTCTCCTTTTTAATAAATATACATAATTTGCTAGACTTGACCTTGAATTCCAACTAAAACTAAACATTGCTTTTTTCTTCATAGGATAAATAGAGCAAGAATGAAAGTGGAAAATAGCCTACGTACATTTGAGAACACATTTAAGAATATATTTGAGAATAGTCTGTCAAAACTTTTTTAGCCCAGGTACTGAAAAATGATCTTATTTGAAACAAACTCTAAATTTTATCTTAAAAAAGTAACACTGCTATATAATATTTTTATTGTATTATTTATTTTCACTTTCACTTCATTCAGTTTTCAAAGTCAAATGTTATATGAGGATATGCTTTTTTACCCTAGCAACAGTGACAGAATTATGAAGAATATATTTTATTTTGATGCACAGCTCTAATGCACATCTCTTTCTGACAAGGATAAGGTCACCTGTCATAAATTTGTATTTGCTGTCCAAAAATTGATATGCAACTATTGAAAACTGTGAAACAACTTCAAACTTAAGATATGTGATAGAACTGTTGACCTTTTCTTCAGCAGAAGTAATACAGATGTCATCAACAATGTGTTTGTTATTTTATTAAAATATATGAAGCAGGTTTTGTTTGTTATTGTTTGTTTGTTTTCTCATATCAAAGATAGAGACCTTTTCAAGTTGATTATACATACATTTATTTGGGAAGCATGGTGGTGGTGGTGAAGGAAATTTCTTTTTATTAATATATTATATACTTTGGGAATCACTGGGAACATGCATGTTCCAGCATAAGACTCTTTCTCTTCTGTACTTCACAGGTCAATTAGAAAAAAAAGTGATAGTGCCCAAGACCTCAGATCAATACTGAAAAGGCAGGGAGATTCCAATTTTTTTTTTTTTTTTTTAGTTTTTTAGTTTTTGTTTTTATAAGTTGAATAGATAACATATGAGCCATAGAACACAATAAGTAAGTATGAAAAGATGAATAACATTTACCTTTTACCTTTTACCTTTTACCTTTTACCTAACATTTACCTTCGGTCAGATCCACAAGGTGCTGAGTGTAAGGAGACGCACCTGAAGTGCTTCTACACGAACGCATGCAGCATGAGGAATAAAATGGATGAGCTAGAAGTCCTGGCCCAGTCCCGCAACTATGACATCATCGGCATAAGCGAAACCTGGTGGGATGAGTCCTGTGACTGGGGTGTTGCGATAGATGGTTACAGGCTCTTCAGGAGGGACAGGCAGGGTAGGCCAGGTGGTGGGGTGGCGATGTATGTGAAGCAGGGGCTGGACTGTGTGGAACTTCAGGTCGGCAATGGCAAAGTTGAGAGCCTCTGGGTAAGGATCAAGGGACGAACGAATAAAGGGGATGTCGTTGTGGGAGTCTATTACAGACCGCCTGGCCAGGACGATAGCGCCGATAAATTATTCTTTACAGAACTAAGAGAGGCCTCGAGATTAACTCCCCTTGTCCTTATGGGGGACTTCAACTTGCCAGACGTTAACTGGGAGTGCCACACGGCTGACACGAGCAAGTCCAGGAGGTTCATGAAGCACCTAGATGATAACTTCTTGGTGCAGGTGCTAACGGAGCCAACTAGGAAAGGTGCCCTCCTAGACCTGTTGCTAGAAAACAGAGAGGGTCTGGTGGGAGATGTGGTGATTGGTGGCCGCCTTGGTCATAGCGACCATGAAGTGGTTGAGTTCAAAATTTACGGTGACAGAAGGAAAAGTGCCACCAAAACCTCATCCCTGGATATGGGGAAAGCGGACTTCAGGCTGCTCAGGGAACTAGTCAGCAAGGTCCCCTGGGAAACTGTTCTTGAAGGCCTCGATGTCCACCAGAGCTGGTCATTCTTTAAGCGATGCCTCCTAGAAGCACAAGATCAGGCAATTCCTAAATATCGCAAGTCAGGCAGGCAGGGCAGGAGGCCGGCGTGGCTGACCAGGAACATTCTAATGGAGATTAGGCGGAAACAGAGAGTGTTTCGCTACTGGAAGGAGGGCCAGGTGTCATGGAAAGAATACAGGGATGCTGTTCGTGTTTGTAGGGAGAAAGTTCGTGTGGCCAAAGCATGCCTAGAGTTGAAGCTGGCTGTGTCTGTGAGAGAAAACAAAAAGGGTTTTTTTAGATATGTGAATGGAAAAAGGAGAACTAAAGAATACATAGGGCCGCTCCTTGATAGGGAAGGTCTCCTCACAGACAATGACACAGGCAAAGCAGAGACGCTTAACGCCTTCTTTGCCTCTGTCTTCATTGCCGATTATGGGCTTCGGGACCCAGGGTGCCCCGAGCTGGAGGACCGGGACGGTGGGGATGACAAACTCCCAACCGACCCTGAACGTGTGCGGGATTTGCTACTCCACCTGGATCCCTACAAGTCCATGGGTCCGGATGGGATTCATCCCCGGGTGCTGAAAGAGCTGGCGGACGTCATCGCGGAACCTCTCTCAATTATTTTTCAACGATCCTGGGAATTTGGAGAGGTCCCGGTAGACTGGAAGCTGGCAAATGTTGTGCCGATTTTCAAGAAGGGTCAGAAAGAAGACCCTTGCAATTACAGGCCTGTCAGTCTCACGTCAGTGCCTGGTAAAATCATGGAGAAGATGGTTCTCGAACTTATTGAGCCGCACCTGGGGGACAAAGCAGTCATTGGTCCCAGCCAGCATGGGCTTGTGAAGGGTAGGTCCTGCCTAACTAACTTGATTTCCTTTTATGATAAGATCACCCATATGGTGGACCAAGGGAAAGCAGCTGATGTGATTTTTTTGGACTTCAGCAAGGCTTTTGACACGGTCTCCCATAGGATCCTACTGGACAAAATGTCCACCATACAGCTAAATAAAAACATCATACAATGGGTGAGCAATTGGCTAACGGGCAGGGCCCAAAGGGTTATGGTAAATGGGGCTGCGTCAGGCTGGCGGGCGGTCACTAGTGGGGTCCCTCAAGGCTCCATTTTAGGGCCGGTACTTTTCAATATTTTTATAAACGATCTGGATATAGGAATAGAAGGCATTTTGAGCAAGTTTGCTGATGACACCAAACTTGGAGGAGTCGTGGACTCGAATGAGGGTGGAAAGGCCTTGCAGAGGGATCTGGATAGGTTGGAGAGCTGGGCGATCACCAACCGTATGAAGTTCAATAAGAGCAAGTGCCGGGTCCTGCACCTGGGACGGGGAAACCCTGGCTGCACGTACAGACTGGGCGATGAGACGCTGGAGAGCAGCCTAGAAGAGAGGGATCTGGGGGTCGTGGTAGACAGCAAGTTGAATATGAGCCAGCAGTGTGCCCTGGCAGCCAGGAGGGCCAACCGTGTCCTGGGGTGCATCAAGCACGGCATCGCTAGTAGGTCAAGGGAGGTGATTGTCCCGCTCTACTCTGCGCTGGTGCGGCCTCACCTCGAGTACTGTGTGCAGTTCTGGGCACCACAGTATAAAAAGGACATGAAACTGTTGGAGAGTGTCCAGAGGAGCGCTACGAAGATGGTGAACGGCCTGGAGGGGAAGACGTACGAAGAACGGCTGAGGTCACTGGGCCTGTTCAGCCTGGAGAAGAGGAGGCTGAGAGGAGACCTCATCACAGTCTACAACTTCCTCGTAAGGGGGTGTCGAGAGACAGGAGACCTTTTCTCCATTAACACCAGTGACAGGACCCGCGGGAACGGGGTTAAGCTGAGGCAGGGGAAATTTAGGCTTGACATCAGGAGGGGGTTCTTCACAGAGAGGGTGGTTGCACACTGGAACAGGCTCCCCAGGGAAGTTGTCACTGCACCGAGCCTGTCTGAATTTAAGAAGAGATTGGACTGTGCACTTAGTCACATGGTCTGAACTTTTGGGTAGACCTGTGCGGTGTCAAGAGTTGGACTTGATGATCCTTAAGGGTCCCTTCCAACTCAGGATATTCTATGATTCTATGATTCTATGATTTCATATAACATAAAATCAAAGAGACAGCTTTAACAGCCTTAAAAGACACCAAGTTTAAATATGATAAAATTTGATAAAATAAAGTTTAGCCATTGTGATTTTCTACCTTACATTAGCATTGAACTTATTGTAATTAAGATAAAACAGTGGACATTCATGCAGAAAATAAGTAAATCCATAATATATATTAGACCAAAAATTGTAGAAAAAATACGAAACACTCTGTTTGAAGACCTGAAGTAACTCCATTTTGGGCTAGTAATAAATTTTCTTTGGACATTATGTTACCCACATTTGTTATCTGTGCACTTTCTTCTATTAATTTTGAATATACATATGAATATACATTTGAATATACGTGATAAACTGAATGTTATATTAAAAGCACCTCCTTTTCCTGATGGAGGATCATAATGTTTATAATTCTTTGGCTGAAACAAGGTAGTTTTGCTTTATTGGAAGAAAGAATGTCAAATAAGCACATAATAAAGAAGTTAGAACAATCTCTTAGAGGTAGGGGCATCCTATGGTTAGTTATTGCCTAGGTATTATAATCTTGTTCTGTGGTTGAATGCTAACTAATCAAATTTGCTTCAGTAGGACTCAAATGGCTGTCTTGCATACAACATTATAATGCCTGATCAATACAAAAACCAATGTCAGTTCTAAAAGGAAGTAAAAAAAAAAAAAAAAAAAAAAAAAAAAAAAAAGCTTTAGTCAAAAAGACTACAAAGTTATTCTTATGGTGATTATGATTATAATTATTATTTTGTCTCCTTAACTGAGTTGTTGGTTGCAGTGATTTTACTCAGGTAGGCATCCTAGTTCCACCATGGTTGCTTTCTCACTCGCCCTCCTCAAAGGGAAAAGGGAGAAAATATGACACAAAGGGCTCAATGTTTGAGATAAGGATGATTTCACAGAATCACAGAATCACAGACTTGAAGGGGTTGGAAGGGACCTTGAAAGATCATTGGGTCCAACGCCCCTGCCAAAGCAGGCTCCCTAGAGCAGGCTGCCCAGGTAGGCATCCAGACGGGCCTTGAATATCTCCAGAGAAGGACACTCCACAACTTCCCTGGGCAGCCTGTTCTAGTGCTCTATCACCCTCACTGTGAAGAAGTTCTTTTGCATGTTGATACAGAACTTCCTGTGCTCTATCTTGCAGCCATTACCCCTTGTCCTATCCCCACAAACCACTGAAAAGGGATTGGTCATATCCCTTTGTCTCCCACACCTCAGGTATTTATACACATTGATGAGATCCCCTCTCAGTCTTGTTTGCTCCAGGCTGAACAGACCGAGGTCTCTCAGCCTTTCATCATAAGGAAGATGCTCCAGGCTTTGTATCATCTTAATGGCCCTCCGCTGGACTCCTTCCAGGAGATCCCTGTCTTTTTTGTACTGGGGAGACTACAACTGGACACAGTACTCCAGGTGAGGCCTGACCAGGGCAGAGTAGAGGGGGAGGATCACCTCCCTTGACCTGCTGGCCATGCTCCTTTTAATGCATGCCAGCATTCCATTGGCCCTCTTGGCCACCAGGGCACAATGCTGGCTCATGGTCAACCTGTCGTCCACCAGGACCCCCAGGTCCTTCTCTGCAGAGCTCCTCTCCAGCAGGTCACCCCCCAGCCTGTACTAATACTTCTGGTTGTTCCTTCCCAGGTGCAGAACTCTACACTTGCTCTTATTAAACCGCATTTGGTTTCTTCCTGCCCATCTTTTCAGCCTGTCCAGGTCTTGCTGAATGGCAGCACAGCCTTCTGGCGTGTCACCCACTCCTCCCAGCTTTGTTTTGTCGGCGTCCTTGCTGAGGGCAGACACTATTCCCTCATCAAGGTTGTTGATGAAGATGTTGAACAAGACCGGACCCAGCACCAACCCCTGGGGAACACTGCTAGTCACAGGTCTCCAGCTGGACTCTGCACTGCTGATCACCACCCTCTGAGCTCGGGCAGTCAGCCAGTTCTCAACTCACCTTACTGTCCACTCCTCTATCCCACACTCAGCTTTGCTATCAGGACATGGGACACAGTATTGAAAGCCTTGCTAAAGTCAAGGTAGATGACATCTGCTGCTCTTTCCTCATCTACCCAGTTGGTGATGCCATTGTAGAAGGCAACAAGGTTGGTCAAGCATGACTTCCCCTTGGTGAATCTGTGCTGACTACTCCTCATAATATTCTTCTCTTCTAATTGCTTGGAGATCCATCCAGAACAAATTGTTCCAACAAATTTAATCAAAGGGAATAGGAAGAGGGGAAAAAAAAAAAAAAAAAAAAAAAAAAAAAAGCCGCATGGAAGCATAGAGAGAAAAAAACAATTACTCTCTAATTCCCATCAATGAGCAATGCAATGTGCAGCCATGTCCTGAGAAGCAGGTCCTCAATATGTGTAGCGGTTTTTCAGGAGGACAGACACTTCCACAGTGAGAGCCCTCCCCCTCTCATTCCCTTTTCCCACCTTTTAGTGCTGAGGGTGAAATCATATGGCATGGAATATCCCTTTGGTTGGTTTAGGTCAGCTGCCCTGGTGGTGTTCCCTTCCCACTGCTTGCCCACCCCCAGCCTGTTGGCTCTTGGGGGTGTTGGAAGGAGTCCTGATGTGGTGCCAGTATTGTACAGCAATAGACACAACACTGGTGTGACACGAGTGCTGTTCTAGCTACAAGTGCAGAGCACAGCATGGTATGGACTGCTGTTAACTCCATCCCAGCCAGACCCAGCACAACCATAGAAAAAAAAAAAAAAAAAAAAAAAAAAAGTTCTAACTTCTAGTGCATGCACCCAGTTTGGTAACCACACTAATTTGCAAGTTCAGGTAAACATTAGGAAGGGTAATTCCTCTTTCCTGACTGCTTCCTGTGAAACAATTTGGAAAAAGGAGGATTACTGAAGGAATTTTAACATTGCAGCCCACCTACATAAGCTACCCATCATTCTCCAGAGTCTATGTAGAGAATGAACAGAAAAACTTAAGACATGCAAATCCAGTCCTCCCAACCATTCTAAGGATAAACATTTAAAGATGAACATTTTTAAATATAAGTAAGGCAACAGCAGTATATGGCAACAGCTATCACATTTTTCATGATGTGATCAGAACAATTGTGCAGAG
This sequence comes from Oxyura jamaicensis, assembly GCF_011077185.1. Taxonomy (NCBI): domain Eukaryota; kingdom Metazoa; phylum Chordata; class Aves; order Anseriformes; family Anatidae; genus Oxyura; species Oxyura jamaicensis. The sequence continues at coordinate 146,738,023 of NC_048893.1, read as the reverse complement.
TATAGGACATGAATTCTAGAAAGATCTCAGTCTTTGGGAGTTGTGTTCTACATCATAGGAGAGTACCTTCTTGATGGGCCCCAGAAGTGAAGTTCAATTTAGAAGAATAACAACAGAACCTTGTAGAAAAAAAGGATACATGACATGAATTCAGTAGAAAACAAACAAGAGATTCTATCTTTGATTAGAGCTTATTTTTATCTTGTTTGCTTTAACAGCAATTTGTAATTAACATGAATCTATTGCCTTAGCGAGCTTAGTTTTATTTAGTTTTATATAACTCTGAACTTGAACATCTACTTGAACATCATCTTAGTAATTTCAATATAGATAGGAATAGCAACTAATCATGCTTTATAAAGTGAAATATCTATAACTCCCAAATCATGATATTCTGCACAAAGGAGGGTATAGACACTTAGGCCTTAAAGGACAATGCCAAAGACCTCGAAAACAATTACCAAATGACTTACCATTGTTAAGCTACTTTTGGTGATGCAAACATTGGAGCTGGGCAAAACTGATTTTAGTAGCAACAGAAAAGACAAGGAAGGAGTACCTAACAACAGAACTCAACAGAGCAGATTCAGATGTATCATGGAGTTATAGTGCAACATAGAAAGAAAAATGTATAAAGTAAGTTACAGAACATAGTTTTGATAAATATGATCCCAAACAGAAAAAGAAAATAAATAATATCTAAATCAACATCACGATCCTCCCAAAAAAAACAGGAGGAAGAACCATCTAATTTTACCATTTCAGGCCTTCTGATGAAGGATTCAGGATACTTCCACCAGCATTCCCAAACTTGACTAAAACTGTAGAGTTTAAGATCCAGAGGAGCAGCAGAAGGGACAGTGTAACTGACAAGTGACATCAAAAGACTTTGTCATGTATAACAAATTTTAGTTGTAATACAATTAACGTGACTTGCTTTATATTAACAAGATAATGTAGACTGTAAGTCTGCTAGTATTATTGCAACTGGACTAGTAATAACTGATTACAATGATGATAATTTATTGTCTTAATGTAGTGGATTTGTTTCTCTTTTTGCCCATAACAAGAATATGAAATTAATAATAAGGTTAAAAAGGGGAAGGGATTAAAGAGGGAAGATGGCTTGAGTATTTATCATTTGGACCATGTTAGGATAAAGAACAAAAACAATATTGTGAAGACAGACCACAGCTTTATATCGCCTATATAATATATTAACACATAAAAAATAGCATGGAATTATAAATAGCCTTGGTGGGTCTTTTTTTTTTTTTTTTTTTTTTTGCAGCATTCCTAAAGGTCTGCTAGTCTGGATAGTAAAGGAGTCTGAGATGGAAAACAGGTAAATGTCTATCACAAGATAACAAGGCTTAACTTTCTGTTTAAACAAATCTCTAAAATTAGGTTCCCAGAGAGGTGAAGGATGTTTGATTCATACCTATTTATCTGGCTGTATGTATACGACATATATAGTTATATGCCGTATGAGTAGAATTTGTGCTTAAAATCCTGATACTATTAAATATGCTGTGCGGAATGTATAAACTAGGGAGTGACAGACATTGACAGAAGTTGCGATAGGGGAAACTTGAGCTTACAGACACAGACCTGAATGCTGTCAGGCATCCTGAACACTTTAAAGGAAGAACTCTAGAAAAATATCATATTATTCTTATAGATTTATTCAGAAATATACCTGACCCTGTACTTCCACATGGCTTTTTATGGTCAGATTTTAGTTTCTCTGAAGTTTCTACACTCTCCTCTTTTTTATCAGCTTATAAACATTGTCAACGTGGAGAGAAAAATCCAACCAACAAAACAAGCAACATAAGAAATTTTAAGATTGATCTGTATAAATCCTAGATATTCCTATACTTGCCTGCACCTGACAATGCTCATCTTGCCTTCCTATATAACATGTGCATGCTAAGGAGATAGATTTGCTTACCTCTGATGATCAATCCTTAGATCAGATTGCTTATAACTCTCTGCTTTTGATATCTTTACAATAGCTACTCTGAGAATTTGTCATACTTCTCATACCACCTCTACTGTCCTTCACATTTTAAAAAGGTGAGAGAAGGAGTAGTGGGTGTGAAGTAGGGTGCTTGTGTATTTATCTTGTAGAACTCCATTCAACTGAAAAGACTTTGAAGACTTTGAAAATTTTGAATCTCCATTGATATTCATTTGCAATTAGAGTTAGGACAGAAAGAAGAGAAACTAAACAGCAGCAGCAATACAAAGAGTAATTGGAAACATCCGATGAATATTAAAATAATAATAATAATAAAAAAAAATCAGGTAATAAGAAAAGGAAAATAGCTCAAATACAAGCTAGTAAAAGTTCCAGTAGTTCTAGGAATTTTTACATATCCGATAAATATTTACATAAAAGTTTACAATTGTATTAAATGCTAGCAGTGAATGAATTTATCTACTTTGTGCCACAGCAGTAACTTTTATCTGAAAAACAATGAATGTACTTTAAAATAGATTATTTGGCTGATTTTTTAAAAAGACATTTTATGTTCATTAGTTATGTTATAAACTTCTGTTTGACTTTTGTTTATGCCTATGAGGTTTCCATTTTTTATAACTTTTCCCTTTCTCTTTCCCTTTCACTTTCCCTTTCGCTTTTGCTTTCGCTTGTGCTTTAGTTTTCCCTTTCCCTTTCCTTTTCCCTTTCCATTTCCCTTTGCCTCTCCCCTTTCCCAAAACTTGTTCATATATCAGAATAAAAAAATATATATCAGAAAACAAACAAACAAACAAAAACTTCTTTACTTAATTTGAAGTATCATTAATAGACATTTGCAAGGGGATATTAGATGCCAACAGTAGTTAATTATCTATTATATTTATTGATCAATTATATTAAGCATTTTGTATTAGTTTAGTACATAACAAATGGCAAAAGGGAGTTTCTGATTTAATGTCTTTGAAGAGAAAAACTTTTTTAGATTACTCCATCAGTAAAGGCTAGAGAACTAAATGAAACACAAAACATACACATCTTCACTAATGAACATTACCAAATCCAGACTTCCAATCTTCAATATAATCTTCATCCTTTTACAAAACAAATTCTGTGTTGCCAGCTGCCCTGTCTTGTCAAGCCAAAACTGTTCCAGTGAGAGTTATTACTTCTCTCACAGCATTGAATGGGTTAATTAAAAAACAGTTGCAAGAAAACTTTTTTTTTTTTTTTTTTTTTTTTTCTCCTTCAAAATTCCACCTGGTTTAAATGTGTGTTTTTAGTTACATATAGAATCAAAATGCTGCCAAAACTCCAGCTATGACCCCTATTAAAACATCTACAAAATTAATAATGTTAGTTCATTACTGGAGCAAACAATATACTTGAACTTTTTCCTTTATTAATTTAGAAGCTGCCCAGTTGTGCACAATGATGAGAGATTTTCTGATCTAGCCTCCCATAAGAATCTTTCCACTGATTATCATTGCAGTGGAACTCAGTCTTACTATAAAAAAAGTACTGTTTTATGAAATTATGAACAATACAAATGCTAAGAAAAAAGCAGAGAATTGCAGGTGGGCCAGAATGATTTCATAAACAAACAAACAAACAAAAAACCTCTGTAATACAATAACAATACTGTAACACTATAACACTTTAAGATTCTTCAAAAGAAATCGTGGAAATATGAACTAATTTCCTAATTGAAATAAATAATACTAAGATAGATTCTTAATATAAAATAGGGAAAAATAATATTATTGTTGGTTTATTATGAAGAACTGGTAGGTCTGCACTTTGCCATGGTAGTACAGAAAAATACAAAATCATGAAGTCAATTATATCATCAAATTTATTTTGAAATATCGGCAGTTAAATTTAATGAATAAAAATGTTGGTCACTAAATGTCATTCTATTTATCAAAGCAAAATACATATTTCAGAATGAGGAGACTGACTGCCAGCAGTGATTTAAACTGACAGTTCTAAAGATTTTAGTGAAAAGTGGAATAAACATTCAGACCACTTCTGCTGACAAAGCTAAAACCTCTTTTCTGTAGAATCATGGTTTGATATATTTTATAGCTGCTAACACTAACCTTGAAGTATCTACTATTACACACATGTAAATCTATTTCATACCCATTTAACTTAGCTTAGTTGAGTTTGCAAAATTTGGTTCTGACTGTCTAAAAATGATAATCATGGAATATTTAAAAGCTGTACCTAAACAGTAAATAAATTTGTATAAATGTGTCTGGTTTTGTGTCCTTTAGTTACTTTTAATGAGTGCATTATATATTTATCTGCCTTCTGTGTAGTCTAGCCTTAGCGTATCTAATTAAATTTCACTTTCTTTTTGCCTGTTTCAAAGCATTCCTTAGCATATCAATAGGAAGAGGTGGATTTCCTGCTCACCACAAGAAAATCCTGAATCTCTTTTAATATTTTCTGGAAGATCCATATCTTTTCATATGCCATATTTTTAACAAATAATTTAATTATGTCTGCTGTCTTAGCTAAGCACAGATCAAGAAAAATATTTTGAGTTTTTTTTTACTTCAGCTTAAACAGTGTGCTAGTACTGGAGACCACAAAGAGACTTACTGCATTTCCTTGTTAAAGCAATGTTTCCACCTCTTTACTTTCTAATGTAAAGTCTCCACTCAGAGCTTTGTGTGACATTTGGGATGCATATAAAACACCTATTAATAAGGTTGAATGTCCACTAGCTTGAATTCAATTCCACCCATGAATTCCATGTTCGTCCATAGACACTGTACACTGTACACTTTTAATGAACAGAATTCCCCACTTTGAATATGGGAAGAACAGAGGGTTTTGACAGAAATGTGAATGGATGTTCTCTTCTATGTTGTAAGAACTATTGGTCTTTCAAATATAAAAACAATAGAACTGACTGAACACTTCGACCACACTTCATTTTCAGTGGAAAACCTGAATTTTATATGTCTTTTTGCTGTTGTTATTAAAAGAAGGAACAAAACCCACCAAAAAAGCAACAATAACAAACATATTAAAACAAACAAGCAAACAAAACCCTGAAACTCAAAAGCAGAGAACACCACTGTCTCTAAGTTTTAGATTTTATTGTTAAAAACGATCTCATTGGTAACAAGAATTTTTCACAGCAAGACTAATGTAAAAATCTTAGTAGCTCTAATAATTAAAGGCATCATAGAATCATAGAATATCCCGAGTTGGGAGTGACCCACAAGGACCATTGAGTTCAACTGCTGGCACCACACAGGTCTACCCAAAAATTCAGACCATGTGACTAAGTGCACAGTCCAAACACTTCTTAAACTCCGACAGGCTTGGTGCCATGACTATGTCTCTGGGGAGCCTGTTTCAGTGCATGACCACCCTCTTGGTGAAGAACCTTTTCCTGATATGCATCCTGAACTTCCCCCATCACAACTTGACTCCATTCCCTCAGGTCTTATCACTGGTCACTAAAGAGAATAGATCAGCGCCTTCCCCTCCACTCCCCTTCGTAAGAAAGCTGTAGACTGAGATGACGTCTCTCCTCAGCCTCCTCTTTCCCAGGCTGAACAGACCCAGTGACCTTAACCACTCCTCATATGTCTTCCCCTCTAGGCCATTCACCATCTTAGTAGCCCTTCTCTGGACACTCTCCAACGGTTTCACATTCTTTTTGTACTGTGGTGCCCAGAAGTGCACACAGTACTCAAGGTGAGGCTGCACCAGTGCAGAGTAGAGCGGGGCAATCACTTCCCTTGACTGACTAACAATTCCATGCTTGATGCACCCCAGGATAAGGTTTGCCCTCCTAGCTGCCAGGGCACACTGCTGGCTCATTTTCAGCTTGCTGTCAACCACGACCCCCAGAACCCTCTCTGTGAGGCTGCTCTCCAGCATCTTGTTCCCCAGTCTGTACGTATAGCCAGGGTTGCCCCTTCCCAGGTGCAGGACCTGGCACTTCCTCTTGTTGAACTTCATATGGATGGTGACTGCCCAGCACTCAAATCTGTCCAGATCTCTCTGCAAGGCCTTTCCACCCTCAACAGAGTCCACAGTTCCTCTCAGTTTAGTATCATCAGCACATTTACTCAAAACACCTTTTTGTCATACATCTAAATCATTTATGAAAACATTGAAAAGAACTGGCCCTGAAATGGAGCCCTGGGGGACCCCACTGGTGACTGGCCACCAGCCTGATGTAACCCCATTTACCATAACCCTTTGACCCCTTCCCATCACCAATTGTCCACCCATTGCATGATGTTTTTATCTAGCTGTATGTTGGACAGTTTTTCCAGTAGGATACTATGAGAAACTTTATCAAAGGCTGTACTGAAGTCCAAAAAGACTGCATCAGGTGGCTTTTCTTAATTGACTAGATGGGTGGTCTTCTAATAAAAGGAAATCAAGTTTGTTAAACAGGATCTACCCCTCATGAACCCATATTGACTGTGACCTATGACTGCATTGTCCCCCAGATACACTTTAATAACTCTCAGGATAATTTTCTCCATAGTTTTACCAGGCACTGACGTAAGACTCACAGGCCTGTAGTTACCAGGGTGTTCTTTCTTGTCATTCTTGAAGATTGGCATGACATTTGCCAGCTTCCGCTCAACTGGAACCTATCCAGATTTCCAATACCATTGAAAAATAGTTGAAAGAGGCTCCACAATGACATCAGCCAGCTCCCTGAGCACTCTGGGATGAAACCCACCCGGGCCCATGGACTTGTATGGATCTAGATGGAACAGCAAATTCTGCACACATTCAGGGTTGGCTGAGAGTTTGTCATTCCCACCATCATGGTCCTCCAGTTCAGGGTACCTAATGGCCCAAAGCCCATCATCAGCATTGAAGACAGAGGAAAAGAAGGAATTTAACGTCTGCTTTGCCTATGTCCTTGTCTGTGAGGTGACTTTCCCCATCAAGTAATGAACCTATGTTTTCTTTGTCCTCATTTTGTGTTCACATATTATATATATATATACATATATATATATATATATTAAAAAAAAAAAAAAAAAAAAAAAAAAAAAACTTTTTATTGTCTTCCACAGACCCGGTCAGCTTCAACTCTAATTGGACTTTGGCTGCATAAATTTTCTCCCTACAAATGTGAATATCGTCCCTGTAGTCCTTCCACGTTGCCTGATCCTGCTTCCAGCAGCCTTACACTTTCCTTGTGTGCTTAAGCTCCAGAAGATCTCTGGTCTGTCAAGCCAATCTTCTGCCCCTCCTGCTTGAGTTCCGATATTTTGGAATTGCCTGATCCTGTGCTTTTAGGAGGTAGTGCTTTAAGACTGACAAACACGGATGGATGCCAATGCCTTCAAAAACAGTTTCCCAGGGGACCTTACTAACTAGTTCCCTGAGCAGCAACTGGTTTTATCCCTTTCCCCCTTTGACTCTAATTTAAAGCCCTATCTATCTGCCCTGATAACTCCTGGGCTTTTTTTTTTTTCCTCCTTCTGAGAGAGATGCATCCCATTTGGTGCCAACAGGCCTGGTGTCATGTATACCTTCCTGCAATCAAGAAACCCAAAGTTCTACTGGTGGAACCAGCCTCAGAGCCATGTATTTATGTCCTATCATAAACACAAGGTCTAAATATGACAGAATATGATCATATGCTACCAAAAAAAAAACCTTCCAATGTCAAGACCTGATATTTTCAGACCACGGGCAGTATATTTTTTTATAATAACTACAATCTGTGAGTGGTCTGCTGAACAAAAGGCAAAGTAAATAAGTAATAGCTAGGTGGCAAGAAGTTATCTGAGTAATATATAATGGTCACTTTTACAAAGAAAAGATTTAGACACTAAATATTACTTGAGTTAAATACAAACCCAAAGATAAACCTACTTGAGTTTTTATTTATTTACCATTCTCTTCACCTCTTTCTATTTTAATTTTTATCTTGAGGAATGGAGGAAGCAGGGAGGGAAGATGTATGAAGACTAGTATTATATTCCAAATAGTTATTATAGTTATTACAACTATTTTTCTTACTCTAGTCACTATGCAGAAAAAAAAAAAAAAAAAAAAAAAAAAAAAAAAAAAAAGTTTTGATTATTCAAATTTCTTTATTATTATTTTTTAAACTTTGATTTATAGGAGAACTGTCAATGCTGCAACAGAAAACTGCAACATTTATTTGAAGAAACTTATATTTAATATAAACACTCCATTAGGTTGTCTTCTGACCACAGAGCTTGTTTTCTGTAGTGAATATATCTTTCAGCACTTTGATGGCAAGATATTTTTCAACATTTTTTTTTTGTGTCTGATTTTTAATTGAAGAATTGCCATTGTATATAGATGACTGCTGTGCAGTAGAATAAAAAGATTTGCAAGTGAGAGTGTATTGTATAACAACACTATTTTCCAAAATTCTGTATCAGTTTATTTCAGAGTCAAAATTAACATATAGAAAGTACTCTTCCTTTTCCATTATCCCAGTTTGTCTCCTGCATTTATCCTGGAGATGTATATAAATCATATAAATGTGTCAGTTTAAAGATTTTCATAGCTTTTATTGAAGCATACTGACCTGCTCTTTTCATTATATTTGCTAAATGCTTAGTACGTGGTAGTACATAGCAGATTGCTGATATCTTCTTCCTTTTTGAAATGTTTACAACATTATCTTTATAAACACACCCATAGTACTCTAAATCAACAAGAGTCTACATTTTGACCTTATCTAATAGGTATTTACTTCTGCTTTCATTATTGCAGAAACAAGACTTGGAGAACTTAATTTTCTGACTTGGCTACTGGTGTGATCCCGAAATTGTGACTTGAGAGACATTGAGGATAATGAAATTCAGCATGGTTTCAAATTTCAAATTCTGATCTTTACTTTATTTTATTTTACTTTATTTATTTATTTACTTATTTAACCTGAACTTTTTTTTTTTTTTTTTTTTTTAATTCCAGATTTATTTATTCTATTTTCACTCCCAATTTACTGAAAAATTATTTAAGTGTGAAAGATGATCAAAAGTATTTTAAATAGGGTAAGTTTTAAGTTTCAGGGATAGGAGGACACTTATTCCTAAATCTTTATATGAAAGAAAATGCAATTACATGGAACATATACAAGTTTGAACCTGGAGAGCTTGGGCATAGTCTACATAAAAATATATGATTAAATACATATAAGACTTATGGGATCAGTTTCCAAGGCCATTGGAAGATGAATTTGAGAGCCCCAAATATGTTTAAATCCTCCTTTGAGTAAGGATTTCTACCAAGAGAGGGAGACTCGAATGAACATTACCTGATGATGGGGCAATTCTCACATCAACATCAGTATCTAGCCTTAAATGAAGACTGTGGTAGTTTATTGGGCAATGGAAAAAGCTCCTTAAGATATGCCATAAACACTATAACAGTTAAAGTGTCAAAATGGAATTTTTACTCATATTATAATTGATGATTTTTTTCTGTGCAAGAAAAAGTGCTGGACCAGAAGTACTAATTAAAAGTGATTTTGATTTAATGACATGGTCAATCAGTGGAAATGGATAGGATTGTAGTTAATTTGCAGTTCCCAATAATAATGTATTGTTTCTCAACTAGGTGATTTTGTTGTATGAATATAGTCAATTAAGTTTGTGGAAGAATTGCCAAAAAATATAGCCACAGAGGAAAGTGTGGATGCAGTCCTATCGCTGTCAACAAGTGTTTGATTGACTTAACCTTCCACATTGTTCCTGCTAGACAGCTTTCCACAACTGTCTGGACTGTGAAATAGGAATGTTTAAAATATTTTAATTATGATCTACATCCTGAAGGAAGCCATTAAAAATAAATAAATAAATAAAATAAATAAGTAAGAAAAAAATGCAGGGGTTTGTACTGGCTTACAAGGAGGTGTCTTTATTCCATCTAGTTCTTAAATGTGAAAAAAATTATTGGTGGTAGAAATTGATCAGAGCTCGTAGTTATACAGAGCACTGGGGAGGAGGAGATACAGAAAGTGAGACATTACGAGTCTAACTCTGTCTAGGAACACCCTGACATGAATTTTCTTGTCAGCTTTTCTAATCAATAGGATATTTTATAAGAGAAAGTCACACATTCAGTGCTTTTTTTTCCCTTTAAAATAGATAGTGTTACAACATTTTGCAATCAACTTGATAGTTTTTTTCTGTGAAATATGCTTATAATAAATTGGGTGATAAATAAGACCCACTAGGGAATTTGGATAAAGAAGATGCCTAGGATAAGGTAAAGTTTGCAGAAATTTCTCATAACCATATGTCGTCAACTGATGGAGAAATTTTAAGAGTTTGTTTGAAATTGCTTTTAAATTCCTTCAGTGTTAGGAAGAAACTGAATTGATTCACTCTGAGTTCCATTCCATAGTCTGCGTTTCCAGTATACTTATATAAGTACAGTAAAGAAGACAAGGATTAATGTAATTTTACACGTTCTTGTCTGGTGTACTCTGTATAGTTCTGACTATTCACTTAATTGCAGACAAATCTTACAGGAAATAAACTTTAAAGGATAAAGTAGAGATACTTTACTTTTTGAATAGAGATTAATGAGGAAGAAACTTATTAAGTTGAAGGAAGGAAGGGAGGGAGGAAGGAAGGGAGGAAGGGAGGGAGGAAGGAAGGAGTATATATATAAGGGAGAAAGAGAAATACTTGAATAAAATAAACTCAGTCTAAAGGAGTAAGCGGAGAAGTCACACTGCCTTGAAAGTCAAACACTACTCAGCTTGACAATTTTATCTGCACTTCTCAGAAAAATGCATCATGGTCTTATCTTTTGATAAACAAGTTTATGGAGAAAAAAAACTGTTATCTGGAGGCACAGAAGCAAAGAAGACATATCTTCAAGAAAAGAGGTTTAATTATACAGACTTCTGTGGAAGAAAACAGTGGATTTTGATAGAAATAGAATAATTCTGAAGGATAAGATCCAAAAGGGAAGAAGGCTGAAGTTTTACACCTAAATAGTTTCTATCAGAAAGCTATATTCTAACCACATAAATAAATAACTAGACTAATGGAAAGTGTTTGCCTTCATTTTTAAAGAAAAATACATATACTTGAGAACTGAAATTTTGTATATAAAAAATATTGTTATATTGTTCCCTGAGAACTGTAGTTGGCTTTTTCTTAAGCTAGCATATTTCACTGTGTTCCATGTGTTCCATGTGCGTATGCATATTGGTTTCTGCAATATGTATCACATTGTATATTGGACTTCTGATTTCTATTGATCACACATTTCCTTTGATGTAGAGGGATAAGGAGGAGACCAATACTGAGAAATGTTTATGGGTGTACTGAGAAAGGAGATACAGATTCCCATAAGTAGCTTCCATAAATAGATAAAAGTGCTTCACACTTCTCTTTTTGGTACAATCAGTGCTGAAGAAAAGTCACATGGTTTTTGCAACAATACTTTTGGTTAGACTTGAAGAGGTCAGACTGTTGGACTATATGATCTTTGGAGGTTCCTTCCAACTGAACTATTATTCTATTCTATTCTATTCTATTCTATTCTATTCTATTCTATTCTA